>NC_133769.1:61267109-61417262 GCF_003597395.2 Chelonoidis abingdonii | reverse complement strand
TTGCCTAGGGAGGTTGTGGAATCTCCATCTCTGGAGATATTTAAGAGTAGGTTAAATAAATGTCTATCAGGGATGGTCTAGACAGTATTTAGTCCTGCGATGAGGGCAGGGGACTGGACTCGATGACCTCTCGAGGTCCCTTCCAGTTCTAGAGTCTATGAATCTATGTAGATAAGATCTACTGCATTTCCTTTCTCTAAGGAAACATCTCCTCAAAGAAATAGATCAAGTTGGTCTGGCATGATCTACAACTTGTAAAACCGTGTTGTATTTTATCCCAATTACCGTTTACCTCTATGTCCTTAACTACTTTCTCTTTCAAAATTTGTTCCAAGACCTTGTATACGATTGAGGTCAAACTAATGGGCCTGAAGTTTCCTGGAACATTTTCTTTTCTAAAAAATAGCAATTTTCAGTCATAGGATGCAACTTTTGAGTTTATGGATTCATTAAAAATCCTTGCTATTGGCTTGCAATTTCACGTGCCAGTTCCTTTAATATTCTTGAATGGAGATTATCTGGGCCCCCCAATTTGGCCCCATTAAGATGTTTGGTTTTGACTTCCACCTCGGCTATGGTAATTTCTGCTTTCATATCCTCGTTTCCATTGGCCACACTGCCACTACCCCAGAGTTCCTCATTGCCCTTATAAAAACTGAGGCAAAGTATTTGTTTAGGTATTGGGCTATGTTGTAGATTATCTTTAATCTCCACCCCATCCTCAGATCCATTTCTTCTTTCCTTGTTTTCTTTTTCTTTATATAGCTTTTACTATTGGTTTTAATGTGCTTTGTAATGTCCAACTGTGCTTGGCATTTGGCAGTTCTCACTTTTTCCCTATACTATCTGACCTCCAAGAAGTTAGCTTCCCTTGCTGATCCTTAGAATCAGGCATGGAGATTACATGGGCACCTCTCAACTGTCTCCCATGAATTCCTAGTTTAAAGCTCTTTTATTCCATTGTGCCACCCTCCATCCCCAGAAGTACATTTCCCTCCCTATGCAGGTGGAATCTATGCCATAAGAACAGTCCTTTTTCCATGAATGTCTCCCACTGGTCAAACATCCCAATTCCCTCCTTATTGCACCACTGTCTGAGCCATCTGTTTTTCATTATCATCTTGTTTCGCCTTTGCTCTCCTCCTCCAGGAACAGACAGAATCCCATTGAAGATTACCTGATCCTCTATTTCCTTAAGCAGCTTCTCCAGCCTGGCATAGTCTCCCTTGATGCGTTCCAGTGAGAATCTAGCAGTATCATTCATTCATTCCCACTGAATCATGATTCTCAGTATCATTGATTCTCACTGAAGGATAATCAGTGGATTCTTTCCTGCTCCCATTAGAATCCTCTAAAGCCTCAGGTCTACATGCCATATCTTAGCTCTTGGCAGACAGAACACACCTTCTGTTATTGGGATCATCTCTGGTGACAGGCCTGTCCATTCTCAGTAGGGAGTCCCCAGTCACGTAGACATGCCTCTTCCTGGTGTTGTTGAGATACTCCAGCCTTCCCCATTCTGTTCTTTCTGGCTGCAAGTCCTCTTGGCTTTTGTTCTCACTTGCAATCTTCTGCAAGTCACCCTCTGTTGTCCTCTGGCTTCAAACTCTGGCTATCCCCATTGACTCTTCCCCTCTTCTTGTAGGACTAGCCGCTCTTCTTTTCTTCCTTGCTCTCCTACCTCCTTTTAGTGCCTGCTGTGCCCCTTCTTCATTCTCCAACTCAGCAAACCTGTTCCTGAGCTCTATTTCTCCTTTACTAGCCAGTTTTTTCCTTTGCCAGGTTCACATAGTCACAAGCTCACCAGCTGACACACAATTCTCCAGTCCAGCTTGCATCTGTGAATCTTGAGTTTCCCCTTCAGCCTGCTCTCTTCTTCCCTCCATCATCTGCTCAAATCCCCTTTAAAATTCAACCATAGTTCCTACCTGCATCTCTAAACCTCAGATCTTCGCTTCTATCAGCTCTAGCAGGCAGCACTTCATACAAATGAAGCACTTAACCTGGTACGTGCTCCAGGATAAAGTACATGCCACATCTTCCACATCCAGTCATCTTCATTGTCTCTTCTATTCCTGGAGTCATTACCACCACTGCCTCTGTGGCTGTCACAGCCTTCCCTCCTAAGCTCCTGTCAAGGAGCAAAAAGAAAAAAAACATGCAAAATAAAAACAGAACAGCACATACTCCTTCCCCCAAACTCCCTTCCAAACTCCCATTCAATCCCCTGTGCCCAGAAGTTTGCTGGCTCCTGTGCTACTGGCTGGCTGCTTGGCTGCCTCCATAGGCTCCCTAATCAAGGAAGCCACACCCGCTAATCAGGGATCTGCTGTGATTAAAGTCTCTACTTCTCTAACAGCACACTGTCCCCTACCAGCTCCTGCAAACTAACAACAAACAAATGCAAGCAGCAAGCAAACACTCTCAAGAACTCACTCACTGTCCCTAAGGAACAGGGGCTTGCCTCCCTTCTTCTCCTGTGGATCTCCACTCAAACTTCCCTGTTTACAGCTGTGTTTGCTGGCTCCTGCTATGCCATCCAGTTATAATGGTTACCTTATGGCCCTTGTTTATAGGCTGCTCACCCTGTATCTTGATGTTGCTGGAACCCTGCCAGCCACGGCTTGCTACCCTCCCATTAGTCACCCAGTCTCCCTGTCCCAGCCCCCACACTGCCTGCTTTTGTTGGATTCCTCCCAAATCAGCTTCCTTCCTGCTGACCTATGATTCCCAGTCGCTCCTTCAGGGGAGGAAAAAAGGCAATGAATTTGCTGCTCAGCAGAGTCATCACAATATCAGTTATCTTCATCCTATTTCTCCTCCTATTGTTGTTAGCGGGATTTTGGCCCTTGCTTTCAACAGAAGAAGGATCAAGCCAATCAATGAGACTTGATATTGCCATTTGAGGAGTATATGTCAGCTAGAGTCTATGTTGTCTTTGTACAAGACTGACATTTTGCTTCTGGCTTTCAGTCTTCAAATTAAATAATGAAATGCTTCTGTTACCTGGTCTCCCAGCTACTTTTAGCTATTAATTGACACTTTTGCAGTACTCAGCAATTCCAGTTGTATACAATTTCCAACATTTCCCCATTGTTTTTTAAACATCACTGGCTTTATCTTAAAATTTGTATTCATTTTTGTCTGCTTATAGTATAAAGCTTCCAGGTTAGGCAATTATTTCTTCATATACTTTAGTGTACACTGAATCCCTTATGATATGCTGGGTATAGTCCAAGTCTCAAGACCAATTCATTGTTCATTGTTATGCCCATTACCTTTAAAATTCTTTGCTATGCTGAATTAGATCTGTTGCATTGTTTAAATCACGTCTAGTCATTCCTACTTAATTTTGTGTCCTCATAACTGTTTTTCAAAGCACTGTGGGATGATTTCTTTGATGGGTGCTGATATAAATGTAAGTGATTGACTAAACACAAAGGATCTTAGCAGGCTTGCACACTGCTAACAAACTCCATTTTAAAACAAAATATATCATAACTACCATGAATTTTACTATGAATTTGATGTTAAAAAGGATAATCAGAAGCCACTTCATGATAAGAATTGGTGGCCACAGTCAAGTTCCTAGAAACCAGGTTTCCACATCTCAAAAATAAACCTCACAATTGGCATCCATAATAGTGTCAACGAAGACTGGCCACAGAAATCATATTGCCCTTTCACCAACAAGGTTGTCTTTCCAAGGCAAAGGTAAATGAGTTTGCAGTGGTTCATATAAACGTTTGCACTGCCGCAACAGCTCCAACAATCCAGCACCTTTCATAAGCCCTAAATTTATGTTTGAAAAAAAAATCACAGTGACAAGATTGTTAACAACATTCTTTGTTGTTTTTAGATGCTTTAGTTCAAGCACCTGATGAGAGACTAACCAGCTGACAACATGGTTCTAACTTTAAAGCAACATTAATTATTGCTTCCTTCTAAATCTACTGAAGGACTAAACATCTTTTAGAATGATTATGTTGTTTAAATATCTTCCTATCTGTTATAAAATAGCATAAATATTTCGTTTCAAACAAACAGTTTCAAAGTGTCTGTCTATAGTCAGTGACAGACCCTGCACAGAGGAATGTAGTTGAGTGTTTTGAAATTCAGCATGATAAACTGTGAAAATGCAAAAGAAAATGTATAAAGTACATGGCTGTCATTCTTACCCAATCACTTTTTTGAGGCAAGATTTTCATCTTTCAAAATATACACTATATACGCTACAGTGGGGTTGAATGATTGAGAGTAATGATAACAGAACACTTCTCTTGGATAGCCCAGGTCTGTTACAGACCAAAACATTTTGCCATCTGATGGCTGTTCAATGGGCTATCTAGAGACTCTAGCTTGAGTACATTTACTAGTGGAAAGATTCCATATCTTAAAAATGATTGGGACAGTTGGTACCAGCTCTCTGGTTGGCACTTTTAGCAGAGAGATGGCAGCTGAACTAACCTTTCTCCCCTAGAAATGGTCTTTCTACAACTTGGTTGAGGCCTACAGCATGGGAAGCCTGAACAGCCAATGCCCACTCTCTACTTGTCCATCTATAAACAAATGGATTCAGACCCTAGTCCTGTCAATCTAATTTTTTTGCATAAGCAAAAAACATTCACATGAAAATATATTGCTCTGTCCAGGAAGAAACAGTCAGGTCCTGAGCATTCTGTCACAGCTTCAAAAGTGAAACATGCAGTTGCAAGGAAAAGTAACATACGTTCAGTTTGATACTTAAGCATCAATAGCTCTGTAGCAGTCAGTTACCTGCTCAAATTCAAATTCGATTTTGTTTGTTGGTTTAACACCATACTTGAAAACTACCTAGCACTCATAGACAAGTTGAAAACAGTTTCATTTCATTAACACATGGATTTAATGTAACCCAGTTTAATGAAATACCATGCAATTCATATCTTAGTTTTTTTAAGTTACCCTTATGCCCGATGACCAATTACTTGATTTTTTTTTAAGAAACATGGAAAATGTAGCAGAAAAAATGCCCAAGAAAATAAAATACAATAAAATAGAGTATTAATGTCAACCCTGTGACTCTAGTAAACCCTAAATCATCCAGCCTGACTGGCCAGATGCTGAATGCCTGGTGACCACTAGAGATTCTTCTAATGTTTAGAATCTTTTGGGCTGATGAACATCAAACACAGGATGACTTCCATGTACCTGGATCCTAGTATTACATTCCTTAAGGGAAGGGATTTCTTTTGAGCCTATAAGAATTATAGACTGGATTGTCTATGGACCTTCAAGCGGCAATCTCAGTTTGTAGTCAGGGACGTTCAGTGTCTGGTCCCTCTGTGTGTCCCCACTGGGCACAACCATCCCAAATGGGACAGAGAAGAGGGAAAGCCAGGTCTTCTCTCCCCATGCTGCAATAGTGAGTGCCCCTCCTGTGCACTCCTTTTGCACAGCATGTTGCTCAGGAAAGGATTGTGCACAATCCCTCCCTGAAGTCCCCTGTGGTCCAGTATCTCAAAAACAGTCCCAACTCAGGGCAGTACCTAAACTGAGCTATCTAGTGCTTTGGCCCCATGTGGCCTCTTTGGTTAGATGAAAAAATTTCTACCAGCTCTAGTATGAAGCAAGAATACCTGAAGTGGGTGATACAGCATTCACATGTGAAAAGAGTTAATTCAGCATCCAAAAGGAACACCTACTAGCCTCCACACACAGCCACTGTAGGTCACATAATGCTGGTTACAGTCGAAATAATAACTCAAAAGTCCACCTCTCTCTTTCTCTCTGGATATGCTATATACACACCTGAGGCTTGATTCTGCTTCTATTTAAGTCAGTTGGAATTTTGCCATTGATTTCAATGAAGGCAAGATCAGGGTTGTTTACCAAATAACGCTATATTTAAAAAAATTCTTAAACACTAAAAGAAGATTATTCTTAAAGTATATTTTATAGTTACCTATTGATCCTTTAACATCGCTTTCTCAGCTAGGAGAACTCAAATATTATTCTACATTCAATGTACCAATATTATCATCTAATAACACAGATATTAAAAATAGTTCCTTTTTAAATATATAAAATGAGCTCCACTCTATATAAATAGAGATGGGGGGATTTTTCATACAGAACAGCTGCCAGAAATGTTAGTTTTCAGACACTATTCATAATCTTCCATGAACACATGTGAACTAATGTGAACTTAAAGAAGCATTACACTGGAGGTATCATAAGCATGTTGGGGAGCCATGATTTAATAGACATTTTTATCTTTCCGCAGAGTTAATAAATGTCCCAGGTAATTGCAGTGGAACTGCCTACATAATAAAGTTTACTAGTAGAAAATAACAAGCTTAATCATCTGGGTACCATTACATAATAATTCTAGAGACAGAGCAGTGTGCACTGAACATCTGATAATTTTCTATTTTGGAGACTCATAGTTTATTTGATTATAAAGCCCAGGAGAAATTACTTCATTTCATTTACTGAAATACAAAAGAAACCATAGAAAAGAAACTGACCCATGTTACAATTTGAAACTGTCCAAAATAAAGAATGGATCATATTATGTGTACTTCTCTCATAAAATAAGATTAATACCATAAATCGGTTAATGGTAATTTTGTGTACTGCAGAAAAATATGCTTTAAAATTCACAGCACAGTACATTGTATTAATAATGCTGAACATAAGATTTTCTAATAGACATATTCCAGGATACTTTGTAACTTGTCCAAGTTTGTAATAAAAACAACTAAATTGAATTTCATAAACATTTTAGTAATATGCCTACAAATAAGGACATGTTTTAATATTCAACGAACAGTTGATCATGTAACACTCAACAGTTGCAAGGCTTAAGCTGCTCAATACCAATCAGCAACTGGTTAAAAAAAATTACATGTCCATCTTGAGACTGCAAGCAGCATGGAAGGGTTTAAAACAGTAAAAATGTTACAAATCTCTGCAGAAGTAACATGGTAAGTGTTAGCACTATGATTTTATCTCCATGACAATCACAGCAGACAAGGACTAAGATTAACCTCTGTGAGTTATATTTTTCTATGATTTATTATTATTTGTTATTTCCATTAGATTTATTATATAGAACTATAGTAAATAGCTTAGTGAAATCCAAATAAGCCATATCCACTGCACTCTTTGCATTATTCTGTGTCTAACAGTGTATTGAAAGGCGATTAGGAAGAAGAGAAGCTACACTTGGGGCCCTGCACAGGGGCCAGATCATTCATATCCTTGAACACAGGGAGAACAAGAACTGCTCTAGGTAGTGCTGTCAGCCTCAAAGCTGACATAATCACAGTTAAGTCACCTTTTGTAGCCCTAGATTAGTCGAGGCTAACCAGGCACCAGCCTGGTCCCTGACATAAATTAGAGCAGATCAAAAGTTGCTCTAACTTATGTTAATTTGCCAAGAGATGTTCTGGAAATAGCTAAACTGCAGAGTCACATCCACTTTTCCCCCAGGAATGGCCCCTGTGCTGGAAGCCAAGAGGACGACTGGTATAGAATTACTGCATTGGCTGTATGCCATTTGGGCATTTCCTTGCACAAGAGAAGTACCCAGGTATCTATCCTTTTAAATCAGCATTCCTCCTGTTTTGTGCCAGAAGAGCAGGGGCAAGAATATGGACCAATATTACCAGAGCAACAGAGACTATAACAGGTCTTTATTTTCTTTGCCTATCAAACTTCTGATAAGTCACTTAACGTTGTGGAATTCAAGGCATCATGTCTGGAGTGGCAAATAATATCTTGTTAAAAATGATAAAGACAAAAATATTTGAGAATCATTGGATGGAACTTTTAACATATGTAGTTATGTGTCAAGCTATACTATTAAGGAGATAAAAAGATTTTCTGTTACATCAATTTAGCTAAAAGACAGAGGTTTTGATATTGATATTTAAAAATTACACCCAGTATGGAGTTAGATGATGCTCATTTACTCCCCATGTTTATATGTGATTAAACATGATTTGGACTGATGGAAATATGTTCCTTACTTAGTTTTTGGAAGGCAAACCGTGATGAAAAAGTTGATACTCACACCAAGGATTTAATACTTACAACCAGTTTCTTCACCAAAAAGATATTTGACTGATTAAATTACTGGCTCTTGACTTCTATGGGATTAGCTTTCATGCAGGACAAGACCCAAATGTGGATTTGTTTGCCCAGTTTTTTATTGTATTTAATAAATAAGTCAAGATATCTGGAAATTTAATTTAACTAAAATTACCTTTTAAAATGATGCAGTGATCAATCATTGATTAATTTAAAAAATGAGTTATGCTTTGTTGCTTTTGGTGGAATTGCTGATTTACAGAATCCAGCTCAGATGTAAATCCACTAAGCAAGGTGAAACCTTGCTCCACTGACTTCAATGGGGCCTAGATTTCACACTATAAGTGTACACCAGCAGTAGGCAACCTAAAGCATGTGAGCTGATGGCGGCACGTGAGCTGATTTTCAATGGCACTCACACTACCCGGGTCCTGGCTACCAGTCCGGGGGGCTCTGCATTTTAATTTAATGTTAAATGAAGCTTCTTAAACATTTTAAAAACCTTATTTACTTTACATACAACAATAGTTTAGTTACATATTATAGACTTGGAGAAAGAGACCTTCTAAAAATGTTAAAATGTATTACTGGCACATGAAATCTTACATTAGAGTGAATAAATGAAGACTCGGCACACCACTTCTGAAAGGTTGCCGACCCCTAATGGACACTATTTCATGGTGGAATAAAGCAGAGGTCCACTAGCTTTTTTATGGTATGGACCATAGCTTAATAGAAAAAAATGTCTGTTCATAACTGCAGTGACCACATAACCTCCTAATGGTGATTGAATAACATTCCTGTTCAACTACAGCAATTGCTTACTTGCAAAACTAATGCTAGGAAAGTACTGAATGTATTTAAAACTTCTTTTAATGAGACTTAGCAGGTGGAAACAAAGAAAGCCAGCCCCATGTGCCGACCCGCTCTCCACAAGCCACCAGGAAGTGCTCTGCAGATAACTGGTGGACCATGACCACAGTTCTGGAGCCACCAATATAAAGGATTTCTTGTCATGAGTTTGGCATGGTCGTGTTGCTCACAAGTGTGTTATATGGATCATCTCTACCGAATATTTATATAATTTGATACCACATCATCATGTGTACTGTACAGTGCATGCCATATTCTGCACAAGAACTATTTTACAAATTTAATAGGGTTTTAGCATTCAAGAATATATGCAAAATTGGGACAATCTATATTGATTAGGGGTTCCATAAACCTCTAAAGTCATTTTGGCATCTTAAATGAAATATCCATGCTACACAACGGTACATATATGCCCATGTTTCCCAGATGAGAGCTCTGAGACTCCAAAATGTAAGATGCGCCTTTAGCACTAATATCTACACACTGTTTAGCATTACCTTTAGAGACATCTCAGTGGATACAGTTTTCTTTACATTGTTTTCCAACCTTTTTTCTTTTATAAAACAGTACAAAAAATAAGGAAGTTGCTTATCCAAAGAGTGAGAATAGACTGGAACATTTTGTGGTATATAAACGAATCAAGTGAAAGGTAATTGATATGCACTTGCTTTTCACTGGCTAGCAAAAATGTATCTCCATGTGCTGGGGAAGCAGAGACTGGGAAGTGCAAGGAGTTGTGAAGCATAAAGGTAGAACTATCTACAACAGAGGACTCCCCTACTGTGGCGGTGTGACAGGATTCCTGGGATACAAACTGGAACTGTAGGACCACTGTGCCCCCTTAATTCTCCAGCCTGGGCTGTCTCTCACAATGCTTTGCTAGTGACAAGCAGCAAAACCCTCCAGGTGCTGTGATCACTTGGCCACCAGCATGCAAAGATACACCAACCCCAGTTGCATGAATGCTCTCCATGCCACTCATGAACTATACAGGGGGAGACACCAGCAAATCCCCACAGCCTTGCATCCCATACATGTACCCTCTTACACCACTCACAACCTTCTCTTGAACAATGCAAGCTCATTCATTAGTTCGCCACCTCATCAAAGGAGACTGGACATGGACCAGTCTTTGTAATCTCAGCTGATTCCCCAAGCACTTGAGACAAACTCACTGGTAAGGATAAAACATTAATATAAATGTATTAACTACAGAAAGATAGATTGTAAGTGATTATGTGGTAAGCATAAAGCTCAGAGACAGTTACCTACAAAAATTAAAAGTAAATGCACATTATAAAACCTAAACTTTCAGACTAAGCAAGATTTGAATCAACAGCTTTTCTCACCCCACTGGATGCTGCAGGTAGGGTACGCTTCTTAACACACAAGCTGAATTTCTTTCTCAGCCTGGGACCAGTCTCCTCAGTTCAAAGTCTTTTTTTTCCCAGCATTCTTGTTGCTTCCAGCATAGGTGGGGGAGAAGAGAGGTGGTCTCATGAAGCCACTGTCCCTTATGTTATACTCTCAATTCATGTCCCAGGGAAGATACTGGTCCAGACATGTCCTGGTGGGCCTTGCTGAGTCACAGAGTTAAGCAATCCTCATTGTGTGGTGCTTGTGCAATCATCTCTTACAGAACTGTAAATCTCTTGTTTACAATTTCCCTGCTGGTCAATAGCTCATGATGGTTGCTTAACACCCATTTGAGTGTGTGTCACTTTCTTTGTTGTCACTAGAGAGCTAGCCATGAACGTCTCCCAGACATACAACGTATTTCAATATCAACCATATAGCAGAATGTCATAATTCAATATACAATGATGCACATATTTTGACAGAACACTGAGCTTCAGGAGATCATTAACTTTCATATGATACCTTGCAAGACATGTGCCATATGAAATATCACACCCACATACCAATGATGAATATGGGGGTTACAGGGTGCTACTTTGAGGTACAGTGTGTCAGAGAGGGGACTCTCAAGCTAAATGGAACAAAGGGATTGTAGCAGAGCTGAGAGCCCCCACAAAAAACAACACCAAGTACTGTATTTTTTATTTATCAGTTGTCTTTTTGTGAACAAGTGATGTTGCTGTAGCAACTGCCTCTGAATAACTGCCCTTAATTTCTGAAATTGGCTTGTTTTGTTCATATTTTTCTCTAACTCAGAAAATCATTTTTGCCCAATAGTAATTTTAACGACTGAGGCAATTTGTACTTAAGCAATCAAGGCACTCTGCAGCATGGAGGATGAAGAGCTGGGAGCAGCAGTGGAAAACCTGAAAGGGCTATTTCGTTAAGAGAGAGCTATTCTTTGCAACTAAAGCATTAAATATTTTGGAGTCAAAATAGTTTTTTTCCTTCTGTATGGAATTCTTCCTGGAAAATCAAGAAGATAAAATTAATATTTTACTTACTCATCAACATTTCTACATGTTCATGGTTGAAAAATAAGCAGGGGGCTTTTTAAAGACTCCTAGGCTTTAAGGTCAGAAGGGACCATCATGATCATTTACTCTGACCTGCACATTGCAGGCCATAGAACCTCACCCCCCACTCCTGTAATAGATCTCTAATCTCTGAGTGAGTTACTGAAGTCCTCAAATCATGATTTAAAGACCTCAAGTTATAGAGACTCCACCATTTACACTACTTTAAATGTGCAAGTGACCCATGCTCCATGCTGCAAAGGAAGGTGAAATTCCCCTGGAGACTCATGCCGATCTGACTTGGGGAAAATTCCTTCCGACCCCAATTCACTCAGGCTTGCTACACTGCAAGTTGCAGCGCTGGTGAGGGGTTTACAGTGCTGCAACTTACTCGGTGTCCACACTCAAACCAGCCAGCGCTGCAACTCCTGGCTGCAGCGCTGGCTTGTACTCCTGGTCTGCTACGGGTGTATGAATCCAGCGCTGGTGATGCAGCGCTGCTCATCAGGTGTGGACACTCACCGGCGCGTTATGGCCTCCGGGTATTGAAGAGGTATCCAGAATTCTTGTCTACAACAAACAGGAAGGTCCCCGGAGCTACCAAACAAGCTGCTCTTGCCAGCGAGCAGCCGAGGCTTTGGAATGTTCACAGCTGTTTGCTTGAGGAGACAAGCACCACGGCGGGGGGAGGGAGTCCATCGAGAACTGCTTATCTGGTCTGAAGCCTTTTTACATTTAAGAGTGGATGAAGAGGGGTGGGGAATGGCAAGAATGCAAGGCAGGGAGCTCACAGTGTCTGCTCCAAAAATCCGATCTCTCTGTCTCCCCGACTCCCTGTCACACTCCACCCACCCCGCGCTGAACTTGCAAGGCAGGGAGCTGTCACAGGTCCTGCTCCAAAAATCGCGCTCTCTCTGTCTCCCCGACCCTCCCTGTCACATCCACCCCACCCCCCTCTTTAGAAGCACCGTTGCGGCCACTTGAACGCTGGATAGCTGCCCACAATGCACACTCCCAACAGGCTGCAATGCTTGCGAAAATGTTCCGACACTCATGCGTCTGGTAGCTGTCAGTGTGGCCACACTGCAGCGCTGTTCCTACACAGCTGTACGACCACAGCTGTAACTCCCAGCGCTGCACATTTCCAAGTGTAGCCATACCCTCAGTTTGATAATCTAAAGTTTCAGTTCTACATCAGTATCTGTTAGCATGAGCCCTGGCACTCATGTGAAGTGGACCTGATAAAGGACTGGGGCATTAAAGTTAACTAGACTTCACACAAGAACAAAGGTCTGCACAAGGCCCTGATCCAAATCTCATTGAAGAGACTAGGTATCTCGCTGATTGTAGTGGCAGTTGGATCAGGCAGAATCAGGTCTTTAAGCTGCCATTTTCTCCGATAATCACAAAAGGTTACAGCAGGCCAGGATGTTCAAAGTTATCTAGGGGAGTTCAGTGCCCAATTCACACTGAAAGGCATGTTTAGTTCGATGCAATTGCCTCGGGTGAAATGAAGCCCTGTTTAGCAATTACTAACTGAATCAATGATCCTAAAGCTATGGTTTTCAAAGCAGCGCTCAATTCCTATTGAAAACCAATCATGATTTTCATTACTTGCATACTTAAAGTTAAATGTGAGTTTAAATGCTTTTCTAGATCAAGGCCAGAGTAATCAGCCCCTGAGCCCAAGGAATGGACCTATGAAACACTGGCAGTTGATATTGCATGATCAATTGATTGTATATGAATTATATTGACTGTTTAAGAACTCCCCATTTACACTTTGAGGTTTGATAGGTTCTTGTCCCAAGATGAGGCCTAGTGTTATTAAAATTACTATTCAGCTGGGAACCCCAATGTGCATAGTTGCAACTCACACACTTAGGAAATTATATACTATATTTATACTAGTTGTTTTTAATACAGTCACAAACACTCTAAATCAGCAAGGTAGATTGAGATAATACAGAATGTATATGTGAACATCCATATACTCATACCATCCCTTGCAAAACAACCTAAAATGTTGGTCATTATCTTCCTCATCATCATCTCCTTTCTCATCATCATCACCATCACCATCACCACTGGTCATCATCCTGGCATCTTCTAAAGCACACAGGCCAGGATACAGCTTTTATCATGTGTTATACTGACACCACTATGCCTATTCAGCAGGGGGTTCATCCCATTTACCATATTTGTAGTTCTTCGCCCACTAATGTTGGGATGCTTTTCTCCCATAGGTTATTAATCCTTTGCCCTCACACTTATTAGCATATATGTCAATTAGTTGCCATGGCATGCTTGTGGTCAGATATCTGCTGATATCCCTAAATTAAAATACCTCAAGCTGGTATAAATTAGCATCTTGTGGTTATCTATCAGCAGTTTAGTTATGATCTAGGGTTACTCTTAGTTAGCTACTTATGATAAACCTTGGTGGCTTTATTAAACAAGCTTGGTTATCATATTAACCTAGTTAAGCTAGTATCTTACAGGCCTTGAGGTTTGTCAGCTCATTGCATTACTGCTTTAACTTATACCTATGCCTTACCTAGCAAATATCTATATCTAAAGGCTACATGGTCTTCTGATCTCAGTGGATCCATTCCAATAGTGCAAGTAGTTACAGACATGGAATGCATCCCAAAACCATTACCTGCATGTCAAAATAGTATTGGATAAAAATATCACTTAAAAGCTAGCTAAGCAACCTACTGTTTGTTATTTATTGTTTTTCAGACTGTCTGTAAGCACAATGTAATTTTTGTTATAATCTTATCATAATTATTTTAGCAACATTTGACATGAAATGAAATGATATTACCCAGGAAACACAAACAAGTCTAATGAAACTTTCTGGCCTCAGAGGGACTACTCTAATTAAAAATCTCATATAACCTGAGAAATATTGAACTGTAGCACTCAAATATTTGCTTTGGATGCAAGGAAACTAGCAAGATTTACCTTTCTTCATTCAAAATTGTTTTCTCAGCTGTGTTAATTCTGTGCTTATTTTAATAGGAGAAAGAGCAATATTTAAGGAACTGACTGACTGATTCAACAACAAAAAAAAGTCAGACTTCTGAGACCTTGCTAGAGCTTCTGTTTAAAGGCAACAAATGAACCAGACATTTACAACTAATACAGACTGTACATGTGCGACTGTATCAAAACAGTTTAGAAATTGTGCTGCTAATGCAGAGTTCGGATGTTTAAATTAAATAAAAAAGCCACAATTACAGAAATATAAGTTCCCTACATAGGGAACAGAAATTTGACAGTTGAAGGTGTGCTGATTTGTGTAATCTGTACAAAGCATGAATTCTTATGAAAATTGTTGTACCATGGAATGCTTCTATGTCTATGTGTATCTACCCTGGCTGACCAGGCTATATGCATGTCTCTCCCAGAATAGGTTCAATGGAGAGTAGTCAACGACTGCATTCTGGCCACGCAATAGGTGCTGGGAGAAGCCACTTCCCCCAGCTTGCCTATAGGATGCTGGGGTTTGTATAGTGGATGATTATCAGCAGCAGGCCAAAGGAACCAGATCTTGGTAGTGGGACTCAATGGACTCCCAGAGTTGCATGGCAAGTTTTGGGCAGGGAAGGGGAAGAGATAGGCACACTGTCATAACAAGGGAATTTGGTTTAGTTGCAGGATCAATCAAGGCCAAAGCAAGCTGACCTGGAAAAAGAGAGGCTCTGTGACTGAAAAGACAAACCAGACACTGCAGTAGAGTACTCTGACTCCAGACCAAAGCATACTCTAGAGTGGTGAGGAAACAGAGACCCAGAAATTCATGTAGGGTTCATTATTTTTTTATAGATCTGTGTATTTCTCTTTTGATTAAGAGCAATGCTGGTTTAGAACCCAGTGTAAAGTCTGTATTTGTTGTGTGTTACAACTGCCAGCTGCACTTCAAGAGTTAATCTGTGGACCCGGAACCCCATGCAACTGGAGTTCTGGGAGAGGGTGTGTTTAAGCTACAGTGGAGTCTGTGGGATCAGTACTGGTAACAGGGGAGAGGAAGTTGGACTGTGCTGTCTTACTTCTCAGAAGAGGGTGATTAGATGGAGGATCTGTGCACTCAGTATGGGTCTTGGGGTATGGGACTTCAAACCAGGGGCAGTGCCTGTATTCAATTCAGACTTCAGACACTTGAATAAAATGGCAGCCCATGGTTCTTTCACAGTCTGGTTAGTGCCCAGGACAGGGAGCATTCAAGCAGATCTGTGGCAGAGGACTCTTCAGACAAAGGTATAACCAGATCTAATAGCTGGAAACTGAAGTTAGACAAATCACACTTGAAATAAAATGCCAATTTTTAACAGTGAAGGTAATGAACCATTGGAACAACTTACCAAGGGCTGTGTTGGATTCCCCATCACTGGAAACTAGATTATCACAAGGGTCCCTTTTGGCCTTTAACTGAATCTGTGAAAACTGACCTGGTGTGCAGGAATAGCTATTGTATTTGTGGTATTTTATATCATTAGTTTATTACAATGTTTTCAACATTATTGTGAATTCTGAGATGTATAAATTATTTTTTGTGCATTAAATGAATTTAAGAGCTTATGCTTGATATCATGAATTCTTGAATCCTTAGGAAACAAACTAAAATAAAACCGAAAATTTTGTATCAATCAGGGGCAACATTCTTATCTCACTTTACTTCATTTCAGCTACAAAACTTTAAAAAGCCTCATGATATGAGTGGAGTGGCTGCTCAAAGTATTCTTTACGTTAGCAAATAAGAACTACATTTAATGACAGTTGAGGTTGCCGTGGGACACGCCTCACACACAAAACTGTAAAAGCATGGAAATGAGAAGTGAAGAGGAAAGGCTTGTGCAGTCCTTTCCAGCTTTATCTTGCATTTGACACTGTTGATAACACACTCCATAAGGCTTTCACCTCCAACCAATATCCAAAAGTAGTTTGTTCCCAAATATAATACATACTCCAATGTCACCAAACTTGCACTCTCACACAAAACCTTCACAGTGAGCGCACATGTTCCTGTATCAGCTATATCAACAGGTCAGTACATCTGACTGACACACAGTCCATGAATTTGAGAAAGTTGTTTTGCCTCAACCGTGCTGAGTGACTGTGATGAAATTTCACAGTATGAAGGTAGAAAGAATGTGCAAGTCCTTACGTAAAAAAAAAACATGTAAGGCTGAGTTCTGTAATGCAGTCTTAACTACAGCAGAGCTGCCACAACACCAGGGCCATCCTTAGCCATAGGCAGAACAGGCAGCCACCAAGGGCACCACTAGGTCTGGAGGCACCGCTCTGCTGTGAGCCCAGACAGACAGGAAACAGTGGAGCATGTAAAAGCAGGGCTGCTGGGTCCTAGAGAGAGCTGAATGCAGCACAGTCTGAGGTGGGGGATTGGCTGCTGGGGTATCTGGGAAGGGGTGGGGGAAGAAACTCACCTGTAGGGTGACCAGATGTCCCGATTTTTGGGTCAGGGACAGTCCTGATTTTTGGGTCTTTTTCTTATATAGGCTCCTATTCCCCCCCACCCCTGTCCCGATTTTTCACACTTGCTGTCTAGTCACCCTAGGTGGGGGTAATTGGTACCATATAAGACAAAGCCCCAAATATCAGGACTGGCCCTATAAAATCAGGACATCTGGATCTGGTCACCCTAGCTGGGGAGCGTGTCTCTTCCCCTGGCTGGAGCGATCCATCTCATCCGGGGGGAGCTGCACGGGGCAGGATGAGCTGCGGTGGCTCCATGGGTGCCCTGTCCCTGAGATCAGATGCTGTGCTAACTTCACCATGGTCCATTGGGCTGGCAGTGGTGCCCATTGGCATGTGATCAGAGCTGAGGGTTTGCTGCTGCTCTTGCCACTCTGCACCCCAAGAGGTGGATCTTGGGGTCCTGCAGTTTTACACCTATCTCCTCCTCTACTGCAGCTGTTGGACCAGCAGACTGGGGGGTGAACCAAGCATGAAAGCAGTACTGTGTTGCCATTTAGATTGTCATTTAACAAATTTGTTCACCAAAAATGCTTGCTAACAATCCTGAATTCAATTTCAATATTTTTTCTTAAAAACAGAAAAAACAGAAAATTAAGTTGTTGACAATTATTTGTGACAAGTTTGGTATGGGGAAGGGAGTGGGCCAATTTTCATCAGAGAAACAAAAAATGTTGACTGACTTTCCTATAGCCCTGTTACTGCTAAACAGAGCCCTCCAACCAATGTAATATGCTCATCTCCTTACTAATGTATAGAGCAGGGGTCCCGGCAACCTACGGCAACACGTGCCAAAGGTGCACGTAAAACGAGCTGATTTTTGATGGCATGCAGCAGAAACAACGTAATAACTCATTCTTATCTGTTTGTGCAGAGGTCAGCAACTCTCGCCAACTGCAACGATGGCACAGCAGGAGCATTTGATGGCACGATGGTGTGAGCGCTCAGCCGTCGCAGCTTGGCTTCTGCTGCTGCCTTCATGTCGAAGAGTCCCAGCCGACCGCCCACTCAGTACCCGCTGACTGGTCTGCTGGGACCCCAAGGAACCCCAGGGCGTGGCGTGAGCAGAGCAGTGGCTAGACCTCGGCGGCCACTCAACTGGCTGTCGGCCTGGGTTCCACTTCTCACCAGTTCGTGCAGGCTTGACAGGACTAAATTCACGAAAGGAAACAAGAGCAATAGACAAGTGCAGAACTCTAGAGCATGTTGTCCCCAACTTTGTCTGGCAAGTCACCATGAGAACCGGCAGGGACGCACACCGCTGAAATGCCTGCAGAAATCGGCAGCATTTCAGCCAGCGACGCCTCTGATACACGCTTACATCAGCAAGTGGTGCATCCAAGTTCACGCTGAAATCGCGAATTGGGGCATTTCGGCGGATGCTCGCCGCTACCAGACAGAGCAACTGGGAAACCCCTAGGGCACCCTGCACCCTCAGCACCACTGGGACCCCTGCCTAGAGACCCCTGAGCACAGCGATCGTTTGACACTGTAAAGACTTGAACTAAAGAATGATACATCATCACAAGTGCATAGGCGAATCGAGCGGATGACATGTACAGTTACTGCATACATTGCCACTCGTATTCTACTGACAAGTCCTGTAACAGTAGCATCAGGAGAACGAAGTTTCTCAAAACTAAAGCTCATTAAAAACTATCTCTGCTCTACAATGAGTCAGGAACACTTGACTGGTCTTGCTATTCTTGCAATCAAACAAGACATCACTTTGTCTCTGTCATATGATGACATTATTACTGATTTTGCAGCCAAAAGAGCCAGAAAGATTGCTTTTAATTAAAACCAAATCCTTGTTTCAATACCTCTTCATAGAAATTTCCAATAAAATGTTGACAAATTAAAAAATTATATTATTTGCATCATTCTGTCAAATCAGAATTTTTTCTAAAGTGCTACTTCTTTAGTGCTAGTCCATCAGCATTACAGTGGCTTAATTAAGTTAAACTGGTTTTAATAACATGCATGTGGCAAGTTTTCCAGTAGTGTAAGCTTATGTTTGTGTTGCTAAGAGCAAGACAGGCACAGGAGCGTCAGTTTAATAATCCCACCTAGGGCACCATAAATCCTAAGGACGGCCCTGCACACCACCATAAGACACATAATTAGCCTAAAGTAGTTGTGTTGACTATTTGCCTGGCTAACAATGTTCTCTTAGGTTGTGTCTACACTGGAGGTTTTCACAAACAAAAATTCTCACCAATTTTGCTCATGCAGACAAGGCTCCAGGAGCTCATAGTATTTTTATCACTCAAGTAGGCTTAACTGATAACTCTGAAGTGCTCCTTACCTCATCCTGTCCCTTTTGGCACTGACTCAAAATGTCTCCACCACCATCCCTGTAGCACTCAGCTTAGTCCCCAACTCTGTCTCTCTCCTATCCCTGCTCCCAGTACTCATTTCTCTCCTCACTACCCTGTGCCCTGTCATTATCACCTACATTTTTCTGTCCAGCTGAAGCTGTTGTGTGGCTATAGGTGCCATCACCAGTGTTAGATCTGTATTATAGTCTGTAAAATCACTGTACTTTGAAATAATTAAGGTGATTCACACATGTCAAAGCTGGGCTGCCACCATTTTCCAGGAGAACTAGCCAAACCTTGCTCACTTATTCACTTAGGGTCAGATTTTGATGCCCTTACTCATGGTGAGCAGCATCTTACACCAGCAGTTGTCCCACTGAAATCAGTGGCACTTCTTATGGCAGGATCTGGTTCTGGCCATTAAGCTGTCCTAGTGAAATCAGCGGAACTGTCTGTGTGAGAAATACCAGCAGAATCTGGCCCAATAATTCTAAGTTGTTGTGTAGTGCTCAGATATACATTTTTTTAAACCAAGATGGGATGTTTTTCTAAAAGATACGCTCTTGGGATTATTTTGGGGAAGTTCTATGGCCTGTGGTATTCAGGAGGTCAGACTAGAAGATAACTGTCCCTTCTGCCCTTAGATTCTATGAATATTTTGTATGTCATATGCATCAAAACATATATGGGTTTCTCATTTCGTTCAAAGGCGACAGAGACGCAAATCCTGTACTCAGTAATAGTGTCAGTCCAGAGCAATTCTGCTGAGTCAAATCCAACTCGTCTTACTCAATATTCTACAAAGTGGTGGCCCATGTTATAATAACAGCATGAATCTATTTTAATTAAAATTTTACTTTATTGGAGTTACTCACAGTTGTAACCTATTTAACTGCAAAATGCATTTGGTGCCAAAGTTCTTATATGATCGAACTAAGCAGTCTGCAGCCTGAGCCCACTCTCACTGATGCGGGTTACAAAACTCCCCAGGAAAAAAATTCAAGATAGATATCAGTGTTTTATTTATTTTGGCAACCCAAATGACTAACACTTTTCTAACCAAGCAGTTTTTATATTGAACATGGCCAAACCATTCTCTTAAATCTTTTTATTCATGAAGATTGAGCTATTTCTTCCTGAAGGTGTTTAAGAGTGACTTTTTTAATTAGAGAAGTTGAAAGATGAAAGTATTTATAGTGAAATAGCCAATGAGTCTACTGATCAGCATGAATGATGATATATATGAAAGTGCAAGGCAATGTGGTGCAGAATGCAGCATCAGGCAGATTGTCAGATATTTCTATGGGCTTTAAACATGGCAGATGTTTACTGTATGACAGAGGTACGTTACCTGTCCTGCTAAAATATCAGTAACTTCTCTGCTCTAATTTAAAAGAAGAGAATGAGATTATGCAAGTAAAAAAGGCATCAGTGATTGTATCAAAAAAATTCAATATATGTCAACAACAATCTTCTCCTCTCAGATATGTGAGAAAGGAAATTGGGTTATTGTTCTCTTCTATTTATTAAGTGCCAAAAATGTGATTGGTGTTGTACATGACAGAAAAGAAGACACAGTCTCAGTCTTGAGTAACTTTGTAATCTAATACAATTACCTTAGCTGCAGTGTAGGCTTTTCATGTGGATTGGAAAAGAACAAGTTGCCCTAAATATTGCCACTTCGTACATGATAGGAGTCAGCCAGTACAGTCACACTGAGGTGTTTTGCCTGTGTGAAAAGAAAAAAAAGAGTCCATTAAAGATGGTTGGAACCTTGTTAGCTAACAAGACGGAAAAGTTTCTTATCTGTGACTGAAGTTTTTACATTGTCCTCTAACTTTATTTTTTAAGAATAGCATAAATATTAGGGATATAATCCCTCAACCCAGCCAGCCGCTAGCCAGATGGAAGTGGATTAACATGCTGTGCTAAGTACAGTAACATGAATCCTTCCTGTCAGCACTAACAATCTGCATCCTGTACAAACTGTTTGCTTGTCAGTTGCAGGAATTTCAAAAATCTATTGAGGCATAAAGTTGGATGTTGGAACTGTGATAAGAAGCAGGAAGATTGTCACACTTTAATTATACCCACTACTAATTGTTCATCGCTTGGGAAATAAACAATACTACTGTTCCTAATGAACAAGCCAGAAAAATGTTTAAAATGCAGTTGGGAGTGTGGGCATAATCAGTTGCTCACAGAATGTTTGGAGAAGCTCAAGTCTGACAAGTGAATCTCTCATCCCATTATTTGTTCTTGCTGCTGCTGGTTTACGGTAATTGAATGAAACACGTCAGAGATGAAAGTTGTTTCTTGACGTGAATACTTCACTATTAATAAGTTATAAAACAAGCAGGCAGAGTTATACAAAATGGTGCTTTATTAAACACACTAAGCTGGATTCTGCCAACTTGACTCATACGTGGGCATGGGGAGAGTCAACTGAGCCTGAGCATGTAATACTGGACCCACTGGGACTACTCATGGAATGAATGAAGTAGTCAACATGAATAAGAAAGTCAAACCCACTGTATGACCAGTACAGTGTGTTCAGGCTCAGCTCTTTTTTTTCCTATGCCCTTCCCCAAAGCAAACCCCTGGCCTATATACATGGGCCTCTAATCCCACATTAAATATTTCCCTCTTGAATTCTGATCCTCTTTCTGCAGTTCCGCTTGTGCTATATCTTTCTTATTTTACAGACATATCAAACAGTCAGTGCGTGTACAACTCAACCTTACCCACTAGAAGGGCAGAGGTCACTAGCACATAGCATTTTCAGTCATGTCTTTAACACAGATTTGAGTAGTCCTAAAGGAAGCATGGTTTCCTTAGCAGGCAACCAGGCCAGGGCGACCCTATTACTGCCTCTGTGGTCCATCTTCCTCATCAATCTTCCAACACTGCAAGGTCATATCAGGATTGTTTTCCTTCTCTGTAATCTCTGGCACTCTTGGTATCTCAATGGACTCACATTGCATGGTTCCGTTCTTCCCCACTGACTCATAGATGAATTTTTGGTCGCATAAATACCTATCATTTCATGACAACACTGTCATAAGAACAGCCATGCTGGGTCAGACCAAAGGTCCATCTAGCCCAGTATCCTGTCTTCTGACAGTGGCCAGTGCCAGGTGCCTCAGAGGGAATGAACAGAACAGGTAATTATCAAGTGATTCATCCCCTGTCGCCCACTCCCAGCTTCTGGAAAATTTCCCAGCTTCTGTCTCTCCTGAATGCTCAGCTGATATGACACAAGTGCTACTGCACTGCTCACAATTCCTTCGTCCACCCTATCCCATGTCCTTCTAAAGGCTGAGTCTACCCTAGAGTGGTCTCTTCTGGAGCTGATAGATCTTTAGCCACTGATTGTAATCAGGTACTTCCTTCCTCTGATTGTTAGCCACCTACATTCTGCAGTTTCCCACTAGTTCTGGCTGTAGCTGGTCTCTCATTGGCAGCAGGGTTTTTGTCTTACCTTAGACTACTCCAGGACTGCATCAATGCAGTATGCTTTGTTTTGTTATGTCTTCGTTCTGTTTGATCGTTTTCTGCTAAGATTGTTGAAAACAGGATCCACTTTTGAGGGTACAACTGATTAGAATAATTTCTTCACTATTTTCACTCTTGGTTCCATTTTGCAAACAATTCAAATGATACCAGGTGACATACAGTGGACTTCTCCAGTGCTACCAGAAGGAGATCAACTACTGTTAAGAGTGAGTGCCAGTGGTGTTGACATGCTGATTGGATCATTTGTGGCAGGCGCTTGTGAGACAATGTCTCAGTGAATTTTCTCTGAAACACTTCTGGGGCTGGTTATGATGGCTGGTGCTCGTTGAAGTGTCACCTACTGATTAGGGGGTTAGGCCCTCCTTAACGTGGAGGGGATTGATAGGGGAGCCGGGACTTTCTCACTCCATTCGGCTCTGGCACAGGGTCCTTTAAGAGTTAGCAAAGATCCAGCACCCAGGAGCATCTTAACGCTGCCCTCCCTGGGTCACTTCCTACCACATACTCTACTGTCCATGTTTTGCAGTCTATTGTGAACATGTAATAGAACAGTTACTAACGGTACCTTCATCCTGTCTGGGCCCAACAGGTAGTCTCCTTTTCTCCAAGAGAAGGTTCTCCAGCACCCCTCTGAAGGTGCTTCCAGAGCAGGTCCTTTTCCCTGACTAGTCAGCCCCCTTCTGATGTCTGCCTTACTTTAAAGCTCTACCTCTATCTGAAGCATGCTCTGTAGGTGTGGCTGGGTAGGGTTAACTGAGCCCAGAGTTGCTTTTTAACCCCTTCAGTTCTAGTGCAGAGTTTATATGCCATGTCACACTGGGCTTATGTTCATTCACCTGAAAGGAGAGCTGGTTACATTGTTTTGGGGATTGGAGGAGAGAGGTCAACACATTTGATGAAAGTAGTTTTTCAACCAAAATGAATTGTTTAGTGGATTTTTTTAAAATTTATTTTGTTTGGGTTAAAATATTTTTTTTCAACAAAAAAAATAGAAAACACAAAAATTAAACCAAACAGTTTTTGGAAACTGAATTTTTTTCAAATCTTAGAGTTTATTTTGTCTGAGAAACCAAAACTTTTTTTGAAAGTTTTAAAAGATTTTTTTAAATATTTCCTACAAAAATAGTTGGCATTTTCCAACCAGCTCCATTGTGCAGCTACATGCAGTGTCCAAAGGCTTTGTGAAGATCAGCAGTTTAAATAATTGTTTATCCAGCTTTATAAACCAGAACTCATTCCCAACACCAGACTATAAAGATTTTGGCTGAGAAAAGTTCTCACAGAATAGCCTCAGTTGTGGATAGTGCCTATCCACTATTTAGATCTATGAAGTTCCCTAATTTGCATAATGATTTCTTTACAGTCACCCTACTGCTCATCCAGACTGTATCAGTATCTCCTGATTCAATGCAATCCCTCCTCTGGGGGTTTAGTTTAATCCCAGACTGGATCACACAATGCCCCTGGACTTTTGCTCCATGATGAACACCCCAACTCAGACACCAGATCTACTTTTAGTTATTACTGTCTTTCCACAGTGTCCTCACTCTTGAAAAATATCCCTATACTTTAAAATCTCCTTTGTGGGGCTGGTTGAAAGTTTTCCATCAAAACTTTTTTGGGTGAAACAAAATGTTCAAGGAAAGCATATGCTTTCCAGTGAAAAATTAAAATGTTCTATCTGAAAACCAAAAACTGAGTGTTGATTTTTCTTTTCTTTCTTTTTTCTTTTTGGTCCAACAATTGCTGAAAAACTTTTTATGTTTCCTGTAAAAAGTTAATATTTTCTACTGAAAGTGTTGACAAAATAACTTTTCTTCAATTTCATCAAAGTTTTCCATGGAAATTTTCCACACAAACACATGCTCCTATATTGCCTCCCTGTATTGCACATATGAAGTTCTGCTCTACTCTAGTAAGATCTGAGTCCTGAACAGCTGTATACCCTCAGTAATAATACCTATCTCTCACATAGCACTTTTCAGCTGTATATCCCAAAGCACTTTAAAAAGATCATTATCTCTGTTTTACAAATGGGAAAACTGATGCACAGGGAGGTAAGGTGACTGGCCCAAGATCTCACAGAAATGGATCCAAAACCTGAACCAAGGCTCAAGTACCAATATGGTGCCCTTTCCACTAGGCTACACTGCCTCCCACTTGCCGTTTCCTATCACAGGTTTCAATTGGTATCAGTTGGTTTTTGGGGTTGTTACTGTAAAATTGCATTTTCCCACTAGCTGCACAGTATGTTAGTTGTTTTTTATCAGACAGCGGTTTCTTGGTCTAATAGTTGCATCTGGGTCCAGTTCAGCCTAGGAAATTGCACTGCTTGCCAACTGCCTGGCTGAAATATAATCACATGATTCTTTATTAAAGGGGGGTTTTGCATTGGTTAAGATGCTTATATAAGACTGAAGAGACCTGGGTCCCTGTTCTACCGCAGACTTGAGACCCTTGGATAAGTCTCTTATTTTCTCTATGCCTGTGTTCCCCGTGTTATAAAGATGATGGGGATCAATTGTTCTCCACTGCAGGTAGGACAAGAAGTAATGGCCTTAATCTGCAGCAAGGGAGGTTTATGTTAGATATTAGGAAATACTTTCAAACTAGAAGGGTAGTTAAACTCTGGAATAGGCTTCCCAAGGAGGTTGTAGAATCCCCATCATTGGGGCTTTTTAGGAACTGGCTGGACAAACATCTGTCATGGATGGCCTACGTTTATTGGTCCTACTTCAGTGCAGAAGACTGGGCTTGATGACTTCTCAAAGTCCCTTCCAGCCCTAAGTTTCTGTGATTCTAACTGTAAAATGGGGCTATTAGTACTGCCCTACTTCAAAGGGATACTGTGAGGATAACCACATTATGTCATTTTGGTTGTGAGTCACTCAGATACTACAGCGATGGGGACTATATACTTGCCTAAGATTAGAAGATATTATTGCTGTGCTGATGTTGGGACTGTGTCCTATTAATTTCCTGCCCCAGCTGTCTGACCTCCATAGGCTTTTGCACTAAAGGAGAGAGTCTGAATAGTCTTTGCAATGTTAGATGTACAATTCCCTTCTCATAAGACTTTGATGAGACTGCTTCCTGAGTCAGATACTAATCAACAAGAGTAAGAGCAGCTGACCCTGACCTGCTCCAAGCCCAATATTAAATTTTCTATGAAATATAAAGCTATATTTTCAGATTTTTATAACCTAATCCATTTCTATAGACTGGCAAAGTACCACATTAAGTGCTTTGTCATTGACTTCAATAGAAATAGAATTAGGTTTCTATTAAATTGCATGATGAATTTTCTTCCTATGGAAAAATACAGGATCTTGTAGGCACCCTAGGCATGAAACTCATATTTAAGTCAATGGGACTTCTGCACACAGGTCATTTGCTAGATCAAGCTTTATGATAATTCTTTTCTTACACATTAGAGGTTGTACCTACATAATTTGATCCTGTCATAAACAGATAGTAGGAGTTAGTAGAACAGAAGTACTTTATATCTCTTTTGACTGTAAAGGGTTGACAAGTTCAGTAAGCCTGGCTGTCACCTGACCAGAGGACCAATCAGGGGACAGGATACTTTCAAATCTTGAGGGAGGGAAGGCTTTGTGTGTGCTGTTAGAATTTGGTTGTTGTTCTCTCTGGGTTCTGAGAGCGACCAGAACGTGCAACCAGGTTTCTCTCCAATCTCTCTGATACAGGGCTCTTATAGTTCAAATAGTGAAGTACTAGGTAGATAAGGCGAGTTAGGCTTATGTTTGTTTTCTTTATTTGCAAAGTTTAATGTGCATTTGGCTGGAAGGAGTTCAAATTGTATTTTGCTGAAAGGATTTTAATTTGTACTTGTATACTTAGGCTGGGAGGGTATTCCCAGTGTCTATAGCTGAAAAACCCTGTACCTAATCCATCTTAAATTTACAAAGATAATTTTTACTGTTTTTCTCTCTTTAATTAAAAGCTTTTCTTGTTTAAGAACCTGATTGTTTTTTTATTCTGGTGAGACCCCAGGGGACTGGGTCTGGATTCACCAGGGAATTGGTGGGGAGAAAGGAGGGAAGGGGGAGAGAGGGCTAATTTCTCTCTGTGTGTAGGATTACTTTCTCTCTCAGGGAGAGTCTGGGAGGGGAGAGAGAAGGAGGGAGGGAAGGTGAATTTCCTCTCTGTTTTGTGATTCAAGGAGTTTTGAATCACAGTGATCTTCCAGGGTAACCCAGGGAGGGGAAGCCTGGGAGAGGCAACGGTGGGGGAAAGGGTTTACTTTCCTTGGTTAAGATCCAGAGGGTCTGGGTCTTGGGGGTCCCCAGGCAAGGTTTTGGGGGGACCAGAGTGTACCAGGCACTGGAATTCCTGGTTGGTGGCAGCTCTACAGGTTCTAAGCTGGTAATTAAGCTTACAGGAATTCATGCTGGTACCCCATCTTTTGGACGCTAAGGTTCAGAGTGGGGAATTATACCATGACAGATCCTAAATCTTTTCATTCTAGTTTCATCTTTCATCTGAACGTACAGATTTAAATTGTAGACATTCTTCAATCTAGTCATAAAGTCTTCTCGGAAACTGAAAGGTAGGTTAAAACTAGCTGGTATTGCACAAAGATATTATGTATTGCACTGTATAAGTTAAATGACCACTAACATGCTGCACTTCTAAGCAGTTCCTTTTTGTTTATTTGAAGACAGTTGAAATCGACGCCTTCACCAGTGTTACTTATGGTATGATACATTTTTGATAGGATCATTTGACTTGGACGGATCAAAAATACTGTCAAATTTATTAAGTGTCAAAAGTTTTAATTTTTTAGATTTATGTAGCATCCAAATGTATGTTAGACACGTCACAAAACAAGCATCTGTAAAAGTGAACAATAATCACTTTCTTCAATCTAAATTATTGCTCCGGAAAAGCTATGCAGTTTCCGATGGACTTTTCTTTGTTTGGTTTTAAACACAAACCATTTTAACCTCTAGAACCGTCGTTATATCAAAAAGACTACAGATAACATGCCCGTGAAGCATCTAACCACATCTTCAAAATAGTTATTGCCCCAAAGAAAAGCCAACCCAGCATTCACAGGCTTGAGATGTGCCAACACCCTTGCCGCAAACATTTATGAAGATACAGGACACAATGTAGTCTTTAAACTGCATGCTCTTTGGGGCAGGGACTTCCTCTTTGTCATATATTTGTACAGTGCCTACCACAATGGAGCCTTGACTTCTAGATACTACCATTGTACAAGGAAACATTGTGACCCATAGAGAATTAAGTCTGCTGAAATTAATGCACAAACTTCCATTTATAATCTCCCCATTTCAGTTTCTGAGGCACTCGCATTTCTAAACTAAACCCTGCACTCTCCTATCACCCAGAAGGAGCCTGTAACCAGGAACGTGTACAGAAGAAATCTTGTGGACGAGTTGCACAGAAATTATGTTTGAATTGCAGAAGACACCAGGTGCCAACTTATCCCACATTGCAGGGAAAAGCCCATTCTCCCACTGAATTCCCACCTTTCGTTGTGAAAGCTAGGGTAGCTCTACCTCTTCTCACCATACTTGCTCAAAGATGAAACACTGAACGTAAGGAGGAGAGGACAGAGGATGTGCCACTCTATGTATATAGCACCATCTCTTGAAGAGCCCCGTAGTTCCACATTGAACTTCAGATGGGAACCAATACATCTCTGAACTGTAATACCTCTGACAGACTCTTCTGTCTGCCTGCTACTGAGCACCTACAAAGAGAACTAGGGTTTCTCTATACCTGGAGTTTATCTATCTCTGTAGCATCCCTAACCCTTCACCAACCTTTCTGATCAGAAAGAATGTTTCTGGAGATACTCGATGAGGTGTAACTCATGAAGTGTTGCTCCTTCTGACCCCTTCTGTGAGATTTTTCATTATCTAGATTCATCTTACATAGAATCATAGGGAGAGTTTTAGAGCCGGTCAGAAAATGGAAAAAAAATCACAAAAAATCATAAAAATATTGTCTTTTTGTGTTAAATTTTCAAAATTTGAAATTTTCCAACCAGCACTATTAATTCTGTTCGCAAAATGCTACCACCTGAGACCTTTTGCCACACATTTATATGGTATACTAGCAACACTGCAAAGTCAAATGGACCAAAGTCCTGCCTCATTTATATCAGTGCACATCCATCGAAGGTAAAGGTAATGAAGGCAGCACATCAGGATATAATTAAGAGGAGATTTGGGCTCAAAAGGTTTAGTTGCAGGGAACAAACTGCAGAATTCCTGTTCCAGATTGTAACTCCAGTAAGTATTAAAAACAGAAAGATATCAGCTCCTATAAGTCTTGATAGTAATTTATCTAGGAAAGATTACAAATTTAACTAAGCTGCCAAGCTCATAGGTGAAGATATGTGTTTTATGTACAGAAACTATTAATTTTAAATTGAACATAGCTTCGTTACCTTTTAATTTACCTGTCTTTTCAACCTTAATACCTTCTACAGTGCTCCTGTAATTAGACAGCTTCTCTAAATATTCTCTGTCTTCTTCCTGAAGTTTAAGGCACTGAACTTTGAGAGATTTGTTCTCTGCATTTCCACTAAAAGTGGAAATATACATCTACCAGTAAAAGGGTATCTCTTGATTGTGTGTAAAAATAACCCCCAAAACTCCAGTTTCTCCTAACAATACAGCTTAAGCATGTTGTAGTACCATTTTGTTGGCCACCCATTTACCAGCTTTTTTTCCTGACCATCTTAATACAGAGAAAACCAGAAAAATAGTTTCAGCCCTGTAATAAAACAAGATTTGAATCTCCATTCTTTACTCTGCGTGCTGGTATTGTTTTTAAGCAATGTAGTACTTGGGGTAGTTTTACTTTTCCCCATGGCTGTGTAAGAGTACTCTCAACCGGAAACTGCTCCTAGGGTAAAAAATCCATCTACCTCTGCCTTTGCAGCTACAGAGCACCCCTTGGCAGTGGGACATATGTGCAGAGGGGAGATATAGTGAGGAGGTGCCCCACTGCTATAATGCAGACCCCTGCTCTGCATAAGCTCACTGTAGAGCAATGTGCATGAGGGGTGGAGTGTGAATCAGTCAGACAGGGCATCTGGCTGGAATAGCCTCTGTGGAGCAGATGCAAATCTGCTCCATAGCCCCCAGGGAGGATTTCTCCCTCCCTCGCCCTCCACACATCTGTTCAGCTTGAAGTGTAGGGATCCTAAAGTAGAGTTGTGTTATACACATGCTTCGAGAACTGCAGAGTACAATATTCATGGGTACTTATGAAGGGCGCTTAGATAAAGCAGAGGGAGATGGTTACTCATTAGAAGCAAGACCTAGACCACCTGCAAAGTCTGACCTCTCTCTGTCCAAGTCTATGTGAGGTGGGAGGGTCCCAGAACTTGGGCGGTAGCCCGAGCCTGGAAGTCTACACTGCAATTAAACAGCCCCGGAGACAGTTGGCATGGGCCAGCCACAGGTTTAGACTGTGTAGTAGACACACCCTGTGTAGACATACCCTGGGTCACAATGAACCTCCTTGTGCTGTGCCAGACTAGGCAGAGCCAACTGCCAGGACTGGCTCTCTTACAGAAGTATTTTCACATCTCCCCTTTCCAAATAAACATAATACTCAACTGTATGTATACAAATAAAGAAACATAATTGCTCACTAACAATTTTCTATTAGTCTTTGAGGGGCCTTGCACAGTCTCATGGATTTGCATGTCATCCCTTCAAGTTTCTGCAGTGTAGGATCACCAGATAGCAAGTGTGAAGAATTGGGATGGGGTGAGGGGTAATAGGCCTCTATATAAGAAAAAGCCCCAAATATCAGGACTGTCCCTATAAAATTGGGACATCTGGTCACCCTACTGCAGTGCGGTGCTCAGTGCCACCATGCTCACTGGTGCAATCTGTTCTGTGAATTCCTCCATATCACTGTTGGGTTCCATCACTGAAGACTTGGACTCTGCCTTCCTTGCTATCTTCCCTTCATCCTGAGATTTTATGGAGGGTGTCTCCTGTTCTGTTTGCAGGTGTGTTCCTCAAGATGTAGGATCTAGGAGCCACTTCTTGAGAGACCGCTGCCTTCTGGGTTTTTCCATCTATACATACATGATCATGTTGCTGCAAATGCTCAAGTTCTCGTGATCCTCTGTCATAATAAACTTTATCTGTGTCAGTTTTCTTATACATAGTCGGATCATTTTTATCTGTATCTACAAAATTCCTGTTTTCAGTTGAACAAAACTTCTGCTGGTGACAACCTATACTTTAAGGAGGCCACCCTATAATTTATCAGTGCTAGTTAAAAGTCCAAGTTAGTCTTCTCTGCTTTTTTTTTTTAGCAGACTTGATTCTTTTTTACATCATTTTCCACTAAACCATTAGACTGTGGATATCTAGGACTAGATGTAATATGCTTAAACCCATACTTGTTAACAAATTGTCTGAACTTATATCCATCAGATTGTGGTCCATTATCTAACATTACCACTTCTGGTATACCATATCTAGCAAAAATGACTTCATGTGCATAACTACATGCTCTGCAGTAGTCTCTTCTAGCAAAGTTATTTTTGGGATGTGCAATAAATAATCCAAAACCAGCACACAGTTTTTTCCAGGATATGTGAAATATACTGGAAATCAATGCCCACCTTATACCATGGAGCTGAAGTCATCCTGAGCTCTCTTACTTGACTAGATATGTATTTCTGGCATGTTTCATAAGGTCTAATGGTTTCTTCTATGTATGCATTCATTCAAGGCCTCTATAAAACATCTCTAGCCCTCTTTTACATTTTTCTGTTCTCAAGGTGTCCATGTATTTAGTGTATCTATTTAGCAGATCCTTCTGTAATGTTTATGAAACAATTAGTCTTGTGCCCTTGAACAGAATCCATCCAGTACAGAAAGTTCTCCTTTAAACCGATAGTAAAGACTGGATATATAGTGTCTGGGCCACCATGTGCACATAGCTTTCATGACACTTTGCAATGTCTTATCCTCAGCTTTGGCTTTGAAAGTTACAGTCCGCATTTTATCAGACACTGCCCATGTTTTCCTTATGAGGTTTACATGCACAACATCCAAGTGTCTATCTTGGTCTATCACAATATCTACAGTTTTATCAAAAGCTCTGGAAAGTGTGTCTGCCAGCACTAGGTCTTTCCAAGCTTGTATACCATTTGTAAATCAGATAACTGTAACTGAAAGAATAATCTTGGTATCCTAGGCAGGGGAATGTCTGCTTAACCTTCCCCCCGCCCATAGCCACTAGAGGCTGGTGGTCAGCTATTTCTGGTTTCCCATAATTAAAAACATGATTTTTTTTACATCCATGAAACAGGGCGAAGGCCTTTTTCTGTTTGAGAATACTGACATTCTGTTTTGGTTAGTGTCCTAGAAGCATATGCCGCAGGTCACCAGTGTTCATCGTACCTTTGCATGAGTGCCACTCCAGTGCCTTCCTTGAAGACATCTGTATAGCACGTTGTCTGGTGGTTTCTGTCATCATCGCTAAGGAGTGGAGCATCCTTTATTCATTTTATCATGTTTTCAAACTCCTTTTGATCATTGGTATCCCATATCCATTGGTCATTTTACACAGGAGTACTCTCACGTTGCTGGTTTTATCGGCCATGTTAGGTACAATTTTCCCTACAATATTTACCATTCCTAGGATTTTTGTACCCTGTCTTTGCTGGAGCCAGCATATTGGTAATGTTCTGTCAGTCTTGCTCCCAGATGTGTTATTTCACTGCCTCTAAATTTATATTTTTGTTGTTTTAGTTTTAACCCTGCTCAACAAGCCCTTTCTAGAGCATTTTGGAGCCCTCGGTTATATTCCTTCTTCTAGCATATGTGCTCATATCAAAACATTATCCATTTGTACTTTGGTACCTTCAATACCATCAAATATCTGTGGTACTTTTCGGTGGAACACTTCAGATGAAGAACATCACCCCAAAGGTAGTCTGCAAAAAGCTGCATTTCCCAAAGGCTGTGTTAAAAGTGCACAAATGTGTGCTACTTTTTTCTAAGGAAGACTGCCAAAATACAGTTGATGCATCTCGTGGGGAAATATTTGGCGTCAGCCATTTCTCCAAAGATTTCTTCCCTTGTAGGTATAGGAAAAGGTTCCCTTTTTACACACTTATTAAGTTGCTTTGGGTCTAGACACAGGCAAAGGGTTCCATCTTTCTTTTCAACAATTACTAACAAATGGAACTGCTCTGACAGTTCTTCTACTTTCTCTATCATGCCCAACACAACTAAAGTATCCAATTTCTCTTTGAGTTTCTGACTAAGGACAAGAGGTATATTACTAGGGGCATATATTGTGGGACTATTGGGCTCAGTCAACTCTATCTTGTACTCTGTTGACAGTTCCAATCCCCTTGAAGACATGTGGAATGTATGTGATCACCTGCCCCACTAAAGAGTACACTCTCTGTATAAGGCCCAGGGTCTGACATATTTTCAACCCTAGTAGTGGTAGTCTTTTCCCTTACAGTTACAAACATTATCTTTTCCATACTGTCTCTCACCTTTAGTTCAATCAGCTCCCCACTGTAAGTTCTGAACTTTCACTGTTCTGCTTTTTCATTGTGCTTGGCTTACTCTTAAAGGCCTGAATAATAGATTCAGGCACCACTTGTTTGTGCACCAATGTCCAATTTAAAAGTCATGAAGTTTCCATTTGTTTCTAAAGTAATAGTCAGTTGCATGGTGATGCTGTTTCATGTACTGTGTAGTTCTTATGAAGAATTCTTCACTGGTGCCTTTGCTACTCTTTACTCTGTACAGGGTGTGCACGCTTTGTTTCTGTTTGCACACATGATGTTCCTGTTTGCAAGCTCTTGCAAAGCAATTAAGCTTTTTGCTGTTGAAGAGTTTTCCAAAAACAGGACATTGTTGTGGCCCAAGTCTGCCACTACACCACGTGCAGCCCTATGTTCTGCCTTCTACAAACTCAATCTGATTAGATTTTTTTTCCAGATTTCTCTTTAGATTTCTCAAACCTATTTCACGTCTTCATTTTTCTGTAGCTTAGAAGAGCTGTCAATCTGTCCATTGCCTCTGTTTATTGTTTTCCATCCAACAACTTCCTTTTAGCCTGAATAATCTGATTCTGATTACCTTTCCTAAATTCTAGTCTGGATCTTCCAGCTGTCTCGTTCTGAGCTTTATGTCTCTGATCTCCATAACAATCTGGTCTCTAATTAAGGAATCTGTGAGCTCTCCATAATTACTTGATTGTCTCAGGAGTCTAAGATCAATCACAAATTTCTCTCTTTTTGAGCTCTCATATGAAATGTGCATCTTTCAAAAGTCTCCTTCTTTCTGGAAGTGCAGTACTCCTCAAAATCTTCCAGCACTGTCTCATAACTATCCTCTTCCTGGCTTAACTGTAGATTATTATATACATCTAGTGCTTCTGGCCCAGTCATATTAAGGAAAATATCTACCTTTTTTATTTGCCAACTCAGTGGCTCCACTTGTCAACATGCAGAGGATGAATGGCTGCTTGAAACTCTTCAATTTTTTTGCTGCATGGATGGAAGGTTTGAGCTCTGTTGAGGCTCAGAACTGCTCCATTTCCAGTCTGTCCTCTTCACCCCACCACTGATACCATGTCATATACATGGGTTCTTATCAAGGAGACTCAGACAAAGCAGAGAGAGACAGTTATTCATTAGAATCAAGACCTAGACTATCTGCAAAGTCTGACCACTCTCTCCCAGAGTCTCTGTTGCTCTGTACTGTGCCAGACTAGGCAGAGCCGACTCCCAGGCATGACTTTCTTAAAGAGACATCCTCACTCAGAGAACTAGTATGAAGTACTGACAGTACTTCCACTTTTAAAAATCCTAAATGCTATAAAGTTCAGTTACCCTTAATTCAAAGAAATAAGTGCTCAAATTGTAAGAATACTTCATCTTCCAAGCTCAAAGATATTTTGTATGTAATGTACGTAATCCTCCCTGACCGATAATGCTGAATTGGTCAGTGTTTTGACCGTATTTAAAGTCACTCAAGATGCGTTATAAACTCTCACTCCATTCCCTTAGTGTCTGTATTCTTCAAACAATTACTAATGCATTGATTTAAAAAAGAAACCTCAAGGAACACCCAGTAGAGTGATCAAACCACACTGTCATGAAGTTCTGGTTCAGCATCAGGTTCAGCCTCTGTCTCAGTTTTTTCCATCAGCTTCTTGGCTATCGATTGCTTAGCTAAGAATCTTATGTGACAGGTTGTCTTTCCCAGCATGCCTTGTTGCCCAGATCAAGGTATTGCAGGACAGGAAGCCTGTCTTTAAAGAGCCCATATATCTTCTTTCACACACACTGTGCAATTCCATGATCTGGAAAAAAAATTAAGGTTCATCATTCACTCTATATACCTTCTCCGTACAGAAATCCATCAGAAGTTTGCAAAGACTTAGAAAATGATGTGGACGTATCATAACAAGCTGGATCAACCAATGAATTAATTCATTTTTGTTGTAAAGAATGTTTCTGTAAAGCCTGGCATGTCTTTTTATGAAATATACTACTAAATGAAAATGTAGATAATTGCCATAAAATTAACTGCCTGTCATAAACTTCTATTTTGGATTATGAATTTTAAAAAGCTTCAATGTTTAAAATTTGACTGGCTTTTTATATTTGGGAGTATTCATTACTTATAATGAAAAATAAAATATTTTAGAAATCAAGGAGCATTAAAAATATAATCAAAAGCAAATCATAGATGAAAAGTAAAGTATTGTCAGTCATTTCAGGATTTTAAAATTTAAAAGTTTGAGAGGATTTTTTTGTTTGTTTTTCATCTGTTTGGCATAAGGGTTATATAAAGATAAGGGTTTAACTAGAAGTAGAGAAACCTGATGATTTATTAAATACTTTCCCTACAAGGCTGGACCTATAGAATAATTATATCAATCATTTTTCAACGGTGTTAAAGTTAACTGCAATAGGGGAGGTCTTTCATAGACAGTTTCATTTTTTGTAAGTAGTGCACTGAATAATACTGGGTGAGAGTACATATGATTAACTTTTTTTTCATTTTGTTTCAGAGTCTAATTTAGACATAAGAGATTCTAAATGTCTATCATCTGCAGTCCACCATCTACAACTTCAGAGTGATCCGTTGATACCACCAGCAGCACTGTAGGTAAACATATGTCTGACAGTATGCTACCTATTTCCCAAAAAACAGTCATCATCCAAAAAGAGCAGGGATACTTTGTAATCAAATTCAGCAAATTCCAACCACATTCCATAGATGGAAAGATTGCCCTGTTCATATATGTAATGACCTCTCCCTTTTGGCTTGTTCAAAGCAAACATTTCGTCAACAAGATGAAAGCATTCAAGTTATGCTCCATGAAGGAGAGCAGACACTGGTAGAAGGTTGCCGGATACTGTATATGAGAAGGAAATAGAACAGTATGTGGAATACCTTAAAGGGAAAAGCATTCTGAATCTTGAGATGAGCAATGTACACAAATACAGTAAATATTCACAGATTCATGTATTCCAAAGCCAGAAGGGACCATTGAAATCAACTAGTCTGACTTCCTGTCTAACAGGCCACAGAACATCCCACAAAATAATTCCTAGAACATATCTTTTAGAAAAATATCCAATCTTGATTCCAAAATGGTCAGTGATGGACAATCCACCACCACCCTGGGTAAATTGTCCAAATGGTTAATTACTATAAGAACATAAAAACATAAGAACGGCCGTACCAGGTCAGACCAAAAGTCCATCTAGCCCAGTATCTGTCTACCGACAGTGGCCAATGCCAGGTGCCCCAGAGGAGTGAAGCTAACTGGCAATGATCAAGTGATCTCTCTCCTGCCATCCATCTCCATCCTCTGATGAACAGAGGCTAGGGACACCATTCTTTACCCTTCCTGGCTATTAGCATTTATGGCTGTTAGGCCATATTTTATCCTATGTCCCTTTTAACATGTTATATCGTCCAGCCTCACGGTTACTCTCAGGAAGGATGGTTCCACATTGACTTGTGGTGGCGGGTGAGAAGAGTCTTATTTGTTTTGTCACCTGCTATTATTTATTTCATTTGGTGCACCAGTTCTTGTTATGGTAAGTAAATACTTTCCTATCCCACTTTCTCCAGATCATTCGATGATTTTTATTTCTCTTTAATCCCCTTCGTTCTCTGGTCCAAGCTGAAGAGCCTGCCTCTTTATCTTTCTCGTATGACCTCTCAAACCCTATCTTTTAGTTGCCTTCTCTGAACTTTTCTATTGTATGAATTTTTGAGGTGAGGGGAGCAATCTGACACAGGTATTCGAGATGGGTAGAAGGATATGAGGCAGATAGATATTCCAGTCTTTCGCCTGTGAGGTGTTAGATGAGTGAATTGGTTTCTCTGATGCGTGATTCAATATACTCCCACGGTGCCAGTCTGTGGACCGGTGGGTGTTGGCAGTTAGCGCGCCCTCGAGTATTGGATGTGGTTTATAGTGGTTATTGCCCTCCATGTGTCATGCTTGGAGTCTGTGCGCTGCGAGTAGATTTGCGCTTGTGGTTGTGTCGAATGCTTTGGTTGGTAGCTTGTGAGTTGTAGTCACGTCTGCTTTGGTCTTAAAGCTATCTGAGCAGGTTTAGTATCATCTGCTTTGCCACCTCACTTATTTCAGAGACATTCTATGAATAAGTTGGAATGGGATGCTAAGACCACTTGGGGTGAACACATAGTATACCCGGCCATTCATTGAAAATTTGCTACCATTTATTCTATGCCTTGTCTCGCTTTTAACAGGTCTCAATCCATGGAAGGATTTCCCTTTAGTCCATGACAAACTTAATTTAGGTAAGAGCCTTTGTTGAGGGGACTTGACTGAAGGCTTTGAAATCTAAGAACTATGTCCATGTCCCTATCCAATTTGTTGACCCTTTCATAAGAATTGTAATAGATTAGTAGACATGATTTCCCTTATTTTCTAGTGTCTGACATTTTTATTCTTTATATGTGTTCGACTAATCTGGGTGCTGTGACGGACGCAGTTACATCTCTGGTTGCAATTGCTGGGATCCTCTAGGCCTTTTTAATATTTCGTTAACTTACCTATCTTCAGTTCATTGGGTACAGAGCTGATTTAAAGGAACGGTTAAAACCAATAGTTATTAATGCTGCAATTCACATTTTGAGTTCTTTCAGAACTCTCTCGGTGAATGATCTTGGTCCCGTATCTTGGTGACTTGACTGTTAAATTTATGATAATTTTCAAATCCTCCTTCACTTGACGCTCAATTCTATGCAATCTCAGATCTTCACCAGCAAGGATGGCTCAGTTTAGATTTTCGCCTAAGTCCTCGCCGTGAATGAAGCAAGATTATATGTTTCTCCGCAATGCACTTTTTCATCTGTTAAGTGTCTTCTTGTATCTTGACTCAAGGCCCCACTGGTCTGTTTAGCAGCTCTCTGCTTGTGATTGTACATTAAAAACATTTTGTTATTACCTTTTGAATTTTGGCTAGCTATCTTCAAATCCTTTTTGGCTTTTCTTATTAATTTTTACACTTAAGTTGCAGTGTTTATGGTCTTTTTATTTACCTTGCTAGATTTTATTTCCACTTTTTAAAAGATGCTTTTTATCTCACTGTTCTTTACATGGTTGTTAAGCATGTGGTCTTTTTTACTTCTTTTTACTGTGTTTTTTAATTTCGGGCTTATACTTTTAGTTGGGCCTCTTTTATGGGTACCTTTTGAAAGTGTCCAAGCAGTTGCAGGGATTTCAATCTAGTCACTGTACCACTTAATTTTGTTTAACTAACCTCATCATTTGGTAGTTCCCCTTTCTGAAATTAAATGCCACAGTGTTGGACGTTGGTTTCTTCCCACCTCAGATGTTAATGTTAGATATGTATATTATGGTCACTATCCAGCGGTTTCTGTTTACGTTGGTTGGACCAGATCCTGTCGCTTCACTCAGGACTAAATCAAGAATGCCTCTCCTTTGTGGTTCCTGACCAGCTGCTCCAGAAGTCTTTTAAAGTATCGAAAAATTGTCTCTGCATTTCATCCTCAGGTGACATGTACCAGTCAAATATTGGGGATATAGGATCCCACCTATTATGTAGTTCTTTATTTTGATAGCCTCTCTATCTCCTTAGTATTTCATTGTCAATATCACTGTCTTGGTCAGGTGGGCCGATAGTAGATGCCTTGTTTCTTATTAGAGCATGGAATTACTATCTAGGATTTTCAATTTTAAGATTTTTACTTCATCATAATCTATGGAACATGTGGATTCATTTAAGATTTTTACTTCATCATGTCTTAACTATTTTGAGTAGTTTGTATCATCTGCCAACTTTGCACCTCACTGTTTATCCTTTCTCAGTCATTTACGATAAATTGAATAGGACTGAGTCCTAGGACTAATCTCGTTGGGACACCACTAGTTACCCCTCTCCATTCTGAAAAATGTCATTATTCTACCTTGTTCCTGTCTTTTAGCAGTTTCTCATGCATAAGGACCTTCCCTTCTTTAGTTTTAATTTACATAAGAGCTTTGGTGACGGACTTGTTAAAGGCTTTCTGGACTCTAAGTACACTCGTCCATGCGAATTCCCCTTCGGTCCACATTTTGTGACCCCTTCAAGAAGCTCTTATGATAGTGACACGATTTCCTTTCAGAACACATTGTTGACTCATGTCCTCAACAGTTATTTGTTTTTCTATGTGTCTGACAATTTATTTAACTATTTGTTCATATTTGCCGAGTTATGTTCATTACAGGTGTCTGTAATTGCGGGATCACCTCTACGACCCTTTTATAATTGGCGTTAGCATGAGGCAAGCTTCAGTCGTGTTGCGTACCGAGCGATTTTAAATGACAGGTACAAGCGTTAGTTAATAGTTTCCGCACTTCTATTTGAGTTTTTCAGAACTGTTAGTGATGCCATTGGTCCCGGTGAATTGGTTAAGTGTTGAGTTTCTATCAGATTTATTCCAAAACCTCCCCTACTCTCACTGTTATAAATGTATGCCCTATTTCCAGTACTAATTTCTCTAGCTTCAACTTTCATCCATTAGATCAGTGGTTCTCAAATTTTTGTACTGGTGACCCCTTTAATGTAGCAAGCCTCTGAATGAGACCCCCCTAATAAATTAAAAACACTTTTTTATATATTTGACACCATTGTAAATGCTGGAGGCAAAGTGGGGTTTGGGGTGGAGGCTGATAGCTCATGACCACCCAGGTAATAACCCTGTGACCCCCTGAGAGGTCCTGACCCCCAGTTTGAGAACCCCTGCATTGGATCATGTTATACCTTTCTCTGCTAGATTGAACAGCCCATTATTAAATATCTGTTCCCCATGCAGATATAGACTGTACTCAAGTCACCCTTACCCTTCTCTTTGTTAAACTAAACAGATTGAGCTCTGTGAGTCCATCACTATAATCCATTCTAATCTTTTAATCATTCTCATAGCTCTTTTCTGAATCCTCTCCAATATAGCATCATCCTTCTTGAACTGTAAATACCAGACTTAGACACAATATTCCAGCAGTGTTGCACCAGTGTCAAATACAGGGATAAAATGACCTCTCTACTCCTACTTAACATTCTCCTGTTCATGCATCCAAGGATTTCATTAGCCCCTTTGGCCATAGCATTGCACTGGGAGCCTATGTTCAGCTGGTCATCCACTATGACCCACAAATCTTTTTCAGAGTCACTGCTTCCCAGGATAGTCTCCCATCCTGAAAGTGTGGCCTGCATTCTTTGTTCCTAGATTAATACATTTAAATTTAACCATATTAAAATGCAGATTGTTTGCTTGCTGCTGTTTACCAAATGATCCAGATTGCTCTGTATCAGCAACCTGTCCTCTTCATTATTTACCACTCCCTCAATTTGTGTCATCTGAAAACTTTATTAGTGATTATTTTCGTTTTCTCCAGATCATTGATTAAAAACTGTTAAATAGCATAGGACCAAAAGCCAGTCTCTGTGGGACCCACTAGAAACACACACATTTACAATTACATTTTGAGACCTACCAATTAGCCAGGTTTTAATCTATGTAATGTTAATTTTATATCTTTCTACTTTTTTAATCAAAATGTCATATGGTACCAAGTCAAATGCTTTACAAAAGTCTAAGTAACCAACCTTGTAATCTCATTAAAAAATTAGATCGAGTTAGTTTGACAGGATCTATTCTCCATAAATCCGTGTTGACTTGCAATAATTATGTTACCCTCCTTTAATTCCTTATTAGACAAGTCCCATATCAGCCATTCCATTATTTTGTCCAGGATTGATATCAGGCTGGCAAGCTCATAATTACCCAGGTTATCCCATTTACCCATTTTTAAATATTGGCACAATAGCTTTCCTCCAGTCTTCTGGAACTCCCTCGATATTCCAATATTGATTGAAAAGCAACATTATGGCCCAGTGAGCTTCTCGGCCAACTCTTTTAAAACTCTTGGATCCTGATTTATAAATGTCTAGCTTTAGTAGCTAATGCTGTTTAGCATCCTCCTGAAATACTTGTGGAAAAGAAAGAGTCTTAACATATGATATGACTACATCATCTTTTTTCCCAAATATAGAACAGCAATATTTATTGAACAATTCTGCCTTTTCTGCATTATTATTGATAATTCTATCATTTCCATCTAGTAATGGACCTGTGCAGTATTATTTTTGTTTCTAATACACTACTTTAAAAACTCCTTATTGTTGTTAACTCTTCTGGCCACAGATTTCTCCGCGGCTTTCTGCTTCCCTTATCAATTTTCTATAATTCCTACCTTCTGATTTATATTCATTACTGTCAACTTCCCCTTTCTGCCATTTTTTATATTTTTTATAGCTGCCATCACTTTCCCTCTAATTCAGGTCGGGTTTTTTTAACCAATAGAGCCCTCTTCCTCAATTGTGGCTTTTGGGGCATCTAGTAAAGTGTTCTTACAAAATGCCCAATTATCATTCACATTTTTTTATTAAATTCTTCCTCCCAGCTGATTTGCTCATAATTGTTTTCAGCTTTGTGAAATTAGCCCTTTTGAACCACCAAACGTGTTTATGTGAGAACATAAAATGGAGTTGTCTACCTTACAGAAACAGCATGATACCCATACAGCATAATAAAGCATGAAAGTAGTAACAGTAAAAGTTATTAGAAATTGTGAACAAAATATCAGTGTTGTGTGTAGCTTTGTCACAGATAATGCTACTAATATAGCAAAGATGGAATAAATCTAGAAAAGGATAATGAAGTGAGCCTGTAATTTATAATACATAGATCCTTGTTTGATGCATCTTTTAGCCAAAGACTTAGATACTCCAAGAATAAGGGAAATTGTTGTTGAAACTGTAAAATACTCCTGTGATAATCATTTGGGTTCTGTTTCACTGAAGAATGAAGGAGGATTAGAACTAATTCTCCCCCAAGATGTACAATGGAAGTCAATGGTTGATTGTTTTCAGCTACTTATTAAAATTGGGCCTATCCTGATGACACTTTGTGAGGAAAATCATGACAAAATGTAGATGGAATTATTGCAGCCACAGTAGTCAACATCAAACTAAAGAGAAATGTAGATGATACACTGAAGATAGTGAAACTGTTTTCCAAATCTTTGGAAAAAATACAGAAAGATAGCTACTCTATTGCTAATGCAAGATAGCTACTCTATTGCTAATGCTCTTGAAATTTGGAAAGAACTTTAAGAAACATTGCAGAAAGAAATGCTCAACCACAAAATTAAGCTGCAGGCAGTGAAGAAGCAGATGGATCAAGCACACATTCTGCCTCCTTTTCTTGCAAATATTCCCATTCCCACAAAGTACCAGGGTAAATATCTAACTGCAAAGAGGAAGATGCTGCTATGACATGGGCATCTAATAGGCATCCATTAATCACACCAACAATAATACATTTCAGGGCTGGAGATAAACCATTCAAGCAGTACTTGTTTACTGCCAAAGTTTTAAAGAAGGTCAAGACACTGAAGTGGTGGAAGCCAGAGTTTGTTGAAGTGCTAAACCATTTTTTGACAGTAGTCTTTTCCACAGGTGCAGAGAGAATATTTTCTGCATTTGGACTAGTTCATTCAAAGCTGAGAAACCAAATGGGAGCTGAAAAAGCAGGAAATCTTGTTTTTCCTCTTCCAATCTATGAATAACAATCCAGTGGGACAAGATGAGATCTATTAGTTCTAAAACCTTGAAGGACACGGTGGCTAGAAACAATCACTTCAATTCACTAGCTACAGATAATACTTCTTTTGTTTAAAAAAAGTTAGTTTTAAATGCAAAACGTTGTGACAAACTTACTCCCCATCCCCATGTATCTAGTACATTTAAGATAGTTTTATTTAACTAATAAAAACAATTTTTAAATTCTGCTTTTTGTGAATTTTTAATTGAATTCTAATTGCAAATCAAGATTAAAACCAATTACTTAAATCAAAGTTTTACTAGCTACTGATTTAAATCATGATTAAATCTTGATTAAATTGGTGATTTAAATCATTTTGTTTAAAATCAATCACGCTCATTATCATACAGATTTTAAAAAATGGACATTATCTGCGATGAAGGGTTTACTTGAGACAATGAATCTCACTTTTCTTATGATGTGAGTATAGATTTAGAGTTTTTTACAAATGTTAAATGCAATCTATTAAACCACCTATTGCCATTAAAACATTTATTTTACATTTAAAATGACATAACAGAAATGTCTGGAAACAGTATGTTGAATTCCATTTGCAGTTTTCTAGCAATATTGTAAAAAGGCAAATTGATCATGCTTTTAATCATGGATTAACTAAAATGTGCCCTTGAGTCTTTTGGGCTTCAATGTCAGCAGGTGATCAAATGCTCCAATTTGTTGGAGATTAATACAGTGACATCAGCCATGACCTTTTTTTAATTACACAAATAATGTAAGCAGAAAATCCCTGGATTACACTTCTTTCTGAAAGAAAGCAATCTAGTGTTATCTGGTGCACAGTAAACTTAAATCAAATTACATGCATATTAGACATTAAGAAATATACATCATTTCAGAATCAAAAGTATTATCCACACCTGAATGCTTGGGTTTTTCAAAAACAATCTGTACCTGGGCTTATATTTTTAAAGAAATCTAATCAGAAATAGCACAAAAAAGAGTAATAGCATTCCTATTATAATGTACTCCAGAAAAGTTCTTTCTAGCCCAAGAACTAGACACTAAATTCCCAGCTAGAGATAGCTCAGTAACAACCAAATATGGGAATGACTAACTGAAGGAGCATGACCTTTTTTATTATTGTTTTTGACAGGAAAAAAATGGGCCCTCTGCACAGAATAAGTTCAGATCTCATGTTTCAGTTCTTTATGCTTTCTCCATATTCCATGCTACTGAAGATCCATCTCTCAGGTTTACTTTACAGTGATAACAAAAACCAAGAGCTAGAAGTTAAGGGAAGACATATTCAATATAGAAATAAGGCACACATTTTTAACAGTAAGACTGATTAATCATTGGAACAAACTACCAAGGGAAGTGGTGGATTCTCCGTCTCTTGACGTCTCCAGATCAAGACTGGATGCCTTGGCTTGTGCTATACAGACAGGGCCGGTGCTACCATTAAGGTGAACTAGGCAGTTGCCTAGGGCGCCAAGGTTTGGGGGCACCAAAAAGCTGTGCCAACTATTTTTTTTTTTACAGCAGTTCCTCCCTGGGTGCGTAGTCACTGCTCAACTTCTCCCACCTCCCAGGCTTGCAATGCCAATCAGCTGTTTGGCGCCGCAAGCCTGGGAGGAGAATTAGAGCAGGGGCGACATGCTCGGGGAGGACGCAGAGCAGAGGTGAGCTGGGGTGGGGAGGTGCTGCATGGCTCCCCGGGAGTGGGGGGGGAGCTGTTGTGGGGGAGGGCCCTCAGGGCAGAGCGGGGGGCGAGGAGCTGCCGCAGGGCTGGGGGGGTTGGTGCAAGGTGGAAGTTTCGCCTAGGGCACAAAACTTCCTTGCACCGGCCCTGTACACAGGCAGTCAGAGTAGATGATCTAATGGCCCCTTCAAGCCTTAAAATCTATGAAGTGAAGAAGTGGTTAAGGAAATGTTGTAAAATTGCTCCTGTTTCTTGTTCAGTTCCTTAAAGTCAGTAAGGTGTTTTTCATTTACTTCCTTTGGCATTTGATCTGCCTTACGTGCATATCTATATTCTTGCAAGTTTACAATAGGTAGATAACTTTGCTGATAGGAAATATTAGTTTTAAAGTTGGGAAACTAATGACAAATTAATATTTAGTTACTGGATATTGAAGAAGGAAGGTAAGCTCTGTCTCAAAAACCCATTTCCTTTGCATTAAAGAGAAGCCCCACTGGCAGGGGCGGCTCCAGGCCCCAGCACGCCAAGCGCGTGCTTGGGGCGGTATGCTGCAGGGGGCGCTCTACTGGTCGCCAGGAGGGCGGCAGGCAGGCAGCCTTCAGCGGCATGCCTGCAGAGGGTCCGCTGGTCCTGCGGCTCTAGTAGACCTCCCGCAGGCATGCGGGAGGTCCACCAGAGCTGCAGAACCGGCGACCGGCAGAGCGCCCCCCACGGCATGCCGCAGTGCTTGGGGCAGCAAAATGTCTGGAGCCACCCCTGCCCACTGGTGTGGTTTAAAACAGTGACTCTCAGCCTTTCCAGACTACTGTACCCCTTTCAGGAGTCTGATTTGTCTTGCGTACCCCCAAGTTTCACCTCAGTTAAACTACTTGCTTACAAAATCTGACATAAAAATACAGAAGTGTCACAGCACATTATTACTGAAAAATTACTGACTCTCATTTTTATCATATAATTATACAATAAATCAATTGAAATATAAATATTGTAATTACATTTCAGTATATAGTATACAGGGCAGAATAAACAAATCATTGACTGTATGAAATTTTAGTTTGTATTGACTTTGCTAGTGTCACTAGGCAAATATCTAGATGAGTTGATGTATCCCCTGGAAGACTTCTGTGTACACCCAGGGGTACGTGTACCCTAGTTGAGAACCACTGGTTTAAAACACTGAGCTAAGTCCCCATTTCATACTCTACAAGGGAGACACCACTGCAAATCAAACCAAGTCACAAGGGGTGTCATTCTTACTCAAGCTATATTCAAGCCTTGACTTGCTGGGGTTCCCATCTTTTAACAATTTTTAAATTACTTGAGGTCAGTCCATTGGCCCAGAAAGAGGGGAATGTGAAATAGAGGTAGTGTTGCCTTGTAGATACAGCAGGACTGGACTAGACTGGAAATCAGGAAAACGAGTTTCTATTCCTGGCTCTATCACTGACCTGCAGTGTGACCATGGGCAAGACATTTAATTTCTCTGTGCTTTAGTTTCCCCATCTGTAAAATGAAGACAATGATACTGATCCATCTTTGTAAAGCACTTTGAGATCTATGGATGAAAACTGCTATATAAGAGCTAGGCAGCTTTACTATGCTGATCACCGGATCTCTTCTAATTTTTGGAAAGGATAAACATTGAGCAAAACAAATCACATAGTGGTTGAGAAAAATGAAGGGCTGGATTCTTCTTCTCACCCTTTTGATCCAGTAAATTGGAAGGAGTCCCAAATGTGTGCTGATGGAACCAAAGCACTAGCACAGACACTGAAAGTCCCCTGTCTATGGACATAAGGAGATCATCCATCAATGCCACTAGAGCAATCTCCGTGTCACATCTTACTCTTCAAACTGATTGTGAAGGGTGCAGGACATTTCCCTACAATAGTGACTTTGGAGTTTGTTCACTCCATCTTTCTCTGTGATTTTTCTCATGACGTAGAGGTTGATTGCAAGGCAATAGTTAATAGGGCATTGGGGTCACCTGTGGGTTCTGGAGGACCAGCTGGATATGGCATACTTAAGGCTGGCTGGTAGATTGGTTTCTCCAAAGAAGGTGTAAATGATCTGTGTCAGCGGTAGGCCTAGGTTCTCTGCATTGGCTTTCCCCTACCATCAGAAGCACTGGGGCTGTTTCACGTGTAGTGATCAAGAATCCCTTAGCATTTCTAGGGTTTCCATTTTCATTACTGGGCCAAACTCTGTCAAGGAGGAGGCATGATCTTCTCTCCTTCACCTTGTTTCCTTATTGTGGTGAGTCTGTCCTGGATTTGCATGATCTTTCTGAAGATTAAATTCAGAGCTATCGCAAGTGGCATAGTGCTTGGCTATAAGGCTGAATGAAGGCAGTCTAGTGAGATCAATCATTTCACTATTCAAAAGAGTCCTGCCAGTCAGGATTTTGCAGACAGGATGGCAGAGGAGACAGAGGTTTCTTGGGCTATGAATGTTTATGAAGCTACTTATGAAAATTAGATATGGAATTAAATGTTACATAGAATCATTCAATGTAGCTAAACAATGTGGAATGAGTGAGCACCTCTACCTAGAGCTATGTCCCCTATCCGGCAATGAGCTCTGTGAAGGAGGACCCCTGAATCCATACAGACCCATTAGGGCGCCGATTCAGAATTCATTGCCGAAGGGGGTCCTGTATCTGAAACTTTTAATGAACTGTACTATTAATTATACTGAACAGGTCCAGATTAGACTTTTCCCACTTAAATGAAAAACAAAGTTATGGGGAAATGTTGTTTTAGTTAAGCCCCCACACAGTGAACAATATTCATCGCTTTTAATTTTTTCAAAGGGGATTTTAGCATGATTTGTTGTTGTTTTTAGTCCATGCAGACAATATTCCATGTTGATCTATTTGTAAACATAAAAATAACAAACAAAAATAAAGATGATAATTTGTACAATCTAATTAGTGCTGCTAATCCCACTCACCAGATGGTATAGAGCCATAATCAAAAGCAGTGCTGACAAAAATATGGTCCATATTTGTACATTTTAATTATTTTCAGATGAAAGACAGATATAGCTGTTCTTGTTTATCTAGAGGGCACATACAGTAGGCTTTGTCATACAATCTCAAAACAAAATACTACTAAGCAAAATATTGCTCTAGGTTAGATTTTCAAATGCTGTATATTAATTTGTACAATGTGGGTATGGATAAAGCTGCGGTTATGTGGTTTTTTAAAATCTTTATGATTTTTGACATTTTGCATTTTCTGTGATGTGCTTGGGCGGATGTGATGATACACTGTTGAACTAATTTCACCAAGAACCTTGAGCATTGCCAAGTTAAATGCCAGGTCTGCATGAGAGGCTAATAGAGAGCAGGAGTTCAGTGACAATGTTGTGGTGACACAAGAACTAGACTAGTGAACAGTGCAGGGGCTAGTGCACACTACCACTTATGCCAGTATAACCTATGTCACCCCCCTGAGTGACGTAAATTACACCAACCTAAGTGCTTGTCAAGGATCCTCCCCCACTCTGAACTTTAGAGTACAGATATAGGGACCTGCATGCACACTTCTAAGCTTAATTACTAGTTTAGATCTGGTAACACTGCCACCATCCAGAAATTTCAGTGCCTGGAACACTTCCTGTCCTCCCAAAACCTTCCCCTCCCTGGGCAGCCTTGAGAAGCTTTTTCACCAAGTTCCTGGTGAACATCGATCCAACCGCTTTGATCTTAACATAAGGAGAATTTAACCATCCCCCCTCCTTTCCCCCACCAATTCCCGGTGAGTCCAGATCCAATCCCCTTGGATCTTAAAACAAGGAAAAATCAATCAGGTTCTTAAAAAGAAAGCTTTTAATTAAAGAAAGAAAGGTAAAAATTTTCTCTGTAAAATCAGGATGGAAAATACTTTACAGGGTAATCAGATTCATATAGCCCAGAGGAACCCCCTCTATCCTTAGGTTCAAAGTTACAGCAAACAGAGGTAAAATCCTCTCAGCAAAAAGGAACATTCACAAGTTGAGAAAACAAAAATAAGACTAACACGCCTTGCCTGGCTGTTACTTACAAGTTTGAAACATGAGACTGATTCAGAAAGATTTTGAGAGCCTGGATTGACGTCTGGTCCCTCTTAGTCCCAAGAGCGAACAAAACAAAGAGCACAAACAAAAGACTTCCCCCCACCAAGATTTGAAAGTATCTTGTCCCCCCATTGGTCCTCTGGTCAGGTGTCAGCCAGATTTACTGAGCTTATTAACCCTTTACAGGTAAAAGAGGCATTAACCCTTAACTATTTGTTTATGACAGTGCTAGTCGGCAGAAGATGATCTCTCCCATACAGCAGCTTTACCAGACGTGCCACATCGGTACAGCTGCATCAATGTAGTGCTTCTAGTGTAGACTAGCACTGAGTATAATCTTTAGTTCCCATAGGGGAAATGAGTATTCTCGCCTCCTCATGATTAAATCAAACAAGAAGACAGAGAGCACAGATAGTTATGCAAAAACAGAGGGCCTTGGGGGTACAGAACAGAGCCCCAATCCTGTACCGTGCCTATATGGAATGCCACTGAAGTCTAGCTCCAGCCTGGTGCAGCACTCTGCAAGCAGGTAGGGTTGGGGCCCAATGTCTGTGACACTTGATACAAAACAATGCCTAGACGTTTGTTCAGGAAAAAAATCCCATTTTTATTACATTATGTTTCTATCACATACAAAAAAATCTTTGCTAAAAGAACTCTGTTAAGGTTGCAAAGTCAAGCACTCAAACGTTAGGAAATGCTAGGTTTACAGTTGCCTGTGGATCCTTACTTCAGCCCCCTTGTATGTGTGCATTATGAAACAGTCTTTAAGTACATGATATACTATTTTTATTCTCATCATTCCACCCCACACATCACCCTGCCCTACGTCCAGCTCTTCTCCCCTCTGCACTCAAATCAGGCACCTAAGAGACAATTGGGCAATGAAAAGTTAGTTGTTGAAATATGCTCAAGAACAGAAGGGTCTGGGTGGTCAAAAATAGAGAAGATTGATTAATTACCAGCAAAATTAACAACAAAAGCAAATTATTATAATCCTGGAGCAAGAAACTGAGCTATATTTAAATCCCAAAGGAAGATACTTGGATTTCAGATTGCTAATCTTATTCACATAATGTAGATGGTAGGAACCCTTCTAATAACATGCATGTGGATTTTTATTGGCCTATTTGTGTTCATTAAAAACAGCTGCTCTCAATGGCCAAGAGAAAATGAGCTTAAAGCAGTGGAAAGACAGACCTGATTGGTTATAACACAGCACTTTACCTCCTCATGTGTTGTTTTTCTAGCTTCTTAAAAAGAGAAGCAGTTAGATGTCTGCCAGAAAAACATAGCCATTGCTGAGGGAACAGGGAGTTGAGCAAGTAATAAAAGCATCTTGTCTGATAAAAACAGTTCTAGTTCTACAGGCGATGTGCTGAGGAAAACTCTCCCTCTCTCTTATCAGCAGGTTGAGATAGCATTTTATTTTCACTGAAATGTATTTGTCTTTTTAAAATATTCAAATTGTTAATATATTCCAATAAAACAATATATCATTAGGATGATTTCTAAAGTTTCCTTGAATTCTGCAGTGTATAGAGATAAACATATGAATACAAACAGCCAATGGTAGATCTGACATTCATAGCTATTTTATAAATCTCATCCTTCCTGTTACTTCCTGAAGTTAGTAGAGGTGAATTTTGAATATCCTGCAAAAATCAAACAGTAAATTAGATACCATCATGCCCCTAGGCTGTCTCAAGTTTTGTATTTTAAATGTGTGACAGATGTGAAAAGTCTTAAGGTCAGAAATAATATAATCCAAGAAGGAAAATAGATAAATGCATACATAAAATAAGATGAGACCCCCGAAAACAGTGATAACAGATGAATGAGTTTAACTAAATGAATCGGGGACTCCACCCCTGCAATGGGATTTTTAAAGCATCTTGAACTAAACAGTTCAGAGGGTTCAAAGTTTCAGTTACTGGAATTACCCATGATTTTTTTTTTAACTTCATTCATACTTCCCTATATAAATCTACAGTCTTCATATCTGTGAATCAATTAATTGTATTAGCCTCCCACATGACCCAAGCTACCAATGCTGGTTAAGCTATGGGCTTGTCTACAGGGTGGGGTAATGAACTCTACAAGGGTGTGATTTCTAAAGCACACTAATGTGCTGCACATTAAATGGTCTGTGTAGACCAGATGTGGGCAAACTACAGCCCGCTGGCCATATCTGGCCCGCAGGCCCGACCTGCCTGGGCCCTGAGCTCCCGGCCAGGAAACCTGGTCCCCAGCCCCTCCCCCAATGTCCCCCCACTCCCGCAGCCACACCACCGCGCAGGACGTGCTCTGGTCCCTGGCTCCCGCTGGGCAGGGTGGGGAGCGCAGCTGGCTCTGGCTGGGTGTTGCGGCTGCAAGCTCCTGCTGCTGGTAAGCAGACAGGGAGCTGGAGGGTTGAGTAAGGGAGCGGGGTATCCCGGGGGGCAGTCAGGGAGGAGGGGGAAGTTGGATGGGGCGAAGGTTCTGGGGGGAAGGTCAGGGGATGGGGAACAGGGAAGGTTGGAACTGGGAGTCCCAGGGGTGGGGGGCCTGTCAGGGGACAGGGATGTGAATAGAGGTTGGGAGGGCAGTCAGGGGACAGGGAGAAGGCGGGTTTGGATAAGGGGGTGGGATCCTGGGGGGCAGTTAGGGGTGGGAGGTCCTGGGAGGGAGTGGTCAGGGGACAAAAAGCAGAGGGCGGTTGGATAGGGGGTGGGGCTGTGGGGTGCTATCAGGGGCTAGGGGTGTGGATAGGGGTTGGGGCAGTCAGGGGACAGGGAGCAGGGCGGTTGGATAGGGGGCAAGGAGCAAGGGGGGGTGGATGGGTTGGGGGTTCTGAGGGGGGAAGTCAGGGGGTGAGAAGTGGGGGGGGGTGGCCAGCCTGTCTGGGGAGGCACCGCCTTCCCTACCCGGCCCTCCATACAGTTGTGCAACCCCGATGTGGCCCTCGGGCCAGAAAGTTTGTCCACCCCGGGTTAGAACCATGTTTTCAAAGGATGAGGCCAGAGCCAAATGATCCTTGGGCCCTTCCCTTTGCACCGCTATAGAGGCTCCAAGGGACCTTAAACTAGCGCAACCGAGTGCACTCTTGAAGGGGCTCTCACCTTCTTTGTGACTGCAGCAGAAAGAGGGACCAAAATATAGGATTAAATTACACATGAACCAAACTCCACTCCTTGCTATGATCTCAGAGTTGCATGGGAGTATAAATGATGAAACTACAAGGTCATTACATTTGATGTTCATCCATTGACCATGCTTGGCAATAAAAAACACAGCTCCATGCCCACAGAGTCAGTCCCTTGCAAGTGTTTTTCTTATATTCTTTTTTCAAAATGGCAAATTAAAGCTTAAAAATACATCTAAAACAAAATGGGCCAAGTTCATACCTGGAGATAACTCCAGCAAAGGCAATGCAGTTACATCAAGGATTAATTTTGACCAGTAACTGCCCTTGCAAGCTAAGCATCTTACAGACATGCATGGTTTGCTTGTGCTGCTACATAATTTGCAATGTGCTGCTGGAAAATTCTTTGCTAAGTGCTGAAAGAGACATTACTGTATATTCTGTAATAAGTATTATGGAGTATTTTACAACGGGGGCAAATTTAATGTTTGCTAACATTAAGAAATGTTTGTAGGCTCTTCAATGGTAAAATGTATGACAATTGTAAAATTATTATTTTACCAAAATGTATTTATTAAAACACATTAGAAGGGGATATTTTTTAAGTTTATAGGGGAAATTATTATTGTTCATGTTCTTAGCACTGACAATCTGTTTGACATTGTACTGTACCACAAAAAGAAGAATAGTTTCATCACTAAAGTCTAAAGGATCATTTGGTATAGAGGCAAGAAGACAGAGGCAGGATCCTGATGTTTTTGGAAGATGGAGACAGCTAGCAATAATTCCCTACAACAAAAATTTCTACTGGTGAGGTGTTTGTCTAGATTTGGAACAGGATACAGTCATGTCCTAATTAATGGACTGTCAGCTTCATACTGTTGTGTCCATATCAGATCAGCAATCAGGAAAAGAAGGGGTTGTTTTTCAGAACATCAGAAACATTTAATAAAAGAAAGACAATTACCCTACTTCATTCCAATTGCTCAAACCCAAAAGCATTCTTGTTAAAAACCTTCTTATGATTTCATGTGACATGATGCATCAGATGAAGCTTCATGTTGTACAACAGCACAATCTTTAAGCTGCATCATGTCATCGGCTAGCTTGTCAAAATTAAACAAGAAACCAACAACTGAGAATTCATTAGTGTCTAAATTGTTGTCAGACAGTTTGATACGTTCCTGGGTCATGATTTCTCCATGACATGTTATATTTCTACTTACAGTCAAATGGCCCAATTCTGTGAGCTTAGTGACCCAGCCCAGCTCCCATTGATTTCTGGAAGGTCCTCATCAATTTGCAAGTTTAGGCCCTAAAGTCTCAAATAGAAAAAATAAATGCTATTTAGCACTTTGAGAGGGAAAAAATATTTAGATCTCCTTAATTTTTAGACTCTCAGCTATGGCCTGGAACCTACAGACCCAAAAACAGGTATCTTGGTGTCAACACTCCAGATTTGGGGTACAAACAGTGAAGCAGCTACAAACAATAGTATCATTTTGCATTTATGTAGTATTTTCAAAGCCCTGCACAAACATCAATAAAATTGTGACTCGATCTGATCATTTTTAAGGAAATGCAGAAAAAATACATGCAAATATGGTACGGCTACATAAGATACCAGTGTATACTACTGATGGGCCAATCCAGCAATTTATATACTACCAAAATTCTCATTGGCATGAAAAGAAGTTTTGCCTTCATGAGGAATTAAAGGACAATTTCTTCAGTGCTGGGCGGGAGTGGGGGCAGGTATTATTTTATTTAAAGAAAGTTAATATTTTCCTGTAGTTATATTAGTGATATGATCAAATTAAATTTGGCATAAGATTTTATTAAATCTAAGGCAAATAGAAATGTTTTTTTCAGTTTAAACAAAAATTCCAATGAAGAGAGTTCTCTTTAAATAAGATCACAGCTCCCTACAATGTTTGTAACCCAAACACTGCAGAATTAAAAACCTAGAGATTAATTTTATTTCATTGATTCATTATCCAAGTTGAAAGAAATGCCAAAAGAAAACAAAGCCCATGGAAGATGACCTGGAAACTGGTTTTCGATAATAATTCACTTCACTAATCTTGGCCTGCTCCAGGGCTCATTGATATCAATAGAAATACCACCCACCATACATGTAAAGACATTTGTTTGTTTGTAACATTTGGGATGGCATGTTCCTTGAAACATTATATCTAGCCATAAACCATTACATAAAAAAATCACTTCAGCTAGGTGCCCTTGGAAGAAAAGTCTGATTTACACTAGCTTTCATACACAAGCCTGCTAGCTGAGAATTATTTTATAAACTGTAAGCCAGGTTGACAATAAATTCACAATCTCTGTTATTTGCTAAACTAGCCACTACTTTGTTTCAGTCTCTAAATTTAGAGTTCTTTAAATGAGGATGGAAATTCAGTGATAAATATTACTGAACAATATTAAAATAGGCTGGAAACTGTTGAAATAATTTTCTAAAGAGTATAAAATATAGCCGGAGAATTTGCCTCTTCTCTCCCTATAGTGCTTTCCTATTTTAAGCTACTTTTCCACAGACCACTTGTTCCAGGCATACTGAGTACATGGAAATACATTTTAGATAGCCCCTTGTATCATTTGATAGGCTCTTTTGTTCTTAACAAAACCCTGTTTACTGTGCAGCCTTTCTTGATTTTGATCATTTAATTAACTGGAGAAATGTTTAATAAATCCACACACAATGCCTTTTAAATCTATTTTACATTATTAATACCCTGCAGTTCCATCTACTAAGGCACAATATTGGTGCATATTTCTCCATTTTGACATATACTGTCAGCTCTATTGGGTATTTACAGTATTTAAATAAAATCTTGCCCTGTTTATACACCCATGGTGGTGGGTCCTCATGAAAGCCAGGGATTTAAGAGCAGAAAAGCACGTTCACAGCCGAGGATTATTTTCATACTGTGGGCCAGATTCATCTCTGATGTAATTTAGGCTCCAGTTGAGTTACTGGAGGGATGAAATTGCCTTCTCTTTTTGTCCCACATCATTTAAGCAAAAGGATGTTCAGAGCATTTTAGTCACCCTTTTCTCCAAAGCTCCCCCCAGGATCCTGTCCATGTTTTGGATTTTCTGCCTCCTCTTTAAGGGCCCAGAGAGTGTGCAGTTTTCCCTGATGTAGTGTCTACAGCTGCTAAAATACCCTCTCTGCATACAGGACACCTCGGGACTCAGTGCAGTTTTATCTCATTTCCTTTACAGACACATCAACAGTCATGGTTAAATGGTGTCAGCAGCAGAGCTCCCAGAGACGCCTGCTGAAATCTGCCTCCTCATCCCTTAAAAGGAGGAAGGGGCATGAGGAGCATCAAATGGGCATTAATCTGCCTGCACAAATACTGAAGAGGCAACTGAAGATTCAATTAACAGATTTTATTAAAACCATAAGAACGGCCATATTGGGCCAGACCAATGGTCCATCTAGCCCAGTTTCCTGTCTTCCAACAGTGGTCAGATGCTTCAGAGGGAGTGAACAGAACAGAGCGATTTATTGAGCAATCCATCTCCTATAGTCCAGTCCCAGTTTCTAGCAGTCAGAGGTTTAAGGACACCCAGAACATGGGATTGCACTCCTGACCATCTTGGCTAATAGCCATTAGTGAACCTATCCTTCATGAACTTATCTAATTCTTTTTCGAACCCTGTTATAGTTTTGCCCTTCACAATATCCCTGACAAGTTCCACAGGTTGATAGTGTGTTTTGTTTGTTTTAAACCTGCTGCCTATTCATTTCATTGGGTGACTCCTGGTTCTTGCGGTATGTGAAGGGGTAAATAACACTTCCTTATTCACTTTTTCCACACCCATTCATGATTTTATAGACCTCTAGCATATCCCCTTATGACATTCCAGGGTACAATCCAGACCAGTGAGAGGCTGTGTCACCACTTGCCCTGCAACCTAAGGTGCCTCACAGTGCTTTGCAGCTGTAACTCCCAACCTGGGCTCCTCACAAACAGCCAAACAGCATGCAGGTCACACCCTCAGTGCTGTGTACAGTCACAGCCCTGGTCTCCCAACTCTGACTCCAGCAGCCTGTCATCAAACACCAACCACACTCTGGCTTCCAGCAGCCTTGGTTACTACTTGCAGAGTGACCTGAACGTACTTTCAGTCCCGGATTTCCCCCCAAAGACATTTATCCTGCACTGCCCAGCCTCCTCCTGGATAGTTCAGATATATTAGGTCCATTGCCCCTCTAAGGACATCAACATACAACAGTCTGCTACCTCAAATGGAGTTCCCAAACAATTCACAACCCTGGATTAGTTCTAATTAAAGAATAAAATAAGTTTATTTACTTACAAAGAGATAGATTTTAACTGAGTACAAGTAATGAGGCATAAAGTAAGGAACGGTTACAAGAAAAATAAAGATAAAGCTCTTTCTAAACTTAACAGACTAGACTTGGTTCAAAGTGAACTTCCTTACCATATGGTTTCAGTACATTGCTGACCAAATTCTCAGGTTAGGAACTGCTCCTAAATTCCAGTGGCTGTTTCTTTTGTCTTCTTAGGTGAAAAGAGAGAGAGATGGATAGGGAAAGATACCTTCAGGTGTTTTTGCTTTCTTTTTATAGTTTATTCACCTTTTGAAATGCATTTACCTGAGAAAGACCCCTAGATAAAGTTCTTTCCAGCTGAAAGCAAGGAAACATAGGGTCTGGTGTGGGAAGAGGTTTCAGGCTGTATGTTTGTTCCAGCCCACACCCTCCTTCCTTGTCGAAGAAGGCCCATCAATTTTGATGACACTTGACTAGGGCATTAACTTGTCCTTCATCTTTGAAAAACAGGCGTACTCATTCCCTGGACTTATCTGGTACACATATGTCAGTCATGATTTCAGCTTATATTCAGAACTTTACATATAATGTTGCTACATACATTTTACCGTTTTATTGACCAGAAAGCTATTAGTTTCAAATGATACCTCACAAGACATGTTTTGTACAAAGATTATTACAGTAGTGTGTAGAGTGTGAATTCAGGGGTGCCTTCAGTTGCACACCCACCCTTAGTCATCTCTTTTCTCAGTTGAACAATCCCAGTCTTTTTAATCTATCCTCATATGGCCACTGTTCCATAGCCCTAATCATTTTCGTTGCGCTTCTCTGTACTTTTTCAAATTTCATCGTATCTTTTTTGAGATGGGATGACCAGAACTACACACAGTATTCAGAAGTGGGCATGCCATGGATTTATGTGGCATTATGATATTTTCTGTCTTATTATCTATCCCTTTCCTAATGGTTCCTAACATTCTCTTAGCTTTTTTGACAGCTGCTGCATATTGAGCAGATGTTATCAGAGAACTACCCACAGTGACTCCAACATCTCTTTTTTGAGTGGTAACAGCTAATTTAGACCCTGTCATTTTGTATGTATGGCTGGGATAATGTTTTCCAATGTGCATTACTTTGCATCTATCAACACTGAATTTCATCTCCCATTTTCTTCTCCAGTCATCCAGTTTTGTGAGATCCTTTTGTGACTCTTAGCAGTCTGCTTTGGACTTAACAATCTCGAGTGATCTTGTATCACATGCAAACTTTACCACCTCACTGTTTACCCCTTTTTACAGATCATTTATGAATATGTTGAACAGAACTGGTCCCAATACAGAACGTTGGAGGACCCCACTATTTACCTCTCTCCATTGTGAAAAATCACCATTTATTCCTACCTTTTATTTCTTATCTTTTAACCAGTTTCTGATCTATGATTGCTTACTTTGCTCAAGAGCTTTTGGTGAGGGACCTTATCAAAGGCTTTCTGAGAGTCCAAGTATACTATATCCACTGGATCACTCTTGTCCACTTATTTGTTGATACCAACAAAGAATTCTAATAGATTGGCGAGGCATGATTTCCCTTTACAAAAGCCATGTTCCCAACAAATCATGTTCATCTATATGTCTGAAAATTATGTTCTTTACTATATTTTCAACCAATTTGCCTGGAACTGAAGATATAGGCTTTGAGCCTACAATTGCAGGATCACCTGTGGAGCCTTTTTTTAAAAAAATCAGCATCACATTAGCCAGCTACCAGTCAATTGATTAAAGTGATGGATTCCATACCACAGTCAGTAGTTCTGTAATTTCATATCTGAGTTCCTTCAGAACTTTTGGGTAAATACCATCTGGCCCTAATGACTTATTACTGTTTACTCTTTCTAAGGAGGCCACAGCTTTGGGGGATGACTCAGCAGTGCTCCTTTAAGACAGCGGTTTTCAAACTGGGGTACATGTACTGGTAGGGGTACACGAGCCCTTGTCAGAGGGTATGCAAGAAAAATCCTGTAATGGCAGACAATGCATTTTTATTTAGTACAGAGGTTTCCAAACTGTGGAGCGCACCCCCTTATGGGGGCATGCAGGAAGGTTTTTTTTGGGGGGGGGGTGAGCATTGATGCCAGGCAGCTTGGGCCAGCCCCGTGCCCCCTTTGAGTTATAATTTTTGGTTGTGCCCCTCCCCCAACCCAGACAGGCTAGGTGGCCTCCTGAAGTGAGTCAAAGGCTGGAGGCGGCGGTCCCTCCCTCCCAGAGTCCCACTGCAGGGAGCAGGCCTGAGCCACCTGGCATTACCACTCACCCCCCACCACCTTCCTCCAGGCCCCTATGGGGGGTATACCCCACAGTTTGAAAACCTTGAGGTGTTGCTAAACGGAAGGCAGAAATCTGAGAGTGACAAGTGACCCATGAGCCTCCCCTCTCCCGCACGTCACCATTGCCTATCTCAGATGGAAGTATGCAGTAAACGACATTATTTGGAAAAGGGTAAGCAACCTAAAAAGTTTGAAAACTACTGCTTTAGGGTGACCAGATGTCCCCATTTTATCGGTGCTGTCATCAGGGGCTTTGTCTTACATTGCACCCTATTAGTCCCCCAGCAACCCCTCCCCCCCCCCACTTTTTCACACTTGCTCTCTGGTCACTCTAGCTGCCTTGTTCAGCTACTGCTGTGGCTCCAGTGAACTTATCCTCCGAGTCTGCGGAAGCCCTTGCCTGTGCACAGGGTAGGCTAAGAGGGGCTGGCGAGGAGATCAACGGTGGCCAACAAGATGCAGCTGCATTAAGGCAGGCAGCTGCCCTTTCCATATTTCCTCCTTGGTGCGTTGTGTACCCCGCGAGAGAGAAGCGCGACCCAGCCCCGATCCCCATCCTCCAGCCAGCAGCAGCGGACCTCCGACTGACTCAGGGATTTTTACCGTCATGACCACACGGAGTCGGAACGAGACCCGAGTCCCGGCGTATCTGCATCTAGCGAGGCAGCAGGAGAGGAGGGAGCGGCGACGCCCCCCTCCGCGTGTGTCTATGTTAGCGCGATGCTGCAGTGCCTGCTCCCGGGACTAGTTTATTCAGGGGAGCCGTGCGCTGCAGGATCGGGCCGCTGCCCGTGTTTAAACTGCCCCATTCATTCCCTTCCCCAACACACCCTTAACGGGGGCGCTCGCCTCAGCAATCCTGTTCCAAGCCCATGTGGCCAGAGGCCACCCCACGCCCCACTCGGCACCCAGGCTCGCTGGGCTCCGCGCACTTGACAGACACGTGCCTGCATCTGTTCGCGTGCAACTTCGCTCCGGACTGGGAACGTCCCCGGCTCGCCCCTGTGAAACCCTGCCGGGAGCTTCGGCTACTCCTGTCCCCTGATGCCTGCCCCCGCCCCGCTATACCACAGCACCCCCTCGCGGCTCAAAGGAGGAGGAGCTGCCGCTCCTCCAGTGGAAACCAAGGGCCCGAGTCGCAGCTGTGCTAGACTTCAGTGGGCTCGGGCTCCGGATCGGCTCCGGGATGAGGGAGGCGGGGAAGGGAGAATAAAAACCGCATCACCGCAGCAGCGCTGCACTCCTCGCTGCCACTTCAGCCACAGCCTCGTGGCTACCGCGGGCACCCCCGGTCCCTTTCCCCGACCTCCTGCCCACCATTGGCTACCCGCTGTGGAGCAGCTCCCTCTCCCCCACCCCGCTGCTCTAACCAATCCCGCTGCTGGGGGGCGGAGGCGGCGGCTGGCTCCGTATTTGTTAGTCCCAGCCGTGCAGAAGGAGGCGGGCGCCCGCTGCGAAGCTAAGAGGGACTAGCTGTGCGGCAGAGCGTCCGGCTCCGCCCGTCCTTAAAGTTGGAGCAGGCTCGGGGCAAAGAGCATGCAGGGCTGGACGCCGCCGCAGGGCACAGGCCAGCGCTCCCCACGCCTCCGGCTCTGCCCTGCCCCCTGCGATGAACGAGCGGCTGCTGTTCCTTCCCAGGCGGCTGCCTGGACCCCCAGGTAATCCGACTCCTACCCTGCCAAGTGTAGCCTCTGGGGGACCGCTCCAGAAGCCCTTTGTGGCAGGGTGAATGGGAACTCTCGGGCTCTGGCCGTGCCCCGGCACCAGGCGGGTTCTGCGGGCAGAGGCATGAAGGCGACGGCAAAACCCGTCGATCCGGATGCATTGCTCCTGCTGAGCATGGCTGCAGTTAGCAGGCAGCCCCGGAGCCGTGAGCCCGCCCGGGAACAAGGAAGGCGCCCTTCCCTGCCAGCCGAATCCTTGCCCCGAGCAAAGCCAGGGCTCTGAACAGGGGGGCAGAGGTGGGAGACAGAGAGAAAGGGGAGAAAAGAATCGGAGAGGAAGGGATCGAGACGCAAAAATGAAGAGAGGGGAATGGAGAAGACGAGCAAAAATAAGGGAAGGAGCAAACAACACACCTGGGGGGCAAAGTGGCACCAGGGCTACACGGGGACCATAAACAGTTTAGTTTCCCCATTAGTCCTCTGTAGGGTGACCAGACAGCAAGTGTGAAATATTGGGACAGGGATAGGGGGTAATAGAAGCCTATATAAGAAAGACCCCAAAATCGGAACTGTCCCTATAAAATCTGGACATCTGTTCACCCTTCCCCTCCGGGAAGAGTAGGGCAGGGTCGCTGAGAGCGGGTTCAGGTGCCAGTGAAAAAAACTTTTCCGGCAGACTAGCTAACCGGGGCCGACGAAGCCGGGCCGGTAATTTGTACTGGCTTTCTTCCCCCCGCCCTCCCCCGGCCCTCATCAGCTCTGGAGAGAGGGTGCAAAATAAAGTAGAGATGAAGGGAAAGCAGGGGAGAGAGACCTTAGACTGTGGTAAATTTGAGCATCACTGCATAGTGAGAAAATTAGTCTTCCCTAAGGGAGGGCAAAAGATAGACAAGGAGAAAGAGGGGGTTCCGCCCCACCCCAAGGAGTGAAAAAGTTCAACATTAAGGATCTTCCTAAACCTAAACTGTAGTATTCATTCCTAACTCTTCAGTGAGGTTTAAAGCCACCACCTGTTTATATGCCATGGGGAATTTGTTAGTTTCATAACAGATGTTAATTCTAAAACTTTGAGTATGTGCATGGGAGTAGCTATTTTCTAAACCCCTCTACAGTAAATGATTTAAAATCCCTCCTAAAATAAATATTTAACTATGCTTTGACCTTGAAGTGACAGCTAACAAGGAAATTAAACAATGCTATTTTGAGAAGCAGTAATCTATGCATTTTTCATATTGTGAGCTAAGCCTGATCTGCTGAGCATGTCCTGATACTGCCCCCTCAGTCCTGATACTGCCCCTTCCCCAGAGCAACTTTAGAGCTTGGTTACATAGTAAAGTTTAGCTGTAGGCGGATGTTAAGGAGACACTACATAAAAGAGCTCTGCAGTTTAAAAAAAAAAAAAAAACTTGTTAAAAACAGACGTTTGAATAAGTAGAGAACATGTTCCCTAACATTTAGTTTATATGATCAGAAAAGCCTGTGGAGACACTGAGAATCCTAAACTGAGCTATATTTTGCAGAAAATGTCACTGCTTGGAGATTGACTGAAATTGGACACCACTACCAGTGGACTGCAGTTTACCATGGGGAAAGGCAGGTTTCCATTAATCTGATGATTTGCTTGGCAATTAAGGCCATAGTAGCAGGGTCTGTACTACAGAAAGCCTTAGGCATCAGCATTTTTTGCACCCATATAAACTGAGAAGAGCTGCAGAGATTGACTTCCTATATATGATATTGCTGATGTTTCTGTATCTAACCCAATCCAGGCTCTCTGGCACCCTCACCCTTTGTTCACCCATCTCTCAGGCAGTTAGCTCATGTAAGCCAGATGAGCTATCTTTAGTAGAAAAAAACATATGTCGGGGAAACTGTCTGTCTTAAAGACACCCCAAGCACTATGCTCACTGGAGATCTGAGTCAGTTAGTGTCTTTCCCACCCCAAAAGGTTAAACATTCCAAAACAATCTTATTTAAAAATAAAATCCTAACATTATCTGTTTGAAAGAAACAAAAAAACAAAAAAATGTTACCTGCAGTGCTCCATCAATGGCAGAGCAGAAGCATGGAAGTGGGGAAAAACGGAGCTGTGAGGCTCCTGGTAGAAACCCCAGAAGTTTCCCCCCATGAATGCAAGTGTATGTGACATTACACAGGGCTGGAGCCCTCCATAGAGAATGATCAATTTTCTGAGATTAATCAAAATATTTGGGGCTTGATTCCTCAAGAGGACCAACGTGGAACCTTTGCAAAAAATGGGTCTTAAATATTTTTGTTCAGCTAAATGGACTATTCCTAGTTGATGGCTCTAACACTATGCACATGCAGGATCCCTAAATTTAGGATTTTAAATGAATATTTGTATTTCATATAAGTAGGTTTATTTTAAAATAATACTTGTCTGTTTTCAATAATCAAATCATTATACCTTGTGTGTGAGAAAAGGCTTGTTAAATTTAATCCAAAAAGGAATACAAGGAAGATGCTAATGTTAATACTTTTGCCTTCCCCCAGCATTTCAGCGAAGAGTCCTGTGGCACTTTATAGAGTAACAGACATATATTGGAGCATGAGTTTCCGACAGAGTGGGTATTTACCCACGAAAGCTCATGCTCCAATACGTCTGTTTAGTCTATAAGGTGCCACAGGACTCTTTGCTGCTTTTACAGATCCAGACTTAACACGGCTACCCCTCTGATACCCACCATTTCAGTTACTATTATGCTTAATTACCGGTACAGGTGGGATTAGGTTGGGACTCACGCTCAGATGAGGTGCCAGGGGAGGGACACTGGGAGCCAATAAGGAAAAGGAACATTCTGGCATTTTCTAACTTTTGAGTGCTTGACTCTGCAACCATGATAATGGCCCTTGCATGTAATTTTGTGTGTGTAATTATTTATTTAGAATTACAGTAATGCTAAACATTCCAGTCATAATTAGAGCCCCATTGTGCTAGGTGCTGTACAAATACATAGGAAGATGCAGTACCTGCCCCAAAGAGCTTATAATCAAATGTATTTAATATTTAAGACTAGATATACAAATCTTCAAAAGGACCTAAATGACTTTACAGGCTACTGATTTTAAATTTGATTTTTGAAAAATAGGACTTGCCTCCTAAATTACTTAGGTGCTTTTGACAATTTTACTCTGAATCTTCATTTATTTATATCAGTTTAAAAAAAGAAGGAAAAAACTCATTAGAAAACTTGGTTTCCTGACCAGTTAAAATTACGAAGTTCTAACATGATTCCTCATCCCATCACGAACAAAACACAAGCACTTACAAGCAAGGGAAAGAGAAATATTATTGTTTGTACCATGCCCAAAGATGCGCTCAGCTCTTCACACAACAGCTAGGTAGACACAATCCCCCTGCCTAGATTTTTTCAATTTAGGGTTTATTATTATTACTTGTACTGTGATTAGCACCTTGGGACCCCAGTCACAGATCAAAGCCCTACTGTATGGGGCACTGTACAAATACATAACAACATGTATTTGTACATAACATGTAACCTGCCCTGAAGAGGTTGCAGTCAACGTATAAAACAAGTGACAACAGGTGAATTCAGCGAACAGATGGGGAGCATATGGAGACAATCCAACAATTCTGGCAAACGTTTAAAGCAGCAGCTACAGCATGCCAGCTGCCTACTTATTTGTCTAGACAATCATGTTTAAAGGAGGGAGAATACAGATGAGGTGAGGAGAAGTTTGAGATGATATGTGGCAGGTCACTTTGTGCACATGTTTTAATGAACAGACATTTACGTTTAATTTTAAATAATTCACTTCTTTGTGGTAAAAGTGAGTTTTTAAGGAGGACTTGAGTGAGCCAAGAGAGGTGGTGTGCAGAATTTGAGAGATTTTTCTAGGCATGGGAGGAAGCAGAGAAGAAGACATGGAGACATTCATATGAGGACATAAAGTGCTGTGAAGGTTCGTGCCATTAACTAGTTGAGGACATCTTAAATCTTACACTGGTGACATACATGGCCTGATCTTCAGAGGTACTGAGCACCCATTACCTCTAAAAACCAGACCAAAAATCTAAGACTGAGCCAGATCCCCAGCCACTGTGAATAGCTCCATTGAAATCAAAGGGGCTTTTCGTGCCACCTGAGAATCTGGCCCACAATTCCTATACAGAAATGTGTAGTTCATCATGACACATCCACTTATCACTATAAATACTATAATTTTAGATCAATAAACTCAAAATATAAACACAAGACACTTTTAACACCACATATTGTTATCCTCTAATGCAAGTCCACATGCACTCTTCATTGTTACCATAAATCATAGCTTGTTAAATATTTCCTACTAAATTACATATCCAACTTTATTGTGAAGCAATTATATGTACATTACCAAAATATTCTATTGTCAATGATAAATATTAGCTAATAACATTTCCCACGTAGCAATATCCCTTATAAAGTATCTTGGCACTGAAATTAAAATTGTCTGGTGAAATAGCAGTGGATAGGGATGGAAGCATACATAGAAGCCTATGTATCTTATTGTTCACCCTTCCAAAATTGAATTAATTGCATCCAATTTAGAATATCTCAGGGATTCCAGTTATGGTTCAGATGGGAATTATTTTTAAATTCTCCAGTATTATTCTCCAATGATATTACACTTAAAAAAAACCCACTATGTGAAAAGAGTGTTAAGACTGCGAAGGTTTCAAAACCAACCACTCAAAAGTTAGGAAATGCAATCCATTGCAGACTTACAGTCTTTAATTATGTGATCACGTACTAGTTTTCTGTGGCATCCCTGATTCTTATGATGCACATTATGGATGGTGCTCGCTGAATGAGCAGCTGCTGAATATTTCTTTTTAGTCTCATCATTCAATGTGTGACCTCGTGCATTATTTACTCCACAGCCATCCAAACTCTGTACTGAATGCAAAATCATGTATTTCCTCATGGGCTTTTGTATGGTGCTCTGGTTATGGTATCATATTTCTTTACAAAGACTGGTGAATTTATCTTCACAACACCCCTCCTCTGAGGTGAGGGTTGTATTATCATCTCCATTTTACATATAGGGGACTGAGGTAGTGTCAAAAGTGTCCACTGATGTTGGGTGTCCAATTTGAGAAACCTGAGGCCTAGTTTTTCAGAGTACTCAGTATTCTGTAGTAGTTTATATGTCTAGAGCAGAGCTCCCATAGACCTCAGTGTGGTTCTTAGTACTCAGCACTCCTGCAAATCAGACCCCATATTAGTATACAGAAAATGAGGAACACACAGTGGTCACCTATACAAATTTTGGTTTACATGACTTGCCCGACATCATTGGTACTCTGTGGCAGAGACAAGGATAGAATCTAATTTTCCAGGACAACATTTAAGTGCCATAACAATGACGCCATCGTTTCTCTTCCTGCGATCCCATGCCTCATTCACTATACACCTGCCAACTTCAGCAACAAAGGAGGCAGAGCTCCTGCAGACAACAGCCTCCTTCCCTGCACAACCCTGATTCACTCACTCCATCTCGTGTAAGGTAGGAGTCTTGTGAAAAAAAAGTAGTATGTGATCATGTAATTAAACACTGTATCATAATGCATATGCACAAAATGGCTAAATTAAGATTGCACAGGCAATGTTACTTCTGGCACTTCCTAGCTTTTAAGGGCTTGATTTGTGTCCCCTGCGCCTGCCCATGTTTCCTCCTACTCCTAACCTCTTTCTCCCTCCCTGCCATGGCTCCTTTCTCTGCTCCAAACCTTATCCCTTTCACTGTTCCTATTATTTCCTTCCATCTTCTGCCCCTCCTCCTGCTCCTGTTTCTAACCCTCCCACCCCATCAGGTTCCTAACCCTCTTCCCCCTGAGCTTCTGTCCCCCTGCTTGTTATCTTTTTTCCTCACATCTCCCCCCTTCCTTATCCCTCAGCCTTCAAGTCAGGCAGCTTCCTCCTTTGCCTCCATGCTGCTGGGGTGCCAGAAGAGGGAGCACTGAGCAGGGCCAGTGCAACCATTTAGGCGAGCTAGGCCGTCGCTTAGGCCGCTGGGATTTGGGGGGCATCATTTTCTTTGGCAGTGACAGCGGCGGCCGGATCTTCAGCCGCCTCAGTCGCCGCTGGCATTTAGGCAGAGGGAGCTGGGGCAGGGGAGCATGGGGAGGGCTGTCTGCAGCAAGTAAGGTGAGGGGGCAGCACACAGAGGAACTCCTCACCCCTGCCCCGCCTCCTCCCCGAGCATACAGGGGCTGCTTCACTTCTCCCGCCTCCCAGGCTTGTGGCCCCTAAGCTGATTGGCACTGCAAGCCTGGGAGGCGGGAGAAGTGAAGCAGCCATGGTGTGCTCGGGAAGGAGGCGGGGCAGGGGTGAGCTGGGGCGGGAGAGGTGCTTCAGGGTGGGGAGCTGCCGTGGGGGAGGGTGCCTCAGGGTGGGGGTCAGGGAGGAGTCTCAGGGCTGGGGCAGGCAGGAGGTGCAGAGCACTTACCTGGGGCAGCTCCTGTTTGGTGCAGGGGGTGTGCAGGTGGCTCTGGGCAGCATGGCACTGCCCCCATGGCCATGATTCTGGGAGCTGCCCTCCCCGGCTGGAAGGGCCACTCAGAACACAGGGGCTTTAGGGGCTGCAGGGCTTCTCTGGCAGGCTTTGAAAGGGAAAGTGCTGCTTCTCTCCAGCCACTGGCTGCGTGGCTGCCCTTGCTCTTCCTGAGTCCTCCGGCCCGTGGTTGCAGGGCCACATTCTGAAAGGGGCTTTAGAGCTGCAGGCCAGGGCCCTGGGGCCCCCCTTAGCCCAAGGACCTGCAGCCCCTGAGTTCCGAGTGGCCCTGCCTGCTGGGGGAAGGGATAGCAGCTTCCCTGCTCCCTCTCTCCCTCCCTCCCTCCCAGAAAGTCCTAAGCGCCACCAAACAGCTGTTTGGCAGCGGAGAAAGCACTGGGAGGGAGGGAGGAGGAGGCGGAGAAGGGTTTTTAAACAAGACGCAAAACATCGTAATTGTTCGCCTAACCAAATTCTGAAAAACAGCTGAACCATTTTAGCTGAAACTCTCAAAAAAAATGCAACCTGAGGCAGATACCTCACATTGAACATTTCAGCCTGAACGGTTAGTGGCAAATGGAAAACAGGTTCTTATAATGGAAAGTATTGGGCAATCTTAACTATGAGTGTTGCTTCCTGCACTGTGTGCAGTAACTTATTAAAACAACAACAAATGAAATTCTCTTGACGCTTAAAACTAAATAGTGGATTAGAAAATTATTGGTTTGGAAGTGGGTAACATTTCCTGATTGGGAAGAAACACCCATAAAAAACTGCTCCCCACTAGAGAAGAGAAGAGCACTGGTGTGGCACAAACCATTTCTTTTTCTTGCATCAGAAGCTACATCCCTGGACCAGGACCGGGAACATGGATGACAGTGAAATCCTTCAGAAATTGCATACTCGCCTTGCCATTTTTTATAATAGCCTCTCTCAACTGTCAGAAATCGCACGTACTGAGCTAGGAGGCTGAGAACAGGTAGTATTTTTTTTGAAGGGAGAGCAAAAAATGATAGGTCTGTAATATGAGAATTTGCAGGTGAGTTCAAAATCTAACAGATGCAAAAAAAAGTTGATAAATCATGGCCTTAGGAAATAATGGATTTGAAAACTAAATGTGAAACGGAACAGATTCAGTCACTAAAAATGCTGCATTTGTTCAGAAGATCTGCACAGAAAACCAAATGGGGTGTGAACATTATGTGTTAACATTCTGTACTTCTGTATTCCTCTTTTAACAGAGATTAGTGCAAGGCTAACTACATGTATAATCTGTGGCAAGGAGAACGGGGAGACGGCTGAGAGAGAGCCATAATGTCTTTAAGCTGCCAGACAATTTCTACTCGACTTGGTGTTCTTAAACTGAACGGCAGAGGACTGCTATGCTTTTTGGTCTTTACAATGAGTGTATGTGGCAGTGCCTCTGGCTTGTGTCCTACAGCCTGCATCTGTGCTAGTGACATTGTAAGCTGCACCAATAAGAACCTCTCTAGGGTACCAGGAACTCTCTTCAAATTCATAAAAAGACTGGATTTGAGTTATAACAGAATTGCATTTTTGGAACCTGAATGGGTCCCGGTGCTTTTTGACAAACTGAATACTTTAATAATCAATCATAATAGTATTAGCAGTATTATCACTGGAAGCTTTTCCACAACTCCAAATTTAAAGTACCTAGACTTGTCATCCAACAACCTGAAGACACTGGGAAGCCCTTTATTTCAAGAGCTGAGAGTACTGGAAGTTCTCTTGCTTTACAACAATCAGATAACACAGATTGATTCTGCTGCCTTTGGAGGATTATACAAATTGCAGAAACTGTACTTGTGTTGTAACTCACTGTCACACTTTCCACTGGACTTGTATATTGGAAAACACAAACTTACAGAACTTGTATTATTAGACATTTCCTATAACCACATCCAGTCAGTACCCATTCAACACGTAAGTTTAGTACCGGCCAAACAACTCAGTGGAATTTATCTTCATGGTAACCCATTTTACTGTGACTGTACTCTATACTCCATGCTAATTTATTGGTATCACAGACACTTCAACTCAGTTGTGGATTTCAAAAATGAGTATGCCTGTGTATTACGATCTGATCCCAAAGGTTCCAATAAACTGACTTTATTGCACGACAACTTTCTGAATTGCTCCGAAAGCACCATCAATGTGTCATTCCATGCCTTTGGGTTTATTCATGAGGCCCAAGTTGGCGAAAGGCTGATTGTACACTGTGACAGCAGAATTAGTGATGCAGGCACATATTTCATCTGGGTTAGCCCGGACAATAGATTACTGGAGCCAGATAAGGACACTGAAAATTTTAAGGTGTTTCACAATGGGAGTCTAGAGATAATGGATCCCCAGCTGGAGGATTCTGGACTGTATTCATGCATTGCAATAAATAAAAGAAGACTGTTAAATGAAACCATAGAGGTTAGAATTAATGTAAGCAATTTCACAGTGAACAGATCCCATGCTCATGAAGCATTTAACACTGCTTTCACCACCCTTGCTGCCTGTGTAGCCAGTATTATTTTGGTACTGCTTTATCTCTATCTGACCCCATGTCCTTGTCAGTGTAAGACAAGAAGAAGAAAAAGGAAGCTGCCCCAAACCAGTGCCCATTCATCCGTCCTAAACTCCACTCCATCTCAGGGTCCTCCAGCTGATGAGAAGAAATCCAGTAGTGGTAAGAGAGTGGTGTTCCTTGAGCCTGTGAAGGAGCCAAAACATGGGCAGAATGGGAAAGTGAGACTGTTTCCCAAAGAAACTGTCATAGCGGAGAGCATCTTGAAAACAACCCGAGCAAAATCTGACTCTGATTCTGTCAACTCTGTGTTCTCGGATACACCTTTCATGCCATCATCTTAGTTTGCTTTCTAGTGTGCAGTTAAATCTCTCAACACCGCCCCTGCCTGTAGCAACCATCTGGAAAAAAAATAATAAAATGTGGCAAAAAATGCATTGTCAGTAGTCTTCAAGAACAGGTCCACCTACTCTTCCTGTGATTGGAATAACATGCAACAACATCACACAGGTTAGCAAAGGGTATATCTTTACTCTAGAATTAACTCAGGCTCTTACCTGGGTGTTGCCCCAATCCCCCTCCTATCTACACTCAAAAGCCTCTCACCTGAGTCTAGTGGTGCCGTCAGCCCAGGCTAGCTGGCTTGTCTGGGGTTGTAGGCTCAAGGGCAAGTGCTGCTTTCACTGAGGCTAGTAACCCACCCAGTTTTCATTGAGGACTCAGGCTAAATCCCCACCTGAGTGCTGATGGTCTATTAATGCCTTCCCACAATTCCCCTCAATGTGCAGAAGGACAGACAAGTTCTCCCACAATTCACTGGGAAAGAATCATAAAGCAGCTCAGCGTACTGCAGTACACGTGGGATATGCCTATGGCCATCCTAATGACACACTCAGGTTAGTGCAGCACCAGTGAGGAAACAGAGGGTATGTCTACACTGCAGGAAAACCCCCCACAGCAGTAGTCTCAGAGACCTCATCAGCTGACTCGGGCTTGTGCTACAGGGCTGAAAATAACAGTGTACACACAGCGTAGATGCTCCCACTAAAGCTGCAGCCTGGGCCCTAAGGCCCTCCCCCTCTTACTGGGTCTCAGAACCCAGGCTCTAGCCACAGCTGGAATATCTACGCTGCTATTTTTATCCTCATAGCCTGAGCCCCACAAGTCAGTCTACCTGGGCTCTGAGACTCACTGCCTTGTAGATGTACCCAGTAATTCAGGCATCTCTTTGGAAGGTGGCTGCTCACACCTGGGCTAGGCTAACCTGGCGCCTCAGACCTAGACGGGTATCATCCAAGTTAACTTTGTAGTGAAGACTTACCCAAAGTGTTAATGTGAAGTTGGGGGACACTTTGCTATGTGTTTTCTAGATATCAGTTGTGGAGAAAATGTTTGCTGTAGATGATACTGTCTTTTCAATCTGTGTGCTTATAAGAATCAGTATCTTAAATATATGGATCTGGGTGTAAATTGGAATATCAGGGAACAGAACTGCAGTCCGTGTGCCTCCAAACAGCCCTTACCAAAGGAATAAATGAAGTTACACAAGCCAGAATATTCCAGAGTGTATGTTATCTTAATCATTTTGTATAGTAAATGTTTATGGCCAGGCACAGAAAATCTGCTCACCTCTTACCATATGAAACATTTAACTAAATAGGAAGGGGAGAAATCCTCCTCACTTTTCTTATAATTAAATCCATGGGATTGCTCATGAAAGTAAGGTGAGCAGATTTGTCCAATCACGTATTGCATGTTTGGGATCCTGCATTCTTTATTCAAGCAGTTCAACTCCCTTTGCGTTCAGTAACAAAACTTCCATTGACATCAATGAGAGCAAGACTGGGCCCATTGTTTAACAGAGGGGTTTTTTCCCTCCCTTTTTCTAATTTTTGGTTGCTTTTTGCTTTGTCCTTTCAAAGGCATACTTTTAAATGTTAGTATTCTCATGAAATTTGCTTTTAAAGATTGGCATTAGAGAATCAACTATAACATTTGGGCCCAGTCCTGTGAGGGGCAATATACCTTCAACTTACTGGGCACGTCTACACTGCAGTTACGGAGCATGACTGTAGCTTGTGTAGACATATCTGAGCTAATTTTCCCCATGTGCTTCAGCGTGGCTTAACTACATGAGTAATTATCCAGGGTCACGGCTCTGATACCTGAGTTATCTAGATTAAAGCTAGCTTGGTTATGTCTACATGAGCTGCCAGTCATACTCTGGCATGGCACTGTAGACACAGCGCTAATCAGCAGCACACAGGATAGGGCCCTTATTTTGAACCTCTTGTCTTTCCTACATCTTGTTTCCCAAAACAATTTAGAGTTAATTACTAGGTAGCACACTTTATTGTAGTCCTTAAAATAATATTATAAAAACGTACACCGGGCTTTAACTATTTTCATTCTTTTCTAGTTTACTTACATTTTCATTGGGCTAGACTTTGCCACCCGTCTCACCCTCAGTAGTACCTAACTCTGAGGAGTCTCATTGAAATCAACAGGTCTCTTCAGAGTTAAAGTACTATACAATGTAAGTTTGACAGACCCTTGCCCATTGTATCTCCAAAGAGTGTACTACATGGGAGAGAATTATCAAAGTTAGAGTCAAGGGGCCAAATGATGTAAGTGGTTGAACTTTGTTCCATTGACTCTAATTTTAATAATAATTTACTACTTTTGTGGCTTCCGTGGAATGGCACCTGTTTACACTAGACTGAATTTTGGGCCAGGATAGATAAAAATATAAGAACTAATTTGCTATGAAAAAAATCAGGATGTATCTAGTTGTTTGACAGCCACCTATCTAGAAAACAAATTAAACTATGAAACAGTGTTGCTGTGATGTACAAAATGTAGAAGGAAAAGAGGAGGAATTGGACAGCTGTTTGGAATCATTAGAATGTTTGCTTCCTTGAAACATGTGAAACCAAAATCAGATACATGATTATTTAAATTCTTTTGTAGAGATTGAATAATGGGCAGGGGATGTAGGTATACAAGATCCAGTTTTTTACTTTGAACAACATATATTAAATAACTGCTCGTATCTAAGATATAAGGCTTTTAGCGTCCTTTCCATACATGTATCTATATTTTGTAATACTTTACCTATATACTTTAAAACAAAATCAGTAGCCCTACATACAGTATCTGTTAGCAAATAATTAGGAGACCAATCTTGTTTCTGCTGAAGTCAGTGGTAGATTTGTCATTGACCTTTATGAGAGGAACAAGTGCCCTTTAAGAAGCTGTCTCTTGCTTGAGGATTTTTTGATTAGAAAGAAGATTGAAATAAGCCACATGATTTCCCCATGATTTGCCATATGTGCATGGACATATTCTGTACTGTACAAGAAGGAGCAAAGTGATTGAAACAGAGGATTGAATACAAAATGGTAAGACAGAAAGGGAAAGCCAGAGATAAAGAGTATCCGATTTGTATGTATTTGGCCTATTTTTGTTAACTGAGTATTGCTAGAAAAGGCTGTATTTATTGGATATGGTGTTGCACAAACAAATTGTACCTTAAAATATAGGTTGAATTTGCTTAGGTTACTAGCATGGGAGTGCTAATCGAGTCAAATCCAAAATAGACTGAAAAGCAAAACAAATTGCTGCCATTGTCCATCCAAATAGCTGAATATCTAAAGCAATGTTTAACTGTGTGCGCTCACTTGCCTGTTCGTAACACAATACTTGCACTTATACAATATGCTGAATTAACTATATGTACTTTAAAGCCATTTTTTAGTAAAGGGAAACTGACCCTGCACCTTTACTCCTAGAGGGTTTATATCCCGCTGAGGGGCATAAAAATTTGCAGAGTCAGACCCAAACTGTCAGCCTGCTGTAACAGAGAGCGAATATAGTTCTAAGCATCAGATGCTTGTTGTAAATGTTAACTGTTCATACATTAGTCCCTGCTTTAAAATGCTCAGATGTCCGATTATATATCTAAGAAACTGGATTAAGCATCTTTCCTGACAATGTAGCAATATTAACATTCTGGGTGAGGCCTATTATTTCCACATCTCACAACCTTGGAGTTAGTTAAATGGTTGCAGCTTTAAGAGGAAGAAGTTTTTTAAAGAAATCCTATCACTTCAATTTACTTTAATACTTACAATACAACAGTAGCACCAGACCTGCAAACCCAGCCTGCCTATCATAGATGATGAGCTATCTATATAGTTGCTCCAGTGCTCACTCAACACAACAAGCCACCCTGCGTCTGAGAGGACCCAACATGCAATGGAGTATGACCCCCTTGCATAAACAAGGAAACTATCCTCTTGTGTATACAGCTAGGTCCCAACATACAATCTCTGGAGATAGCAAAATGCCCAGATTGAGGGGTTAGGATTATACCACACTAACTCCAGCAGCCCTCCTCAAGTGATGAATAAATTCTAGAGTTGCCCAGTTGAATCCATGACTGAATTGTCCATTAGATGCAATCTCTCTCATCCTAATAGTGTGTTAATATCGCCAATCACAATTAAAGAGCTAAATTGTCCCTTTGATGCGCAGTGGACCTCCCGCTGCCACAAAATCTCCAGCCTGTGCACCACCTTTTGAAAGACTACAGCATGAGCCATTCCCAAGCAGGCCACATGACCCCAAATGAGTCTAGCATTGCCTCTGGGTAGAGTGACCAGTTGTCCCAATTTTATAGGGACAGTCCCGATTTTTGGGTCTTTTTCTTACATAGGCTCCTATTACCCTCCACCCCCTGCCCTGATTTTTCACATTTGCTGTCTGATCACCCTACCTCTGGGAACCTAGCAGCAGCAACAGCATTAGACTCCTATTGCCCTCCCTGTGGCCAGGGTACAAGCATTGTGAGAAAGGCTTGTTTGTGCCCTCTTTCCACCTCTACAATTTGAACAGCTTAACATGGCTTGGTCTAATCAAACCTTGAGCATGTAACTAACAATAAGTACATCTAGTTATTTCCCACCCCACGCTTAATCACAGCCCCACTGTTAACAAATGCCCTAAACCAGCCACGCTGAATGTTAAGAATGTGTTTATGTGCTTTACTGAATCAGGACCTTAGTCTTTTTAGGTTCTAATGCTACATCCACCACCGATCAGCTTAGGACTTAGCCTTCCTCCAGCCTCCCAAAAGAGAAACAAACATCCAAAGTGGGGAAGAAAAAACCACACAGTTTCACATTTTCTGACACTTACTGTGCAGGATGCTGAAAACAAGGCAAACATCCCTCCTCTTAACCCCAGTCATGCACGTTCTAATTAGAGGCCAGTAGAACAGGGGAACACCTCTGTGATACCTATTTAGCAATTGCCACCTGAGTATGGATTCTTTTAATAATTGCATTTTGAAGACTTCTAATGATAGCATCACTGTACTGTAATTCACTAAGCCTCATCTTAGGGCTAAATTGTGGCATAGCTGCAGTTTTGCACTGTGGCCAGTACAGACATACAGCACCCACCAGTACGCTCTGGAGGATGCAGAGAGGAAGCATGACTGCTCCGCTGCCCCTCATAAGTGTGTAGGATGCATGTGCCTATGTGGATAGCTAAAACCACTAGTCCCCTCCACGCTCCTTTTGTACACCTCCGTGAAGTGGAGTGGCTGCAATTGTAGCTGGCTCTTTGCCGGTTGGCTGGGAGAGATCTGGGTTGGCCCTAAGTATTTCCTATGTAAAAACAGGCCTTACGGGTAGTAGAAAGTTATGTTGTTGCCAGATGTATCTAAAAGACCAGGATGGGGTAACTAATAACTGGCTTAAATTTTAAAACAGCTGATATTTTCCAAGCTGCTGTAAACGGTAAGAGCTGGCATTAGTAAATGTCAGTTTCTAAGAAGGCAGAACATACCCTTCATTTATGGGTGAACAGTTTAGACCACACAGAATTTTTTTCACCTTTCTGGTGAAAAATGATTGGATCATTTTAAAATACATATAGCTAAAGGGATTCTCTCCTCTAAGTTCATGTACGAGTATCAGTTCATTTGTAAGATCTGGTTGACTGATTTTTTTTTCCCTTTCACATTCCTAACATAAATATCTTTGGAAGGTAGGACTGACATGAAGCTATAAAAATGGTCCATCACAAAAATGGAATATAAACACTTCAAAGATTGGTTTCTGGAAATGTGAAATTAAATAGCATCCTGAAGTTTCTGGAAAGGTCTTATATTGTAAGCAAGACGACTATATTTTCCTGTCCTTATTTAATAGTTCTAATTTAAGCAAATTATTATTATAACTGTAAATTCCTGTATTATATTTTCATGGATGTGATATATACTTTTTTTCTGTACAAACTTCTTATTTTTTGTATTTCTTTGTAATTTACATTGACCGGAAATAAATATTTTCCCATTTAATCTTCCTGTTAGTCGTCAGCTTTTAATGGTTAAGGCTTATAAATTCAGTTTGATTGCATGCAGCGAGGTTGTTACCAGACATCTTTGCAGCACCAAAAAGTTGGTTGCTGACTGAAACCTAGTCTACACACAAATTTGCACCTTTTTACTTAAACTGATCCTCAGTGGACACTTATTTTGGTTTCAGGATGGTTATTTCAGCTTAACTTAAACTTCTTCCTATTTTTTCTAAAAATCACTTCTTAAATTTAAACTGTTGCAAGACTGTGTGTGGATGAGCCCTGAGATACAGTATGTTCCAGAAGACAATCCAGCAGCTCCCAAAAATCATTTCAGTAGAGAACTAGGGCTAGACTATGTTATTTAGGCCTTCTCTAGAGTGAGAACAAAGGTGCTTTTTTTCATCCAATCAAGTTACTCAATCAAGCTAGTTTAACTTGACTGAAAACTCCACTTATCAACAGTGTAGACAATCACTGACTTCGTTGCATCCGATGAAGTGAGTATTCACCCACGAAAGCTCATGCTCCAATACGTCTGCTAGTCTGTAAGGTGCCACAGAACTCATTGCCAGTTTTACTGACTTCAGTGGAATTACTCCAGGTTGGAACTAATGTGCGAACACTAGTGAAAGTGTGTGTGTATGCACATGTACATGCTTGCGTAGAGACAGCAGCAGGGAGGGGGGACGGGGAGGTTGAGGGAAATGACTGCGGTCTCCTATAAGAGTTGGTTAATACCAGACCTTTACAGTTTTCCTGTTTCAGAGTTAATGTCCACCATTCTAAAGAATCTCTAGACGATAAATGGGAACAGACAAAAGACTAAATCCTCAGCAAAAATAAATGAATAAAATAACCTTCACAGACACTGTTCACAATTAGGACTAGTTTTCACCAAACTCAGGATTTGCATCCCTAATGCAGAACAGAGCCTTCAACTATCAACCCTGCAGCTTTCATCACACAAAACCTCTTTTCACAGAGGCTGAAATGTTTTAGCACTTTCTCTGATAATTGAGGTACTGCAGGCAATAATATACCACACAGTAATATAAATCAAATAAACTCTACTGTTGCCTAGAGCAGCTCAATTAGCCATTTTACACTTGCAGCTAAAATGTTTGCAGTAAGGCCTGACTATAGCAGACCTTTGTGCTCATCCTTCTTCTGTATTGACAGTAGAATCTCTCAAAGCCAGCTGCTTTTTGCCTTCTCTTTTTATGCTGAAAATTTCAGAACAAATAATCTTACAGCCTGTGATTATTTACCAAGCCAGGAGGTGCAGCAGGACCCCCACCACCACTAGTTCCAGCACCTATGCACAGGGTTAGGTCCTGCCCCTGGGAGTTGGGAGGCCTCATGTATAAAGGAGGGAGGAGCTGGAGAGCGAGTGTGTCCCACACTCATCCCGCAGGTTGAGGCAGCTCTCATCTCATGAGGCTTGGCCTGGCTCCCTGCTCTGGGCATTGCAACCTGGCACAGGAGATCACAGCCCCACTTAAGTTTAGCCCAACTGCCCCTCCATCATGATAGGGGCATGGCTGGGCCCAATCTGAGTAAGTAGTGCTGCCTCTCCATCCTCCAGATCTCAAAACCACTCACTCAAGTTTAGCCCAGCTACCCAGTCTCTCTCTCCCATTGACACAGAGGAGCAGCTGGGTCAGACTGAGCAGAACTGTGACCTCATGTAATGCATTGCACTGCCAAGAGCTAGGAGCTGGAACGGGAGCTGCCACTGCAGAGTAAGTCTATTAAGAATCACAGACATAAAGAAAACATGAGCAAGTAGAAAAATCACAGTATCCGTGACATTTTTATCACGTGACAACCTTGCAGCCCTAATCATAGCTCAAGTCTGGAAATGGTACCTGGCTTGAGAAATTTTACTCGTGTATAAAATTTTTTAAATGGTCATTTATTCCTCTATGAGTGCTATAGCAGGTGTTAGCTTATTGTTGGGGTTGCTATTGTGCATTGCAAACAAAGGAATAACCAGTTTTCCCATCTGTAAAATGGAGATGATGTTTACCCCTTTTTTAAAGTGCTTTGAGATCTATGGATGAAAAGCACAATGTAAAAGCAAGGTATAGTTACTATTATTGAATATTTTGTTCATTTTGGCCTGCACCAGCTAGATGATGTTTTATAACTGGTTCATAATAAACTAAACAAAAACAGTAGTTGGAGGGTTTTGAAAAATTCATCCTCACCTTTAAGAATTATCCTTTGGTTTCTTATGTATAGTTAAAGTCTATCCTGTAATTACTGCATTATTTACATGTACCACAAAACATAAGCAAATGTCTCTCCTAAGTATGTGCTGTACAGTAATATTGAATTAGGCCTGTGTAATACTATACTACAGTGTGCATGACCTGTGAAGTTACTGGCCATTACCACAATTTAATTCAGGCATAACTCTTGCTGAAATCAGCATTATGTTTATACACGAGACTCACATTCTGTATTAATGACTATAATTTACCCAGCGCATATGTACTGCATTATTGTGCCAGATACATTTAATTATGCAAGCTTTTTTCCCCCTCCTTTTTATTTTTTAAATAGCAAAGCAGTTTGGGAGACCAAGTTCTGAAGGAAGTGTGAACCTGAGGCTAAGAGCAGGTGGTGGTTGCTTATCTTCACAGAGGTAATAAATTCATCTATGAAGCTGTCCTTTGTAGACTGATAGGCCAGAAGGGACCACTGTGATCCTCTAGTTTGACCTCCTGTGTAACACAGGCAATAGGACTTCTCTGAATTAATTTCTAGTTCAACTAGAGCAGGGACCGGCAACCTTTGGCCCATGGCCCATCAGGGAAATCCACTGGTGGGCCAGGCCGGTTTGTTTACCTGCAGCATCCACAGGTTCAGCCAATCGCAGCTCCCACTGGCCACAGTTTGCCATTCCAGGCCAATGGGGGCTGTGGGAAGCAGTGTGGGCTGAAGGATATGCTGGCCGCCACTTCCCACTGCCCAAATCTATGGCCCAAATCATCCCTTAACCTCCTCTCTAGTTTAACAAATAGCTTGAGCTCCTTGAGTCTATCACTACAAGGCAATTTATCAACATCCTTCTTCAACTGTGGACATTCCAGAACTCAGCACAGTATTCCAGAGCAATTACACTAGTGCCAAACACAGAGGTACACAACAAGACGACTCCTATGCTAGCCATATAATTGATTAAATTACAGTGTGTTATAAATGAGGCAGTTCTTTCTTGTAGCTAGAGGGAAGGTACTACCCAGGTGATAAAATAAAGTACAGGAGCCAGATGAAAGAATAACACAATTAGTTCCTGGTCCCCTTGTTGGAACATAGGCTTCTGAAAATGTATATTAAATCTCAATATTGCCTTCACGTTTTTCAAATGTGGAGGAAATAAAGATTTACTGTCTCAATAATTTTTGCAGGAATCACCCACCCTGGAAATAAGAAGTCAATGTGCCATTGGCAAAAAGGAGGAACTCTCTGTTCGTGGCATTTCATTGTCATCATGCAGTGCAGCCAGGCAGCTTTGCCCACAATAGGAAAATCATGCTAATGTTAATCCATAATCTCCCTTGTAGGAGTCAACAGATCAATTGAAATGAAGTGTAGGCTCAAGCAGGTTTCCATGGGAATATCACCAGCCCTACCCCTACAGAAACTAAATAATTTTCCACTGAGTCCATTTCAAAAATCTCATCTCTGCATTAGGAGAGTTCAGGGATTTTTTCCCTGTCTCATACAAAACCTCAACCTCTGCCTGAAAGGAATATTATCATATTTTTCTCTTGAAAAGTTTTATTCCCTATTAAAAGTGTAGTACAGTACATGTGTCTAACGTTCATTCATTAGTATTGTATTAAAATTGTCAAAAGAGCTGAGTGTTGGATTTCTGGGGTTTTAACTCAGTAAAAGAGGGGCAGGGACATGGAACTGCATGCGCACCTCTGGAAACGATTTTCAATTAGGAATCTAATAAAAGGATAGAAGACAATCATCCTAAGTCCTATAAGTGCTCCTAGTCTGAATGACAGATTTTACCAAAACCCATAAAAAACACATTACCTCTGGCTATCAAAACAAACCCATGTGACTTGAGAGTTCCACTTGTCAACAGAGCTGGAGTTCAGTGCCACAAAATATGAGTATACTGATGGTTTGCCTTACGTCAAGGTAAGTCATACCTTTCACCTGTAGTCAAAAGCATTCAGCCTTCCTCCTGCTCTGCAAATGAGTTTGACCGTGCTTACATAACCCTTTAAAAAGAGCTTGAATGCTCTGACCCTCTACTGCTGACATGCTGCGTGACCTTGAGCAATGCTAGATTAATACTCAATTATGAACAGCGTTGTGAAGCTTTACTAATCAACATTTATATAGTTCTTTGACCTCCTGGGATGGAAGGCACGAAACGTGCAAAATATTATTTTAGGGTCTTTCCAAATAGATGCTTGTTATTGATACATTTATAGCACAGAAACATAGAGGTGTGGGACGTGCCATGAAGACCTTGTTAAAGAGATTGTTTTACAGGTAACCAGCTAACAACTGTATGAAAACTGTCTCTTCAAGCATCTCTGGAAGGACACTTGCTTTCGCTCACTCTGAAAATGCTGGCATAAGAAAAATTCACCTGTGCTTAACTATGACGACAATATTATTTTGCATATATTTACAGTTTGTTTTTAACCCACTCCACATGCATTTAAAAAACTCATCCTGTCAATAGTCATATGCCGCTCATTGTAACGTGCATGCAGAATGGGTCTCAAAAAACAGTCATACAAGGAGAACCCATAAGATCGAGGTCAGTGCAGTGTAGCCGCAGAACCATGCAGCTGATCAGCTGAGAATCAGGGGCAGCTCACACTTCTGGGCTGTCACAAACTATGCTGATTTTGACAAAGATGTTTTAAGCTTCTTGTTGAGAAAGCACTGTCAGTGCTTATTGGTCCATGGAGTAACACGGGTGTATTATTAACAGTGATCTACTGAAGGGAAACTTGATAAGACATTGCTTTCTGCCAATAGCCTTCTACAGCCAAAAGAGTAAGAAAACCTCAGAGTGCCCCCCCATCTGTCCTGTGGGGGTTATTGTTTAACTAAAGACTGCATGAAAATATGAACATAGCCAGAGTCATCCTTCCTATCTATACAAGCCTCTCCTGTATTTCATTTCTGCCTCGTCTCTATGTCTGTTGGACATCCTTTAGGGTTAGACTGTATGTTGTGATGCCCAGAAAGAGCCCCAGTGAGAAACTGTGACTCGGGATATGTCTGCACTGCAATCAGACACCTACAGTTAGTCTGTGCCAGCTGACTCAGACTCACGGGGCTCAAGCTAAGGGGCTGTTTAACTGCACTGTAGACGGTCTGGCTCAGGCTGCAGCCCAACTCTGGGACCCTCCCACCCTGCAGGAGACTAGAGCCAAGGCTCCAGCCCAAGCCCAAATGTCTACATCAGTGGTTCTCAAAGCCAGTCCACTGCTTGTCCAGGGAAAGGCCCTGGTGGTCCGGGCTTGTTTGTTTACCTGCCACGTCCACAGGTTCGGACGATTGGGAGCCGCAGGAAGGGTGACCAGCATGTCCCTCAGCCCGCACAATTTCCTGCAACCACCATTGGCCTGGAACAGCGAACCGCGGCCAATGGGAGTTGTGATTGGCCAAACCTGAGGACGTGGCAGGGTGGGAGGGCTGACGGCTTGGCTTCTCCCCTCCATGGCCCCAGCTGGGATCCAACTCTCAGCCCCTGCCAGGATCACAGCACTACCCAATGGCTACCATCCTGACCATGGTCCCGCCCCTGTTCCACCCACAGCCCCATCTCATTCTGCCACTTTCCTCCAAGGCCCACCATCTGCTCACTCCTGTCTGCCCTCCCCTCCCTCCACTGCAGCCCCAAGATCAGAAAAATTGTCCCCCCCCACCCACAGCCCCAGGGTCATGCAGGAAGTGAGAGCTCCTCCAGACCAGTGGCCATGGCTGGGAGGAGATTTTTCCAGGGGCCCCAAATTGGCTGGGGCCCCTGAGGCCTATGCTGTAATCTGCCACCCTCCTTCCCCCATGGCAGCGCAAGGTTTGGGGAGGCTTAGTCTCCTCCCACCTCCATTATGTGCTGCCTGTGCTTTGGGCTGAACTGCAAGCTCATTACTCCCACTGGTGAACAGCTACTCACATGAGTAAGCCTACTGAATGCAATGATTTTCAGAAAGTGCTGAGTACTGTCTCTATGAAATCAGGCTCATTTAAAAGCATCTCTAGTTGAACATGCAAGCAAACACACACTTCAACTATTACTTTCACCAAGAGTTTAAGAAAAATGCCAGACCTGACACTGGTCTGCTGTGTGACCTTGCACAAGTCGCTTTACCTTCCTTTCCCTTCACACACCTTGTCTTGTCTATTCTAATTGTAAGTTCTTTTGGGACAGGGCCTGTCTTGCTATGTATATATCCAGCCCTTACACAATTGGTCTCCAGTTGAGATCCCTTGCCACAGCCACAGTATAAAAACCTTGTCCAAATAGAAAAGTTATAGCAATATTCCTCTCTTCCAGGACTTAGAAAAAGTGTCTGCTAATGTTGACAGTTTATATAATAAAAGAACTAGCATCTGCGCTGTAACAATTCTTCTGAACATGCTTGTGCCAATGGACATACCTGACAATTCACTATCTCTGCAGCTTAATTATGTTTTCCTAAGTTAAAGTAGTTATACTGTATTATGGACTAATTGCCACATTTCATTTAAAAAGAGAAGTCTCTAACAAGCTGCACAAGAGCAAAAATATATTAGACTAGTAGGTATTTAGGATATGATTCTTCTCTCACTTACAGCGGCATAAGTCAGAAGCAACCATTACAGCCTATAGAGTTACACCACTGGTGTGAGAGCAGAATTAGGCCCCCGGCTTCATATTGTATCCTTTTGAGAGCCTATTAGGTAAGTGTGACTCTGGATCTCTGCAAACTGCAAGAGCAATTACATTGTTTTCCCCCTTTGACATGCAAATCTTTAGTGTGCAGTTATGAGTACAATCGAACAAAGGGTGCAGATTTTTAGCTTCCCACACTATTTATATTCCTATCAAACCAGAATATCTGCTGCACAGTTCATCAATGGGGACTGAGGGCACTTGGAAGATCGGATCCTTAACACAATTTGTTTCATGTAATTGCTAGAATACAAAGAGAGACACATGGGTCTGCATGGTCAGTAGGGAGTTGGCTGCCTGCTCTACATATAATAGTATGCATCTTTCATAAATGATATGGGAACATGCTGGATTTGCAACATTCTGAGAAACTCCATGGATTTCCTCTCTGAGGTTCCTTTGTGCTGAAGAACAGCTACACAAAGGTAAGGGTAAATAGTCAAGCCACCTCTGGAGACCATATTACACTAGATGAGCAGTTCTGGTCTAAGGGGTTTCCTGATATAAAGCCCAAGCACTGAAGGGCAAGAAGGGGGAACTGTGTTGTTAAGCACTGAGGGAAAGCATAGGCCAATGACTGGCTGCTCACGTATGACTTGGAAGATCTTTCAATTCTCTGCTTTGCCAAACGTGACCTTGTACAAGTTACTAAGGCTGTGTCTGCACTACAGACCCCTTACAGTGGCACAGCTGTACCGCTGCAGCTGCACTGCTTTAAGGTCTCCTGTTTAGCTGCTCTTTGCCATCTCCCACCAACAGTGCTGTCCACACCAGCACTTTGGTAGGTGCAACTTATGTCGGTCCAGGGTGTGTTTTTTCACACCCCTGACTGACAAAAGTTTTGCTGACAAAAGTGCTAGTGTAAACAAAGCCACAGCCTCTCTGTGCTTCAGTTCCCTACCTGTAAAACAGAGGCCATAGCACTGCCCTATCTCACATAGGTGTTGTAAGTACCTTAAATAGATTCCAAGGGACCCAGAGGAGCTCCTTCTTGGTGACAGGTGACAAAGTTGAAGGTTTCCGCAAAAGTGAGTTGCTTATGTGCAGCTGGTAGCCTCTGCTGTTTAAGGACTTTTGTAAAAAGGCAAGTTACCCTGGCAAATACCTTGACTCCACACCACTTGATTCCACCTCCAACACAAAATGGACTTTTGAGGTCCCCAAATCTGCTAATGGTTTACAAGAAGCAACAATATCCCATAAGTAATTATCTAAATATTGAGCCAGATGTTGCCCTCAGGTGCATCAAGGAAGTGAATGCAGTTATTCCAGATCCAAACTGGTGCAGCTGAGAGCCAAATCTAGCCCTCCCTAAGTAATCCAGCTTGCTGCAAATAATATATATACTTTAGCATCTTTCCTCCGGAAAAGTCATCCTTTGATAGGTTTTCCAGTTCACTGAGCAACATTTCACAAAAAGTTACAACTGTCTCTCACATTTACAAAATGTCATTTCCATTCCATTCTCTCCCACAAGATTTTGAAAGAACTACAGAAGGAGAAGATTATTATCAATAACCCACCACAGATGAATTGATTATGTTCCCCACAGAGTCCCAAATCCATAGTTCACACTAGGTTTTTGCATGTGGATCTCTAGTTTAGCTAGGAGATGTGTAAAATTTAATGTAAACTGACAGCTTCATATTAGCCACATATCTAAAGAGTCTCAAGTGGATAATTTATTCTTTCAAAGGTCAATTGTAACTTACACTTCCTAAATTGGCCCAAATCTGCTTATTTCAGATGGTACCATATGAATAAACACGAGCAACTGGTGACTAGTGCTAAGGTTTTTAAACTACCCTCCAACCAAAACAGGTAAAGCAAACATGAAAGCCATGGGATTATTTTTGTTTTTTTGTTGTTGTTTTTCAGTTCCTATGGCCCAAATCTTTGTACAGCAGGGGAACATATTGCAGACAGCCACCTGTCTGGCCCCTCTTCTCTGCTCCTGCAGGCCCCCCACTTAAGTTCATGATACACGCTGGCAGGTAGCTGCACAGCCTCCCTTTGCTGGCCCGTTCAGGTGCAGTCAATTAGTTTGCATTTGTTCAGCAGACAGAAGCCATTGTTTTCATTCCCTGCTGCACAGCTGAGTCATAGATTCAAGGACTGGAAGGGACCTCGAGAGGTCATTGTGTCCAGTCCTCTGCCTTCATGGCAGGATCAAATACTGATGGGCTCAGGAAGGGAACCTGATGATCAGGATGCAGTCAGCCCCTGAAGACTGGAGCGAGAGAATGCCAGAAAGATAGGGAGAGAACACAGGACAGGGATGGACCAAGAATAGAGAAGAAATTTAGAGAAGGAAAGGGGGGAGAAAAAGATAATCAATGCAAGTCAAGCATTATTGTGTTTCAAGTGCTGATCACATGCTGCTCAGGGCTGTACAAGACACTAATAAAGGCAAGAGAGGGAACTGGCCCCTCCTATACAAAACTCCTCAGGAGAAGAAAACATTTCTTCAGGTATCCTCAAGTAGTTTCAATGAGGGTCTCAGTTTGCTCTTACCCTCTACATGGAATAGGCAGCAGTTTGCCGCTAACTCCCACCCCAAGAAGTGATTTGCTCCTTTGTAACAGGGTCAGCACCCACTCTTACAAATGCCCCTCTAATTAGGTGTCTGTTCTTTCAGTTCTGGTGACCCCCTTCAGTGGTTCACAGGCAGTTTTTCCAGCAACTCGGCCCTCCATCCAAGTCACACACACTGTCTGCGTATGAATTAGAACAGACCTCTTCCATCTGCCATCCACCAGAGGCCTATCTCAGTACCCCTCTGGTGGGGCCTCTCTAGCCCTCCCCAGGCCTAGTCTTTAAGTAGTACCAGCCGTGGTATGGGGCCATATCCCCAGGGCTTCCTCCCTGGAGGCACTATCTTCCTACATCTCTCCCGGGGCTCAGTCCCTACTCGGTCCTAACAGCTAGCTAGGAACTTTTTGCTCCCACAGTCCCTGCCAGCAGACTATCTTTAGTCCTGCTGCTCTTCCAAGCACACCATCCTGTCTTCCTCAGCTCCAAGCAGCAACAAACTACTGCTCTGGTCTGCAGCTCCCTTTATATGGCACTCCTGGCTCTGACTGGCCATTCCAGCAGCCCCTCTGATTGGTTGTTTCCTCACCACCAGTCTAGGCTGCTTTGGAAGACCTCACCACTGCTCCTTTCCTGAGATAGGTATGGCAGAACCCTGAGGCCTCCAGTAGGGGGCCTTTAGGCCTAGTCCACCCTATCACACACCCCAGGCCCCCTCAGAAACACATGACTGTCTGCACCCGGCCAGACCTCTCAGCATACCCTCACACAGACAAAAACTGACAGCGTGTCGTCCGGAATCCACCTTCAAGGATGGGTTTCCCAGCAGGAAGGGGAATCCATGCAAAGTTTAATACAGTCTCAGTATTCTGCTGAGTTAATTTGGGGGGTCATTTACTACTGATATCTCTGAGGAGGAGAGATCTTGTCCCTCCCTTGCCCCAGCTCTGACCTTCTTGCCTGAACTCTGTTTGTATGCATGTGTGTGACAGCAAAAGCCCATAGCTCTAGCCTATGCATAGAAACTCAGGACCCACAGCATTCTGCACAGGGCCAAAGGGAGAAGGGAGAAGTCATGAAGACAGCTGATCCCATCCTCCCACACAGAGGAGATTCTTTGACTGCAGTTTCTATGGAGACATTCCCCTAGCTCCTTGTCCCTAGAGCTTAGCATCTAAAACACAGACAGAAACTCACCTGAGAAGCCCAAAAGGTAGGGATAGCTATGAAGACGCATGTGCATATATCTATAGCTCTATCCATCTGTAGAGGAGGTGATATTATCTAGAGAAGCAGCATTATTAGGATTTCTAGAAAAGTCTGGGATGTTTTCATTCCCAAGGCAGATTTGAACAAAGTGCCTGGCACAAACTCTGAAAAAAGAAAGAACAAAAATCAGCCAGTGAAGCCTCTTGAGGGACTGTTCAAAGATCTCAGGGTAAAGAAATAAAAACCTGCTATGGAAATGCAAAATGGTGAGGCAGCCAAAAAGAAAAAATAAGAGAGAGAGAGAAAAAAAATCTGAAGAATCAGGCAATGTGTTCTGGGAAAACATTAAGGCACAGTGAAAAAAAACCAAGAAAATAAAACAATACAGTGTTCCAAAATGTTGATCCAGATCCTGATCTATGACACCGCCGTGAATCCAGTTACACTGGCTGACACCTCTATATAGCTTACATTAGAATATGTCTCATTGCATTAATTTATTTATTACACAGATTTATAATGGTAGCCATCACTGTAGTATCTGGATGCACTTTACATGGCTTAAATTGAATCATTAACATTTCCAGATAAGAGGAAAGAGACAATTAAGATGAGTCAATGCTAACCTAGTATATTAATGGAAATGGGAAAGGTCTTCATAAATATATTGTGGAGAAAGTATTATTGTAGGGTGGAGTTATAATTAATGACTACAAAATTGCTGAGAACCTGGAACACCTTGAATATCAGGAAAAATGTTGACAGTGATGTCTATGAGATTGCAGACTAGTCTCCCAAAGGAAGATGTGGGACCCTTGAAACTAATCCATTCCATGAGAAAATCTGACATTTCAAAGTCTGTTTCCATTCTGAATTAGAATGAAACGTCAAAATGTTGAAATCTGCCATGAAATGGAAATTCCAAATAATTTCAATTTGGAAACATCAAAATGTTTCATTTCAATAAGGCTGAATCATTGTGTTTCAATAATGTTGAATTTTTATAATATAATGTAAAATATTGACTATATAATGTTTATATATATATATATATACTCACACACACACATATTTAAATGGATATGTAATATGAAGGTTGAAACAAAAATAATGAAAATGATGTTTAAAATAAAACATTTGGACATTAAAAAAACAAGAAAGTTGAAATGGTCTCTGATTTGAAATGGACACCTTTCCACAAAATGTTTAGATTTTGACGAAATTGCCTTTTCCACCAGAAAACTGTTCCACTGCAAAAAAAAAATGGTGACCAGCACTACTTAAAACTAGACATTACTAATAACAATTAAAACTAGACTGGACAAAACAATAGAAAATGTTCTGAAGGGAATAGGCCTGAACCTGCTGGGAAGTGGATTAGAAAATAGATGACTTAATGGATCTCTCCCTCATCTCTAATTTCTATGATTCTATGATAAGAGTTAAAACTGCGTAAGGAAAAAAGGAGAAAGAAGAAAGTAAACCAAGTGAAACATGATGTGTCAACTGTTTTATAGAAAGTATAAATTTAAAATGTCACATTACATACAATCAAAAAAGTCTCCTTGCAGTTTAACCAGATGACATCAGGAAACATGACAGTGTAGAAGGAAGGGAACTTCAGATGCCTGGCTATGGATGGGAGCTGGGAACAAGAGCCAAGAGTTCATATGCACTCAGCCAGGGGAGGGATAACGTGCTTTGGTATGCTGCTGTTGGTTTTACCCATACATTCATATTAATCTGTATACATGTGATAGAACATAGGCAAGTGCATTTAAGTCTCTGTATTCTATAGGGATTTTAAACATTTCAAATCGGTACTGTCTTGCCATAGGCAGGTTCTTATATAGAATTCCAGATAAACACATAATAATGCCCATTGTCTTTAGTGAGCCTACTCATGAAGAGGGCAAGTAGAATTTGGCCCCAAATCCTTGTTTTGAAAATATTTTAAAGTTTTCTAAAATTCCACTGATTTTGAGCTGTTATTTCAAATTTCAGTCCTCCCCCCTTTAACTATTTTTCCTCCCTGCAGCTCCACAAAACAAGGATCCAGCTGTCTGTGATGATATACATATTCTGCTAAGAATTTCAGGCCAGATTTTGGTCTCAGCTGCACTGGTGTAAACTTAGCATATCTCTATCAAGTCAATAGAGTTAGTCTGGATTTATGCCAGTTGAGCTGAGATCAGAATCCAGCCTAGGAGCTTTTAGCAAAAATATGCCTCCTTCTGAAGACCTACCATTGCTAATTTCGAGAACATGTGAATCTAGAATGATTTTTTTGGAAGAATCCCAAGGCATCAAAAGTTAATTGCAGAGATGCAGTCAGGTATTCAACTGGCAAATTTACGGCCACTTTCAGGGAACACATTGTGGCTTTCAGAGCAGGCTCTGTGTTATGTTATTTAAAAACAGTAAAAGAAAAAATTATGTGAATTGTGGGAAGTGTAAGAGATTAAATGGTTTATGAAATGCTGCTTTTGGCTTGAACAACATATTACTGATTTCAGCTCAGGCTGAATTTTACAGATGAAATATAACCTCTCTGAAAAATTTCAGCTTTGTGGCTCTTGAGATCCAGTACTTTTTTAAAAAAAATCAACTTTATCAGTCCTTTAAAATATGTATCTCATAAACAGCGTACAAAGTGAACCTACCCTGAGCAAAGTTTTCATCTTTCCTCTTGTGTACGTATTATATTCACATACTACTCTAAATTACCTTCATTTTTCTTGACCTATACATTCATATATATACATTTCAGTGTTTTAATATTTATGTTAGTTATTAAATGTGGCTTTTTTCAGTTAAGTGACTGTATAAAAATAGCAATTTCTTACTCAACTGATCTGATCCTTGTGCACTCCAAGCGATATTAAGCAATTCTGTCATATCTTCTTACTTTACGAGAAAAATAAGTTGTTCCTTGTAGCTCCTGGTTACCCGCTCCTACCCTTCGGGGCTTAAAACAGCCCTAGGAGAGGGCTGTGGCTGGGGCAAGAAGCCTGGGCTGATTTGGGGAAAGCAGGCTCAGCTATGGCCAGGCCCCAGTCAGGCCAGCATAAGGCCAACAGGTACTGGAGGTTGCAGAGGGCAGCCCAGGGGTAGGCAAAGGCAGCAGATCCAGACCCCTTTGCCTATGATGAGTGGCTGATACTGCAGTCTGACCCAGTGAATGGGAGCTAAATGGAGACTGGGAAGTAGCCAAAATTGAGGCAAAGTGGGGATAGTGGGTTGGGGGTTGCCCAGGGAGGGGAGACCCAGATTGGTGGGGTACTGCCAGAGGGCAGCACCCCAGTTAAAGGGACACTGGGGTCCAGGGAGGAACATGAGGCCAGAGGACAGGAGGATCACTGGTGTGCAGAAGGTGCTCCTGGCTGGCAGTGAGCTAATTCCCTGAGAGACCAGCAGGAGGCGCCACAGGAGTGAGTCCGCATGGCTACATTCCTACTTTTTACTCCTGCTAACCCTGCAGGGCCAACACAGCTATAGGAGTGAGTGCAGGAGTGTTTTCTGGCTGAAGCAGCAGAATTCCAAGGGAAGAAAGGTATTAGTGGTGACTATGCACAAAAAAATAACCCAGCTTGACATCCAGATCCTGCAATTAGAAAAACAACTGATCCGAGCAATTTGATAGAGAAGTCATTGAAAGACAATAAATCCCTTGATGTAATCTTTTTTCCGTCACTGTTCAGAGCAAAGGTACACTTTGAATGTCACAAAAATGCATTCACGTATGTAGTAATGATTATATCTTTTCTGCTGTGTGTATATGATCCTGCTTCACCGTTGTGTGGCCCCTTCTCTAGCTATTTGCTCCACCTGAGTGAACGGAATTTAAAATGCTATCATTCTGAATTCATTTAGAAGAACCCTGCTACCCTGGCCTTCCTTTTTAATTTAAACATATTCACAAATACATTTTTACTTCTGAGTTAGAGGCATGATGCCAGCTCTAAATGCTCATATGTTTAAAAGGAGCGTTGATCACAGATGTTGCTTTTGCCCCCAAGCCATCAATTCTTCTCTCTCCCTGAGGCTCTAAATATTCCTCTCTCTTCATTAAGTGCAACAGACATCCCATCTGCTTACGAATTTTTTCTTTCCTTTCAAAGTCACCAGGAAGGGGGTGATCACAGCGTCCATGGACCTGTTCGTGAGTCCCAGGTTGAGAACCCATATCCTAAAGCAAAAGGATACAAAATGAAAGGGATCACCAACATGATCCTTTTACAAATCTTTTTCCTACTAATATATTTACAAAAAGCACATTTCTATTTTTGAGCTATTGAGACTATTCCCTCCTAGGAACTGTGGATCCTGGAAATTTTAAAACAATATCTGTGAATAGCTCTCAAACTCATATCTTCTCATGATGTTCAACCAGTGGAGCCAGTAAGCTAGCTGAATATTTTTATCTACAATATATTGGCTTTCAAACAATTGCTCCTGCTATGTCCAGAAGCTTGTCTGCCATTATACCATCTCCAGTAATAATCCATGAACACCACAACATGTTCATAGCAAATCAGACATGTATTTGCAATTCAACTAAAAACAAAAGAGACGTTATATTTTTTTAAAATACCTTAACCTCTAAATCAGCCATTTTCTTTTTCTAATTAATTTCCACTAGTCATTGTTAAGTGTCTCACTGTAGGATTACTGAAAAGAGTCCATAAATGATATCAGTTATTTGGATCGTGTCATTATATTAGAAATTTTATTTAAATACTTGTGTCTACATTGATGTAGACACAAAGTGAAAACACTTAACGTGCATACTCACTACACTGATGCAAAGGGGGGCCTACACTGGTGTATCTTAAAATGATAAATTACCAACTCAAATCTCACTGGTGCATGAGGATTTTGCACTAGGGTAAGTACACTGATGTAATCACACCAGTGAAAATTTCCTTATGTAGATAAGGCCAAGGTTACTAAATTTCATCTTGCTCTAGAATGCAGTCACCCTCTTCAAAGGACTAAGATGTTGTCAGTTGCCTTGATAGTATATTCAGTCTCCTATTGATACCAGCACATGGAATATAAATCCATTGGTCAAATGGTTACTTCATTGTTTTCAGCAGTTTTTTCATATCTAAACAGTCCTGTTTGGTCCCTTGGTTGAATCATTCCTACCTTAGCGTTGGCCTACCACAGCTAACCCATTTCTTAAAGAAGCAAAGTGAACCATGAAGTAACCTTGGTAGAATTCAACAGGTCCAGGGATGTGTTTCATCATCCTAAAATACAGGCTTCAAAAACAGAAGCTTCCTGTCTTTCTGCATGCTGATCAGACTACAAATAGGACCATCTGGTAAGTTAAAGTTCAGACCATAGCATTCCATAGTAAGAAGCCTAACAGTGATTTTCTTTTGAGGATCTCATCATATATACTTAATTATAAGGATTTCTTTTCCAAACTATTATCTCCTAGCCTCCAAAAATACTGACCCTTAATATTACACTAACATTTTCCCCAAAGAAGGTCATACAAAGTCATATGCACTTTACATTGCATCACCCACGTAATCTAGCATTAAAATATTCTTACCATTGGGCAATCACCGTATCACAGGACCAGCATAGGAACACTCATGTCACTCAGCCTTCTTGCTGCCAACCTAGCAAGGTGGGTTTGAGATGTGTAGCTGCAGTGAGTAATGTGCATGTACCAAAGAAAGAAATGGTTCCTACAATGGTAAGTATAAGTCTTATTTTTATCTCGTACGACAGTTTGAGTAAGGCCTATTGCAAACAGCCCTGATCTTTCAAGAGTCCAACTTCCAGTAGCAGTTTTCAGAGATCATGTTTAACTATATTGCTCATAACAAGAGTTGTTGCAGTCATGCTCTGGGGTGGTACTTCTTATAAATCCTTTTTTCCCATCTCACAACAGCACACATTATGTGTGCCTGTACTGAGATGCATATGACTTCTTTGGAAAATATGTTTCTAGTGTATATCTAAATATGTACACCCCAGTGATGGAGTAACAATTTCAGGCCCCTAAGTCACTAGCAGTAAATAAATATCCATTTAAATTAAATTGCCTAAATAATGTACATATTTACCAACAGTATAACTCCCTAGAGCCCAGCCTGGTCAATGCTATATCATTAGATTTCCTCTTTCCAATAATAAAACCTGTCCATGCAATGTTAGATTAAAGCATTGGCAATATAGTCCCAGTGATTAAGGCCAAAGCTCCTGAAGTCCATAAGACTACATGAGAATCTAAACATTTAGGTTAATTATTAAGAAGTTTCTGGTCCTTATGGTTATAAAGAAAAACCCGACGATGCGCCCTGAGTGTAACTGACACAGAGATGTCTGACTGAGTCTGCATAGAGCCTGAAGCAAAAGCTGAGAGGTGTGAGCTGCACCATGACTTTCCCGCTGTTCTGTGGAGCCCTGCCAACATCACCCCAACACAGGACTGTGAGACAGGAGGAGAAGAGCACAGTGGGTCAGGTCCCCCTACCCAAGCAGTTACACCATGACAGTTAGTGTAAGTCGTTTGGGGTGGTCAGGAGGACAAAGAGGGGCTTTGCTGTCACTCCTGTCTCTCTGGGTGGCAGAGAGAGAGGACCGCTTCTGCTTCAGAGGGGATGATGGCCCTTGACACCACTCCTGTGGGGAGAAGAGGACCCACCTGTTACTTCCATGCCAAGCGGAAGATGGGGCCACTGGGGTGGAGACAAGGGGGCCCAGTCTCATGGTGTGCCTAGGGCCCTGGATTGCCTATATCCATTTTGCCTATATTCACAAGGAGGAGTTTGTTTTTTTTTAAAAATGGCCATTTTAGTACCTAATTTAAAACAATAAACATTCCCTTGAAGGAACCATCAAGAGATGCAAACACATCGACTGAGTAACCTCACAATCTCATTGTGGTAACACCTTGTCATTCTTTACCCCATCCTGCACTGTTAGCGATACTCACTCATTCTGTCACACCTAAAGTAGGCCCTGATCCTGCAGACACTTACACACATGCTTAACTCTACCACTAGAGTACTCACTAAGTATTTGCGGGATCAGGCCCTAGATTGTAAATTCTTAGGAGCAGGGACTCATTTCTCTTCATTTGTTCTGCAAAATGCCTAGTCTACTTCCCAGCAAAGTATAAATAATAAATGACACAAATGAAATGCCTACCTAAATATTTTTCCAGGTCTCTCAGATTCATGATTTCTGGGAAATTTAAAGCTAAGGCTGTTTGCTTTGTTGTTAGTGCTCACCACTGTATCTTTTAAAATCTGATTATTATTTTAACATGGTACTTTAGGGATGGAGGCTTAGCCTGAACTCTGCATGTTCTGGTTTTTTGTCAGCTGAAGTCAGCCCCTTAATGTTATTTAAACATAAATTGCTGTATTTAATTATAAATTATGCATGATCCATGGAGCCAAACAGGTTCTCTTTTCAGTGTTCATTAGCCTGTGATAAATGACTACTGAAACAGAAGCTTAGCCTAGATATCTTAAACATTTGGATTATTCAGGGCATAATGAGCCACATTCACAGCTGTAGCTGAAGGGAGCTCCAAGCACATGATGGAAGGGGCAGGCAGATGGGGCTCTAAGGCACCTGTGCGCTCCCCAAATCCTGGGGTTGCTGTATTCAGGCCAGTCCCAGAAGCAGGGCTGGCGCTTCCATATAGACATCTATTTAATCCTGCTTAATGCAACTCAGGTAGGGTTTTCAGATGATCCTCAGGTTTGCCTATGCTGTCTGATAGATAAGTCCTAAATGTATAATAATAAAATACAGTAAGATAAATAATTTTTCTTTTTAGGTAGATGGAATTAAATATACAACAAAAAATTATTAAATCACACACAGCTATAAACATAAGCAACCAAAAAAAGCCTACTATAAATAGTTAGATATTTATCTAATCTGTGTGAAAGGACACTTTTCCAAAATTTCAGTTCATCATCAACTTCTTTGGGAAAGGACAGTGGTGGATTAATGATTTTGCTTCCCCTAGGCCCTGAAATAATTGCCGGCCCCGGCCCCATATGAACTTGTTTTAGTTTTTTTACAAATTCGTTTCAACTCAAATGAATCTAAATATCATTAAAATAATTGAATATTTACAACTTTTATTATAAATAAAATTACAAGTACAGCAGACCCTCTCTTCAACGCGTTCTGTATAGCATGATTTTGCTTATAGTGTGGGATCACGCATGGATCCAAAACTGAGAACCACTTAATTTCTTCCTTCTCATCATATTATTAATGATTAGGATTCTCGCGAGTATGTTTACTAAATGGTGTCGCGCCATTATTGGTGGTTTCAGTACACACTCTGATTGGTAGAATCATGGCATCACTGAATGCTGCGATTACAAAAATGCTATTATAAATTTGCTACCCATGCAAATTTGCCCCCCTAAGCCTAGGCCTTGTCGGCTTAGGTGATAATACACCACTGGGGATGGACCTGATGGAAAGCACTTGTTTGTTTCCTTTCTTTAGCAGAGAATATGGCATTTGATGAGTCTTTTCTATCTGTATGTAAACTCAATACATATAAGGAAGAAAGGAAACGAGGCTGAATCTGACCCCATTTTTAGCAACAAGTATACATTTCCCCAGTGACACCATTTTTGCACATGCACTCATGATAACTGTGTGTGCAGTTGCACTTGCACAAATATTAGTACGTTAGCCTTCTGAAGAGCAATATCTAAAAATGCCCTAATAGCAGGGAGGAAGCACAATGTGCACTGACTGCCACTGATTTCATTCCATTCCACTACACTGGTAGAAAAGCCATTTATCTTCATGCTCCAGATTTAACAAGAAAACATCCAGCTCCCACTCACAGCTGGGGAAGACTCACAAGTCAATTGGACACTGATTTTAATTTCATTGCACTGGATGGAGAGCCAAGTTATTTATGTATAAAAGGCAGTTTCAATAAAAGAGACATCTGCCTTGCATACCATCGTAGCTGGATATATTTTTACTGAATAAGACCCTGAAAGATAAATGACTTTGCTGTCAGTACAGTGCAATAAAAATAAAATCGATGGCAGACTGTCTCCAATGTGCCTTGCCTAGATACTTTAGAATAAACGCAGTGAATGTCAGTGTGACAACGGATATAAACATCACCAGCAATGAGCAATGTTCTTAGGTGTCCTGTATTCCCATCCCTGTTTTTAAGGCTCCCTGTAACCTTGTGAATGCTTCTGTAGCTTAACCACCACCTTTATTTTCTGTTTAGAAATTTTATTTAAAAATTGTAGTCAAAATATATACATGCAAACAAACCTTTAAAAAACAGAAGCATAATAGAATCCACTTCCAATAAAGACAAAAGGAGGCTAGACTAAGTTTATACCATATGTCTATTATTTTAACATCTAAAGTGCTAGTGAGGTGTTGAGTCATTCAGTGTTTGGAAGTATATTTCTGAGCATCAGGCCTGAAGTTAGAGTAGAATGGAAACAATTTATTTTTCTTGAGTCCCACAGTTGCAATGGCTAGGTTTATGGGACAGAATCCTTCACTGATCTATTTTATATTTCACTGAAAGCAAAAGCTATTTACCTTTGTTAATAAAGGTACTGTAAGAGATAAAAATATATAGGGTTTAATATTCTGTAATGTCTATGCACAGTTGAGCACTGATTTCATTTCACAACTTTACCACCAGCTAGTTCAAAATTCAATCAGTTGCCTCAGTAAAAAAACTGCCAATGGTATGTCAGAGCAATGAGTTCCATACATTAATTATGTGCTGCGTAACAAAGTATTTTCCGTTATCAGTTTTAAAAGTATTTCCTTTCACAGTAAGTTCCTTTGTTCTTGTTTTATAGAGATTAAATATGAACACTCTTCTCCATCCCATTCATGATTTTGTATAATGTTATCGTCTCTCATCTCAGGTTCCAGCCATTTCAGTATCTCCTCATGTCTTCAACTTTTATCATCTCTGCTAAACAAGTGTTTGGTTACAAGCCAGTGGTCTTCTTGGAGCAGCTACTCTAACTCAAGCCTCCAAAACTGAGGAAGGAAGAAAGCTTTATATAAGCAGAGTCAGGATGAGCTCTACCCTGACATCTGGTGGTGAATTATGGGGAGTGTGGAAAGGAATTTCAGGTATTTGCATTGGCACACCCACCCCACCTAGCATAGCCCACGGCAGCCTGGGATGGTTATTTTGACAGCTCTGGGATCCCCAATTTCTTTGTTATTGGGGCAGGAGGAATAAAGTGTTGTCACCCTGATTATGTGAATGAGGAACTATGAGACTGCTTTATGACAGAGATGTCTCAACATCAATTAAGTAGCACTTGCTAGACAAGGGACATGGGTGCCAAAACCCAGTGAAATGAGAGAGGGTGGGGGACTGTTCTGTGTATCTGATGGTATGGGCCCCTTTTGAGGGCCTGGATCACCAATTGCACATCCTCCTCTCTCCACTGTTGAAGAGCAGAGCTAATTTTAATTCCATTAGGAGTCCATCTAGAGGCTGCTAAGCTGAATTCATGTTGGGCTAATGGTGCACCAGTATTGGGGCTCCCCTACTACAAGCTGAAATCACTAAAAGAGCTGAGCTGAGATCATTGAGTGCTGTGTTAACTAGTGGGGGAGCCTGAAGATCTATTGTTAAGTGGCTGGCAGAGCGGAGCAGTTTGCATCATGTTAGAGCAACCCACAGAACAGTGAGCGGAGTGGAGCGGTTTGCGGGGACGGCTGGAGCAGCCCACAGGTTGGCTGGAGGAGTGGCACAGCTGGTGGAGTGGAGCTGGTTGTGGTGAAGGCTGCAACAGAACTCCATGGAGAGGCGGAGCAGTTGGCCCTGGCCCACATAAGGTGCCTCTTAACACCCTGTGTGTGCCTCCACTCCATTTCCACCCAGGCTGGGGGGGTAAAACTCTGCAGATAAACTTTTGAACTCTGGGGTGGCACTGACCAGAGACTTTCGAGTTGTTGGACTTTGGGGTGATTGTGGGGGAAGGACATTGCCAAACATACTTTGAGGTGGGTTTTTTGCTTATGGTTTGTGTTATAATCCTGTTTGTGGTGTTTCTCCTGGAGAGGAGGGGTTTGAGCCAGATACCTGGGGAGGGGATGCAGCTTCAGAGCATTCCCTGGGTAGCCTCTGCAGATAGATCTCTAGAATCCTAGGCCACAAATCAAACTACCATCCCTGGTGTAAAACTTCAGGGAGAACAAAGGATCAAACACTGCCTTCTCCACACTCCTCCTCCCAGGTGAACCTTTCCCTGCTGGCATTGAGCAATATTGTTTGCACCCCTGCCACAAGAAGGGGGTTCAAGCCCAAGGATTGCAAAGAATACAGAAAAGTGGGTTAGCTTGTTTTTCTTAACAGGTTGGCTGCTGATTGTACATGTCTGCATTTTTATTCTTCAGGTATGACAGAAACATTTATATTGTGCAGCAATTAAATTAGCTACTGATTGTTGGGTGCTCAGCTTTTGCTTTACACAATATCCAAAGTTAATGAAGCAACAAAAACACAAATCTCCTTACCACAGATTTGCTTGCAGGCAGTTATCGCACAGAATTTATGCATGTGCCTTTCTCCCTCCATACTACTTAGTCTGGGGCTGAATGCATTTTCTCTTTCATTGGGATGTGCAGTGCTGCCACCTAACTAGAGCCTGTGTCCAAGCCTATCTGTGGCTGTCTCTCTAACCTTACTGGCTTGAATGTTATTGTCTCCTCCTACCCCCACCAAGTTCTTTATTCAATAACCTCCTTTACTTATCTGATGTTAAAAAGAAGAAGACAATAGATGTGGGTGCCAAACAATCTGAAACAATAGCACAGGCACAATCTCATCAGTAAATCTAACTGAAAATTGTATAATACTTATCACTAAGGCCGTAAAACAGTTGCGATTTTTTGGTTCAAAAATTGCAGCCACTATTCGTTAAAGTTGCAGTTCTGGGCAACAGCCCAGAAGAGACACCACGTGTCCCCTTTGACTGCAGGCAAGACAGAGAGCCAGCCAGGTCAAATCTGAGAGGAATTGTGATCCTGTGTGCCTGGTCCAATGCCAGGCACTCAAATGTGGCCCATCTCCCTTCCACTAGGTGGCCAGGCCAAATCTGAGTGAGTGACTGCAACAGGATGTACCAACCCCGCACTAGGCTGATGGAGGTGGACCAATCATTATGGGCCAAGGAAGCCATGCCCCCTTTCTCCTGCTGCACATGCTCCAAGAGGAGAAGGTAGACAAAAGGACGCAGTCAGAGCTGGCTGCAGAGGAGGAAGGACTTGTCCCAGGGGATCCTCCAGAGATACCAGTGATGATCCAAGCAGCAGAGCCCATGGACCCGGACTACCCTGTGGGTAACTCACTGAGTACAAAGATTGACGGGATGCTGAATCACTGCCAGCCACAGGAGGCAGCATGGTAATGTAGAGAGGCTCCAGGGCTCCAGACTATTTGCTTTCCCCAACCAGGAGGCTGCAGGGCTCTAGACTGTTTGCTTTGCCCTGCCCAGTGGCAGCAGCCTGATTGCTGCTTTGCTCTGCCCAAGGGGCTGATTCCCCAAATGCTACTGACTGCCCCAGCCAGTAGACTACGGGGCCCCAGACTGTTTGTTTGTTTTGCCTGCCCACGAACCCATCGACTATTCATCTAAGTGACCCTGTCAGGGGGCTGGGACCCACTTGACCAAAATCACCTGCTTAACTGGGAATCCTGATGATTGTGTGACAGGGTGTACCAACTATGCACTAGGCCAACGGGGTGCTGCAACTGGACACACAGGGCACCCGTCACAGTGCCACTGTGACCTGGTGCATGGGGTCACAACCAGTCAGATTTGCAGCAAGTATAAAAAGTTGTGATGTGTGTTAAACTTGTGGTTTCTGCAACAAAATTGCAGCTAGCAATTTTAGTAGTCTTGCATATCACTCAGCATAAGTATGGATAAAAGAATGTCATAAAAAAAAGATGTAGCTATGCCAACATAACCCCCCATGTAGATGTAGCTATGTCAATGGAAAAATGCTTCCATCAATGTAGCTACTATTGTTCAGGGAGGTGATGTTCCTACACTGGTGGAAAAACCCCTTCCATCAGTGTAGGCCATGTCTACACTACAGGGTTATGCCAGCACAGCTATGCCAGGATACTCTTCATAGCATAGACTACCCAAAGTTACATAGTTACTCCATCTGTAGAAGTCCTAAGGTAGAAGTGCAGGAAGGTAACCTGTCTCTGTGCATCTTAAGAGCTCCACTGCTGAGGAAGCAACCTGTCCATGGAGCTACTTAAGCTCTTCCCAGACAGAAACTTTGCTCTGGAGGGGCTTAGGAGGTACTCAGGACAGTTGCCTCCCCCTGAAGGCTTTGCCAGTTCCCTTATTTCATTTGTCAACTGTTGGCCTCTTAGGGTATGTCTACACTGCACGATTACTTCGAATTAGCTTAATCCAATATTACAAAACAGATCTAATAAAATCAGTTTAGCGCGTCCACAGTGGGATCACGACATCGATTGTTTGCGTCCATGGTCCAAAGCTACCATCGATTTCAGGAGCGGTGCACTGTGGGTAGCTGTTCAGCCCCGAGACCTTTTACAATGGCATTTCCTACTTTCACGTGTCAGCTCTGATCACCACGGGTGGCGATGCAGTTCAAATGCAAAAGTAGCCTCCTGCATTGAACCTTACGGGAGATACTAATGTGATCGCTGTCATGGTGAGACAAATCTGTTTTATCAGAGTCCGTTAAAGAACAGGAAATGCCAAAAGCGTTTGAAAAAAAACTCCAGGATACACAGCGCTGCATTGACAACCGTAACGGGAAGCCAGAGACTCAAACGGATGCTCACATGAGGAGGGAGGGGGTAATGAGGACTACAGCTCAGTCTCCACAGCGGTCTCTGAAAACCATTTGCATTCTTGGCTGCAGCCCAATGTCTGTAGCTTAATACACGGTGTCTGCATGGTTCACGCGGATGACAGCTGTCCATGCTGGGCAGCAGGAAATGTAATTCAAGAAGTTCCGCTGGCTTTCCTTGTTCCCCCGCTAGCTCCGATTCAGATTGCTGTCCAGAGCGGTCAGTGCTGCACTCTGGGATGCCCTCCGGGAGGCCAATCGTCAATTTCCGTCGCACAGACCCTTATACCGAGTTATCACTATCGAATTTAGCGCTACTCCTCTCGTTTGGGAGGAGTTCCGAAATCGATTTAAGGAGCCGTTAAAGTCGATATTAATGACGACGTCGTGTGAATGGATACAGCGTTAAATCGGTATATCGGCCATTAAACCGATTTAAAGTCGCAGTGTAGACCTGGCCTTACTCTTGTTCTCCTTCAAATCCTCCTGCCTCCACACTCAGCATATAGAATGTGATTCCTTACAAACAAGCCAACCAACCAACCAGAAAATTATATGACCATGTAGTGATGTTGTACATTAGATCTTCCTGGATAGCTAAACCCTTTTATAGCTTGAATTGTATTATACCAAGATCTAAAAAGATTGATTAGTGTTTTGCATATCGTTGCTAATAAAAGCAATAGTGCAAATATTGTTTATAATGCAAAGCTTTGCCACAGAAACACATTCATTAGTTTTTATTCATTATCACTATTCCAATAACTCAACTACCAGTCATTCCCTTGTTCTCAGAATTATTTCTTAACCTAATGACTAATTCATTCTGGAAAAACAAAATTCACTCTCAAACAGCCAGTACAAAGCCAATGCATTACTTAAAGCCTGCTCAAGCCCTTCCGAATGCAGGGCAGTGTAAACAATGTGTGTCTGTGTATGTGAGAGAGAAAGAGAAATGAAATGCACTTAGATTTTTTTCAGGCAGAGACCATCGTTTTGTCCTGTATTTGTACAGCAGCTAGCACAATGGGGTCCTGGTCCATGACTAGGGCTTCGAGGCACTATGATAATACAAATAATCATAAAATGAAACAAGAGAAAGTTAATAGTGGTGGTGAGTTTAGATATCCAAACATTAGTCCTGTGTATCAAAACCATGAATATACAAGTAATTCCAAACAAGTGCCAATAAAACCCCTATATCACACTAGTATGTATTCTGTACATGCCACATATGGCACAGAAACTACATCAGGAACATTTGGGGATTATTAAGTTTTATTACTGGGACTATTTTTTGCATCCATCTGCCTGTCTCTTTTAGCTACCAACAGTCAAACTATACAGGCCTTGGAGAAAGTCATAAAAATCCTCTAAAAACAGACATAAAATGTCACAATTTCAAAGCCCAATATCTCAGGCCCTTCCAGGAGTAGGAGAGAGTATTAGGTCCCATTTGGATTCTCTACTTTCTGAGGGGATCCAGCACTTGCTTCTAACTCTGAAAGATCTAAAAGACTGGACATTAAACTCGTGACATTTTTATACAGAGATAATCTGTCACTGAGCCAGGACTACACATCATCTGTCTGGGAATTCAGACAAATTTAAAATTGGTCGGGGAGGGGAAATTGAGGAGAAAAGAAGGAAACAGTTCTCTTAAGTTCTGTTTAAGATGGCTGAAGCTGCTCAAGCATCTTGAACATTAGAATGAATGCCAGGGAGACAGGATGGTGGGCAGAGTGAAGGCAGGGTTATCAAAGGAGCAGAATAAATACTTTTAGCACCATGCTCAGTAATTTATCAGATGGGTATCACCTCCACATATACAAATATATTCATTATCATTGAAATCAGAGCTCAGCAATCTACAAGTCCAAGGGTTAGGAAAAGAAATCTGGCTATCTACCATGCCCAATGTCACAAGGAGAAAGTTACACTTTTAAAATGAGCGATTTTATATTTATGAAAACCTTGGTCCTGCCCATTTTTCATTCTGAGAGGCAGAGTGTGCAAGCTTGTTTCACTCCTGGACAACTGAAAATAAAGACTACACAAGTAAGGTTAAGTGCTGAACAAAATCCTTCACAGGGAGCAGTACTAAATCACAAGTCTCTTGCACACTGACTCTCTCACGTGTAACTGTATATGATAAAGAGGGGAGGGACATAGGTGGAAATCTCATGTAGGTGAGGAGTCATGGGCTAAGCATAATCTTGACCATATTAATGAGGCTTTTAGGGTATGTTTACATTGCAAATAGACACCCATGAATGGCCTCATGGGGCTAAGGCTAAGGGGCTGTTTAACTGCAGTGTAGACATTCCGGCTTGGGCTGGAGCCCGGGCTCTATGACCCTATGAGGAGGGAGGGTCCCTGCGCAGCCCAAGCCCAAATGTCTACACCACAGTTAAACAGCCCCTTAGCCAGAGCTCTGCAAGACAGTCAGCTGGTGTGGGCCAGCCACGTATGTCTAACTGTAGACATACCCTCAGTCACACATTCCTTCTTAGGCCTTACTATTGGCTACTAGCCAGATGTCATTTGGTAGCTTCATTGCATTTTCATCTATTCGTGCTCATCTTCCCCAGTACTTCCTGTCCTCCTCACTATGCTTTTGTCCAGACTGCTCTCCACCTGCAGTGAGAAGGATCAAACCCTAAACATGTTGTAATTCTGAAAAACATGAACAGTTTTACAAAAGGACTTTTAAAAATCAAATAGCTAAGAAGCTAATTTATTTGAGATGGACTTTAGGTCCCTCTAGTGGTTTGGTAGGGGTGAAATTACATAGCAAAATGTAAGAGAGAAAGGAAAATTATAACATCCAGAAGGCTCCATAAAGAGACTTGTACCCCACCCACACCAAATCACAGAGTGGCAACACAGCTGCTCCATGGCCAGTACTGTAGTTGCAACATCACAGCAGCCTGTTTTCCCGCATTCTTCTTCCACCCACCGCAACTTTCAGAGGGTGTAAGCAGCAACTTGTATCCCACCAACGTTTTCCTAGACACCAAAAGCCAGATTTAAACCTTACTTACATCAGTATAAATCCTGAGTAAGTCCACTTCAGTAGAGTTTTACACTAGAGACTTCGGACATTTAAGATGCTGGCTGGGAAAACACTTGGAGTGGGTCTTTACAAAATGTTCAGTGTTGGCCTAACTGCTCTCATTCAAATCAGTTTCAGTATTGCCAGCCCCAAACATTCAAATATCACAAGTCTGCCTCCTCCCCAAAATCGTGAGATGTGTTTAAAAATAATAAGATGTTTTTAAAGAGTTACATTTTGGGGTCTTTTTATTTGTCTTCTGGCTTTTGAGCCTCTAGGGAGCACTTGGGTCATTTTTCAAACTTTTTTCTATATCCTGAAGGCTAGGAACTTACCTTTATTTATGTGAGAATCACAGCTCTCATTTTAATCACATGATTCCAGGAGCTGGAGCTTTAAGAAAAAACACCAACTGATATAAGACACTCAAAAAGCTATGGCAACGCTATATGAAACAAGTGACCAGCATAAAATTAAAGATGCAATGTAGGCAATCTGGAAGCATTTCTTATTTTAAAAGAAATCAGGATGCAGCCAATTAGTTCATTTTATCATCCATTTATCATTGTGTTATTTCAGGGTTAGGCAACCTATGGCACGTGTGCCAAAGGCAGCACACAAGATGATTTTCAGTGGCACTCCCACTGGCCAGGTTCTGGCCACTGGTCCAGGGGGACTTGCATTTTATTTAATTTTAAATGAAGCTTCTTAAACATTTCTGAAACCTTATTTACTTTACATACAACAATAGTTTAGTTATATATTATAGACTTATAGAAAGGAGACTTTCTAAAAAGCTTAAATGTATTACTGGCATGCAAAAAAGTGGTTACTCACTTTGTAACTGTTGTTCTTCGAGATGCGTTGCTCATATCCATTCAAGTTAGGTGTGGGTGCGCCACGTGCACGTTCGTCGGAAGATTTTTCCAGCAAACACTCGCGTGGGTCGGCTGGGCGCCCCCTCAAGTGGCGCCGCTATGACGCCAATATATACCCCTGCCGACCCAACCGCCCCTCAGTTCCTTCTTGCCGGCTACTCCAACAGTGGGAAGGAGGGCGGGTTTGGAATGGATATGAGCAACACATCTCGAAGAACAACAGTTACAAAGGTGAGTAACCTTTCTTCTTTGAGTGCTTGCTCATATCCATTCCAGTTACGGTGATTCCAAGCCTTACTAGGCGGAGGGTCGGAGTGAGATGTGGCAGAATGCAAACTGCTGAGCCAAAAGGCCTGCATCATCTCTTGAATGTTGAACCAGAGCTAATGTGAAGCAAAGGTGTGGACCGAGGACAGAGGTAGCTGCGCGACATATTTCCTGGATTGGTACATGAGCCAGAAGGCAGCAGATGAAGCCTGAGCCCTGTGAATGTGCGGTGAGATGGCTCGGGAACATGAGCCAAGTCATAACAAGTGCGATGCATGCCGTCAGCGCAAGAGGAGTCCTCTGAGAGGAGACAGTAGGCCCTTCATTTGGTCTGCCACTGCGACAAGAGTTGGGGCGATTTACAAAGGGCTTCGTCCGTTCAATATAAAATGTGTCTAGCGCCCTCGGACATCTAGAGAGTGCAATTGTTGCTCAGTCGTGGATGAGTGCGGCTTCGGGAGAAGACCGGAAGGAAGATGTCCTGATTATATGGAAAGCGATACCACTTTAGGAGGGACCGCTGGGTGTGGTCACAACTGCACCTTGTCCTTGTGAAACACAGTATATGGTGGGTCCACTGTGAGCGCCGAAGTCGGAACTTCATCTGGCCGATGTAATGGCTACGAGGAAAGCTGTCTTTCATGGACAGGTTATAGCAGAAGCAAGTTCTAACAGCTCGAATGGTGGAGACTAAGTCTGATTAAGACCAGGTTGACGGTCCCGTCCCAGGTAGGGGCAGGTGGCGTACTTGGGGATATAGGCACTCCAACCCTGAGGAACCTGGAAACCATAGGATGTGAAAACACGGAGTGGCCACCGCTGCGGTGGAAGGTAGAAATGGCCACCAAGTGCACCCTCAATGATGATACCACTAGCCCTGCGTTTGAGGACCAGAGGTAGTCCAGGATGGTGGGATCAAGACCTCGGTGGAGGAACATTTTGCTTTTTGCACCAGCAGGAGAAACGCTTCCACTTGGCCAGATACGTAGACTGAGTGGAAGGTTTCCTGCTACCTCCCGGAGTATTTTGTGTACTAAGGCAGAGCAGCATAACTCTGACTGGCTCAACCACACAGGAGCCATGCCATGAGGTGAAGGGAGGTTGCAGAGTCTGCGTGGTAAAGTTCTGCGTGGTCATGACGTTATTGAGGTCTGGTGGATGAGGGCATGGTAACGGGCTGACTTCAACAAGTCTGCGCCAATGGGCTTGTACCGTGCTGCACTTGGGCCCACGCTGGGGCACACTCCATGATCAAGTGAGCTCCGTCCTGTAGAGAGTAGTTTTTAGCAGGACCTAGTGAAACAGCGGGAACGGGGCAGATGGTGGAAAGGCAGTTGAGCTCTCCACAGGATATCAGAGAAAGCAGTCCAAACTGAGCACAGAGAGACAGACATTTGGAAGGAGCAGAACATCTGGCATTTCCTGTTTCGCGTAAGTGAAGAGCTATGTGAGGGAATCCCCCACTTCCGGAAAACAGAATGAATAATGTCTGGACACATATGATCACTCGTTGAGGAGCGGAAGGGGATCTGCTGAGTCGATCCGCAGAGAAGTTCCGAACCCCTGGGAGAAAGGACGGGCTACCAGGTCTTTATCCAGTTGGGCTATTACAAAAGTCCGAGTTGCATGTGGAACTTCTTGACAAGGGAGGGGATCGTGTGTCCCACCCTCTGTTTGTTATTATACTATGGCCGTTGTGTTGTTGGTGAACACTTGTGACACAACGGCTTGCAGATGCTATTGAAACGCCTGGCACGCAAGGCGGACTGCTCTCAACTCTCGGACATTGATGTGCAAGGCCAGCTCCTGAGATGACCAAAGGCCTTGAGTGCGAAGATGTCCGAGGTGAGCACCCCAGCAAAGCGATGAAGCATCCGTCGTCAGGGCCATAGAGGGCTGGGACAGATGGAATGGCATCCCTGCACACACCAGGGAGGGCGTCAACCACCAGTTGAGGGAGCCTAGGAGTCTCGTGGGAACCGTGAGGATTCTGTCTATACTGTGCCTCCCCGGGTGGTATACTGAGGAGATCCAAGTTTGAAGGGGACGTAGGCGTAGCCTGGCATGCTTGGTCACGATGTGCAGGCAGTCATGTGACCCAGGAGGCCGAGACAAGTTCGAGCCGAAGTGGTTGGGAATTTTTGTAGGCTTTGTATAATAGATATCATTGCGTGAAACCACGGCTGTGGTAAGCAGGCCCTGGCGAGATTGGAGTCCAGAATGACCCCAATGAATTCTATTCTTTGTGTGGGAACCAGAGTAGATTTCTCTAGGTTGATAATCAGGCCTAGTTGGATGACTAGGTCCTTGACGATGCCCACGTGCCGCGTTACTTGGGTCTCGGAGGCCCCGCAAATGAGCCAATCGTCGAGATACGGGAAGACGTGTATGCGTCAACGACGGAGGGAGGCGGCGACTACAGCCGTACACTTTGTGAACACTCTTGGGGCTGTGGAGAGGCCAAACGGAAGGACCGTAAATTGGAAATGTTGATGGTTGACCACAAACCTGAGGTACCGTCTGTGCGGAGGATAAATGGCAATGTGAAAATACGCATCCTTCATATCGAGGGTGGCATACCAGTCTCCAGGATCCAAGGATGGAATGATGGTCCCCAGGGATACCATGTGGAACTTCAACTTTATCAAGAACTTATTGAGTCCCCGCAGGTCTAGAATTGGTCTGAGACCTCCCTTCGCCTTGAGGATTAGGAAATAGTGGGAGTAGAACCCCTTGCCCCTCAAGTCCTCCGATACCTTCTCTATAGCTCCCATGGCAAGGAGGGACCTTACCTCCTGCAAAAGGATTTGCTCATGAGAGGGGTCCCTGAAGAGGGACGGGGATAGGGGGTGCAAAATAAACTGAAGGCGGTATCCAAATTCTACCATGTGTAAGACCAACGATCTGAAGTTAGTTGGGTTCACACAGGGAGGAAAAAGGAAAGATGATTGCAAAAGGGAGGGAAAGGTGTCATGGTATAATTCCCAAATCTGGACCTTAGCGTCCCAAAGATTGGGTACCAGCATGAAAGCCTCTAAGCTTAATTACCAGCTTAGATCTGATAGGCTGCCACCAACCAGGAATTCATGGCCTGTACACTGGGTCCCCGACGTTCCTGGTGGGACTCCAGACTCAGATGCCGAGTCGCCTAACAATGGGAATAAACCATTTCCCCCACTCTTCTCCCACCCAGATTTCCTCTCTGCGTGCTAACCTGAGAGTTACTGATGCACCTCTTACACCATAACAAGAAGCATGTCTCCTTCTCTTCCACAAAGAGACAACCCAAGACAAGGAACAGAAAGATTTAATCTCTCTTCCCTTAGCTTCTTACCACCCTGGGACATAGGAGAAGTTAACACAGAGATCAGTTTTCCCTCCCCCCTGTCTTTCCTTTTCACCACCATTTCCTGGTGGGTCAACTAGAAAAAAATCAACAGGTCTTAAAAAGCCAAAACTTTTAATAAATAAAAAGAAAGAAAGAAAGATAAAAGTTCTCTGTTAATCTAGTGAGTACAGGGTTTTCAATTATAGGAAAATGATCTAAACATAGAAAAGGATAAACAGCCTTATCCAAAACATACATTTAAAGTCTTATAGCCAATACAATAAAGACTCCCCAGCCAGATATCACAGATGCAAATACAGCAACAACAATTTAAAAGACTATACTTTTGCTACCTTGTACTACAGTGGGAAACAAGATTAGAAGACTGGAAATAGATCTTCTCATAGCTGAGAGAGCACAGAACAGACAAAGACCCAAGACCAAGACACCCACAAAATTCCTCCTCTAAGCTTTGGAAAAATCCAGTTTCCTGATTGGTCCTTTTGTCAGGTGTTGGTTCCCTTTGTTAACCCTTTACAGGTAAAAGAAACTTTAACTCTTAGCTATCTGTTTTGACAAAGGATCTGTTGAAACCTGTACGTCGCCCTCGAGTGCGCCTTCAAATGTTTGGTTAGATCCCGCGGGTGGTTTGGCGGGGCTGTTGATTCTGATCCCCTGGGGGTCCAGACTGCTGTCTACGATTGCCTCGGCCATTGCCTCCCGCCGAAGCCCTGCCGCTGTCTAGACGGGGGTAAGGGCACTGAGGCTGGGCCGGAAGGGTCTGCGCTGAGTCTGCGGTGTGTGCATCCCGAGCGAGCGCATGATCACCCTACTGTCCTTCAGAATCTGCAGCCTGGGTCGTCTTTTCTGAAATAGGCCTGACCTTCGAAGGCGTCCTGTATCGTATTCTGCATTCAGGTAGAAGGCCTGAACCTGAAGCCTGATATTCGCCTATGCATTCCTGAAGCCAGTTCTGGCTGCGGGTTCGCTGCATCTAACGAGGCCTGGAAAGAAGATCTCGCACTCTTTCCTTCTCGCAAAGGCCGCAAATTTGACGTGAGTCTTGGGGGACTACATCTGTGAATTTCTCAACCGTCGCCCAGGTGTTTAGTTAGCAGCTAAGCAGGACTTGTTGTTTGCACCCGAGTTGGAGGCCCCCACAGATAGATTTACGTCCCTAAATCATGCGCCTAGCTCCTTTGCTTGAGGAGGGTTGCTGGCCATGGCGCTCCCTTTCGTAACCGATTGGATGATTAGGGACGGAGGCGGTGTACTACAATACTTGTCCCCGCTAAGCACCATGTGCTTCTCTCAACTCCCCTAGCCATGGGGGAATAGATGCTGGAGATGCAGATGGTATCAGCCTCTTGCTTGGATCGTCCGGAATAAATGTAAGGCACCATTGTGGGAGTGTCAGCCGAAAAATATCTACCCCGGGTCCTCTATTTCTCGAACTTCCTCACTGGAGGTTCATATTCAGGGCCACCCGTCTCAGGAGGTCTTGATGTGACCTTTGGTCAATTGGAGGAGGGCCCGAGGAGGATGTCCCTGCCACCGCTTCATCTGGGGAAGAGGAAGAGGAAAGGCCAGGGACAATCGGGTCCTCTGTTGTCTCATGGACTTGGGCGACGTCTGGCTCCAGTGGGACCTGAGGGTCTGGTGCCTGAATAGGAGCGTCCTCCGTACCCACGGGAGGGGGACGGCTAACAGTAGCCTCCGGCACCCAGTGCTCCGATGGTATGGAGCGTGATGGCACTGGAGGTCCACTTTGGGCTTGGTGATATGCCCAAGGCATCCAGAAGGACCACTGATGAGGTCCTTAGTCCTGAGCCTGGGTCTCTTGGAAAACACAGCTGGGGACATCTAAATCACGGTCCTGTGCATAGGAAGCACTGTCCGCATGGGATGACATAGATGCATGGCAAGATGGCCAAGGAGGAGCTGAAAACCCCTGAGAATGGTCTCCATCCCTGGGTAGTCTGTCTGTATGCTGCAGTGGAGAGCAGTACCAGGCGCTATACCGGTACCGGGAACGAGACTGGGACCTGCGACCGGAACGGTGCCGGGAGGTCGATCGGGACCTCAAAGCTCAATGCCGGGAGCGGCTGGGAGAGGTGCGGTGCCGTGAGCGGTGCCAGGGGCTTGATCGGTACCGAGAGTACCAAGCCGGTGAAAGGGATCCTGAACAGTGCCGCGAATGCAACCGGTACCGAGATGGAGAACAGTACCGGGACTGCGAGTGGCATCGGGACCGGGATCGGTGATGGGACCGAGAACGCCTGCGGGACCACAATCGTGATAGGTGCTGCTCAGCAGGGCCGACGGAGGATGGTCTCAGTAGGGCAGACTTGCCTATGGACTGTATAACCCACACTGGTGGTGCCGGGGGTTGAGGCAGCGCAGACTCTGTCAGTGCAATCAGTTCCCTTGCCGTAGAGAATGTCTCCGGCGTGGAGGGAATAGCAAGCTCAACCACAGCACATGCTGGGGAGCTGTCAGGCACCGGACTCGATGGCTTTTGCAGGACTGGAATCGACGGTGCTGAAGTTGTCGGTGCCACGGCAATTGTCGGTGCCAGGCGGTCCGACTTAGGTGGGTGCTCCAACTGTGGCGTGGACACGGAAGCAGCAGGAGTCTTATGTTTTTTTACCCGCAGGGAGAGGGAGCGGCGCCGAGCAGACATCTGGGCCGACGGCGGTTGGTGCCAAGGGGCCTTAGTGGTACCAGTGCTCTCCGGTGCTGAAGATGCACTTCTCGGTGCGGACTGTCCAGCGCTTGGTGCAGAGGGTGGAGGAGTAAGAGCTGCCTCCATGAGGAGCTGTCTGAGACGAACGTCTTGCTCCTTTTTGGTCCGCGGCTTGAAGGTCTTGCAAATGCAGCACTTATCTGCGAGGTGGGATTCCCTCAGGTACTTAAGGCAGGAGTCGCGAGGATCTCCTGTAGGCATCTGCTTGTGACAGGCCGAGCACGGTTTGAAACCCAGTGAACCGGGCATGGGCCTCAGCACCGGGTGAGGGGAAGGGGCTAATCCCTGAACCCCTCTTAACTATATACACTAACTATGTTAAAGAAAATAATAAACTAACTGCAAGTATAGAAATTTGAACTATATACACAATAACAATGAGAAAACTACGAGTAGCTAGGGAAGTGGAGATCAGCTAAGCCGCGCTTCACTGTTCCAACAACCAACACGGGCGGTAAGAAGGAACTGAGGGGCAGTTGGGTCGGAAGGGGTATATATCCAGCACCATGGCGGCACCACTCCAGGGGGCGCGCAGCCGATCCTCCGAGCGTTTCTAGGGTAAAAATCTTCCAACGAACGTGCATGCGGTGCGCGTACAACTAACTGGAATGGATATGAGCAAGCACTCGAAGAAGAACCTTAAATTAGAGTGAATAAATGAAGACTAGGCACACCACTTCTGAAAGGTTGCCGAATCCTGTGTTATTTGGTGTTATGGTCAATTCATATGCTATTTCATATACAAGCAATGTATACTAAATAGATTTAAATTGTAGGATTATAGAAGTATAAGTGAGTGATAAGTATATAGGAGTGATGAGTGTATATTAGATGTGTAAGTAAAGTATGACTGGAATGCAAGGCCTGCAGGCTGAGGCCTGTAAGATTTTAGCTTAGTCATAGCAGGCCATAGGCTGAAGAATGCTTGACATGAGTGGGTGACCTAGGAATAACCCTGTGCCAGTAAGGTCCCAAGATTACTATAAAAGATGTGCCAACAGGTGATGTTACAGAAAACTAGATTGCAATAAACTGCAATGTATGTCTAAGATCCATGAGACATCTGATTGTAACATCACAGAACGTCCTATCCTGACCACAGGGTACATGTTGTGTGCAGATGCTAATGACAATAAGAGGAACTAAGAAACATGCAATGACAAAACCTCAGTATTCATGGGGTGTGGAAGTACAGATAAGGAAAAAAGGTTGAAACCCTCATGTATATGCATAAGGTGTTACATGTGGACAGAACAACAATGGGTTTCCTAGTACAGTAAAAGTGGGAAGATCTTAAGGGACAACATCACAGGAAAGCTCAGCAGGAACCACCCCTCTATCACTGATTGTCTGTCGAGATGGCCATCGGACCCTGGAATATCTTTGATGATGTGAGTATGATCACAGTCTTAGTTATTATATGGGTTTTTGTGGGATTTCTATATGCATGGGTAACCGTAACTTTATTTATTGCTGTAATAAAACTTGTGGCATAGATAAGACTTTGTACTTGTAGTTGTGTCTGTGGTCACTATCCTTGGTCTTCAGGTGTTCCTGGAGTTTCCAACCTTGAGAAAAGCACCAAAAGTGATTTTCACTCTGTTGAGCTTGTAACTATAGCAACAGGAGCTGAACCCATGGTAGTTTAATACAAAATTATGAAATTCAAGTTAAATAAAAAAGGCTACAAGGGATATTTTAATTTAATATTGATGCCATGTTTCAGGGGAAATATAAAAAACCACAATACATGCTACATAATACATCAAAAATGCAAATATAGAGCTCACCTTTTGCTAAAGTGCTTCTCCAAATGTGGGCTGCAGCTCTCACTAATCCCTGCTTTATCACATATACCAGGAACTGTGGGATAGATACCTTAGGAGACCCATAATGCACTGGTACGATGACAATTAGAGGGAGTGCTGTGTGTGTACATAGTGAAGCGGCTTACATTGACACATAGTCATTTTGCTATGATTTAATAACCGTTGTAAAGGAATCTTGAGAGGCCAAAACTTTTGAGATTATGGACCTCGTTCCCCACTTTCTTACACTTCGTACAAGTCTTTTACTCCCATGCAAAGATATGCAACTTCCAAAAGGATTGTCTACACTACAGTGCCTTAGCTGGTATAGCGAGGTAGGCAGAGCTCCCATTAGTGGAGATGCAGAATAAGTAGACGGACGTTCTTCTGTCAGCATGACTTTACCACTTCCCATAGGGGCCAACTTCTGCTGGCACCAGTGAGTGCTCAACCCCGCTCTGCCTCCGGCCCCACTCCGACTCCACCCCTTCCCCGCCCCCATTCCAACCCTTCCCCAAAGTCCCTGCCCCAACTCTGTCCCCTCCCTGCCCCAATTGGAGTCCTTCCCCAAATCCCCGCCTCGGCTGCACCTCTTCCCCGCCTCCTCCCATGAGCGCGCCGTGTTCCCGCTCCTCTTCCCTCCCTTCTGAAGCTTGTTAGCCACAAAACAGCTGTGTTGCATTGGCAAGTGCTGGGAGCTAAGCGGAGACGCGGGGACACAGTGCACTCACGAGAGGGGGAGGAGGTGAGGCGGGAAGGGGAGCTTGGCTGCTGGTGGGTGCAGAGCATCCACTAATTTTTCTCCGTGGGAGCTCCGGCTCCTGAGCACCCATAGAGTCGGCACCTGTGCCACCACCCCAAATGACTTTACCACTGCTACGCTGACAGAAGCACATTTATGTTGGTACAGTTGCATTTGTCAGCATAGTTATGTCAGCTACCAGCTGTGATTTTTCTCACACTGCTAACTAAAATAGCTATGCCTGCAAAACTTTGTAGTGTAACATGCATTCTGATTTGGCTGCATTTTATACACACAAAACAGTGCAAACTTCACAGAAGTGTAAATGACTACACAAAGTATGAGTCAGCAGCAAAGGAAGCTCTCACTCTCTTTCATGAATGAACTGTTACTTATTTTCTCTTTAAAACCTAGTTTACTTTTTTTTTCTAGAAGTTTTTGAAGTACTTCTTTTCCTGCTAACTCGTTACCATCTATTCCACTCGATTGTTGCCTATGCTTAGATATTAAAGACTAAGTTGCTATTAAAGATAAATGGCTGGATCCTCAGCTGCCTGTGATGCTTTTTTGACACTCCATTTGTTTACAGGGACCAGAAAACTAACCTAACTAGCCCAGTGTAGGGCAAATCCCAGGGTGACATGGAGCTTATTATGTATCAGAGGGGTAGCTGTGTTAGTCTGGATCTGTAAAAGCAGCAAAGAATCCTGTGCCACCTTATAGACTAACAGACGTTTAGGAGCATGAGCATTCGTGGGTGAATACCCACTTCGTCAGATGCATGTAGTGGAAATTTCCAGGAGCAAGTATATATAAGCAAGCAAGCTAGAGACAACGAAGTTAGTTCAATCAGTGAGGATGAGGCCCTGTTCTAGCTGTTGAAGTGTGAAAACCAAGGGAGGAGAAATTGGTTTTGTAGTTGGCAAGCCATTCACAGTCTTTGTTTAATCCTGAGCTGATGGTGTCAAATTTGCAGATGAACTGAAGCTCAGCAGTTTCTCTTTGAAGTCTGGTCCTGAAGTTTTTTTGCTGCAGGATGGCCACCTTAAGGTCTGCTATAGTGTGGCCAGGGAGGTTGAAGTGCTCTCCTACAGGTTTTTGTATATTGCCATTCCTGATATCTGATTTGTGTCCATTTATCCTTTTCCGTAGTGACTGTCCAGTTTGGCCGATGTACATAGCAGAGGGGCATTGCTGGCATATGATGGCGTATATTACATTGGTGGACGTGCAGGTGAATGAACCAGTGATGGTATGGCTGATCTGGTTAGGTCCTGTGATGGTGTCGCTGGTGTAGATATGTGGGCAGAGTTGGCATCGAGGTTTGTTGCATGGATTGGTTCCTGAGCTAGAGTTACTATGGTGCGGTGTGCAGTTAGTGGTGAGAATATGTTTCAGGTTGTCATAGTGTAGATCTTATCTACACTATGACACCACAGCTACGCTGCTGTAACCACACAGCACAGCTGTACCCTGCAGCAATGAAGGGGGTTTTCCATCACTGTAAGAGCTCCACTTCCCCAAGAAACCATAGCTAGGTTGACAGAAGTTTTCCACTGATGTAGCTGCATCCACACCAGAGGTTAGGTCAGACTAATGTGAAAGTAGAATGAATTATATTGTAAAAATAGAAAGGATTAAAGAAATGCTGTGTGTACCTTTAAGCAAAAGAGCTGAAATGCTGCAATCCAGGTGTCAGGAATGTAGACATAAGGTAAAACAATTGCTTCACTTAAGGGCGATTGGTGAAGTATTAGCCTTAGATCAAGTTAGTAAGGAAGTAGAATATGCATGCTGTGCCCCAGGTAAATTTTACAGTTTTGCTCTCTTTGTCCCTTTGTTTAGTTCTCGCCCTTTTATCTGTATAAACAAGATTGTTTGTGTCTTGCATGGGGCTCACATTATCTGGGTGTTTATTAGCATCTCTGTGCTAATAAAACAGAGTGGTCTGACAAACTGTGAGTCCCGAGTCTAACTTTGACACTAACTACAGCACTAAGGGGTGTGAATTTTTCATATCCAGGAGCAACATAGTTATGTCAATCTAAATGTTTTAGAGTTGAATAAGCCATAGTCCCTGTACATCACCTCCTTTCTGAATCGCAGGGTGAAGAAATATCACTGAGGAAATGGGGCCACAGCATCACTGCAGCTGTAATGGTCTCTTGAGCCCATAGGCCACTGCGTGAAATACAGAACAGCCCTGAGGCAACTCTAAGTGGTGCCCTAGACAGAAATAGCCCCCAAACTGGGGGCAGAAAGGTGGCTTAGGTATACCTTTGCCCCTCACCCCTTTTACAGTCCTTCCCTGAGCATAGCTCAGCTGAAGTGGAGAGTCCAGTCCCACATGTCTTAGTTCAAGTAACTTTTTCTTTCAGACAGCAATCTTAAGGAGATAACTGCAGTGCTGTAATATTAAATCCATGTATATTGGCATTTTCACAATTACTACATTCTAGGAGAATATTGTTAGTGTCACCTGTCCCTAATATGTAAGAAAGTGATTGGTCAATACAATTGTACACATACAATTGTTTTATGTAAGTTTTAGTGACAATACATAAAGCAGCATAGGGGACTAATGACAGCAAACAATACCCATTAAAATAAGTGTCATTTTCTGCAGGGTTCTGGCATCTGTTTGGACTCCAATGGAAACCTAAACCCAACTGAAACATGATGTGGGAAAAGCACACCATAAGGAGTCTGAAAGGACCACAGCTGGTGAAATGTACAACATTTTACATTCCTCTTGCATTGATAGGGGAAGAAATGAATCTGTGGGATATCTTGGGAAATGTTGAGTTAGTTGACATTCCAACCCACACAAGATATTTTCTTTTTAAGTCACGCATTCAATGATAATGTTTTTGGACAGTGCCTGTAGCAGTGTATTGTTTGTAACATTCTTTTAAGGACTTCATCTGGAGCCCACTTCGCATAAAATTATTTCCTTTTGCTTGTGATCTTACACCATACTGTTTTGTATTTTTTCTCAAGTCCCTATGTTCCTTGTTATCTTCATTGCTGATTTCAGGAAGAGATGCTGTGATAATTGCTCTAATTGGAAACCCCCATATGCTGTCAATTATTGTTATTTCTCAAAAGTTAACGACTGTACAGTGATATTTAAAACCAAGATTATTAAAATGATAAAGAGAAGGAAAGAGAAAACTTATTTTAGAAAATATTCAACACAAAATACATATTAATTGGGCATGGTTTTGCATAATGTCCATCATGACAGCTTAGGGCCTGATAGAAAACCCACGTAATGGCAATGGAAAGTCCTATTTATTTCAGCAATATGTTCTTCCAAAACATCCAGTTCTGGCCACTGTCATAGGTTATTTGACTGGATGACTCATTGGTCTGATTCCCTATGACATTTCCTATGGTCATAAAACCTAAAACATTGATATTCTACAATGCTGACCACATAGCCATTTCAAGTATGCTGCTTTCTGGTAGTTACAGAACCTGAGCGTATCCAAAAGACTGTCCTGAAAACCTTTGCTCAATGTGCAACTGCCATCAAAACATTAAACAAAATGCTATGGTATATGAAGATTGGGTTGGAAAACAACACCAAAAACATTAGCCTTACCTTGAATACTGTGCACAAAACTGGCCATCTCACCTCCAAATGAGTATAGGTGATTACAGAAGGTGTCTAGAGATGGACAACATGAAATAATTAGAGGCATGGAAAGATTTCTGCATGAGAGGAGACTGAAACAATTGAGACTTTAGGGAGAAGACAAAAAAGAGAGGCCTGGTCTACACTATGCTTTTAAATCGATTTAAAGAGCATTAAATCAATTTAACGCTGTACCTGTCCACACTACAACGCCCTTTATATCGATATAAAGGGCTCTTTAAATTGATTTCTGTACTCCTCCCCGACGAGAGGAGTAGCGCTAAATTCGATATTAACATATCGGATTACGGTTAGTGTGGACGGAAATCGACGTTATTGGCCTCCAGGGCAGTATCCACAGTGCAACCACTGACCGCTCTGGACAGCAATCTGAAACTGGATGCAGCGGGCAGGTAAACAGGAAAGCCCCGTGAACTTTTGAATTACAATTCCTGTTTGCCCAGCGTGGAGCTCTGATTCAGCACGGGTGGCGATGCAGTCTCAAATCCAAAAGAGCTCCAGCATGGACCATAAGGGAGATACTGGATCTGATCGCTGTATGGGGAGACCAAACTGTTCTATCAGAGCTCCGTTACAGAACACGAAATGCCAAAGCGTTTGAAAAAAATCTCCAGGATACACAGCGCTGCGTGACAATCGTAACGGGAAGCCGAGACTCAAATGGACGCTCATGGATGGAGGGGGTACTGAGGACTCCAGCTATCCCACAGTCCAAGCAGTCTCTGAAAGTAATTGCATTCCTGCTGAGCTCCCATGTCTGTAGGTTCAAACACAGTGTCTGGCGTGGTTCAGGAACAGCTCCTCGTTTCCCCCTCCCCACCCCCCACCACGTGAAAGAAAAGGGAAAGAAATCATTTCTTGACTTCTTTCATGTCACCCTATGTACTGAATGCTGCTGGTAGAACCGCGATGCTGCAGCAATGAAGAGCAGTATCCGCTCCTTCCCTCTCCTCTCCCTGGTGGTAGATGGTGCAGTAGGACTAGTAACCGTCCTCATGAATATCTAACATGTTGACATGAGGCATCATTCCTGGTTACTACCCCAGTAGATAGGACAGAATGGCTAATTAACTAGCTTCATCATAGCAACTGGGGCTTCAGCCCCCTCCCTTCCTGTATAAAGAAAAGATTCTGTACTGGCTGGACTGTCATAGCATAGCACAGCATGCTGTGCTTCTCTCCCCACACCGCTTAATGTCCTGCCTGGACTATCATCGCGCGGGAGGCTGCCTCCCGCTCATTTTATGTCACTAATCAGTGTTTCTTATTCCTGCATTCTTTATTACTTCATGACACAAATGGGGGGACACTGCCACAGTAGCCCAGGAAGGTTGGGGGAGAAGGGAAGCAACGGGTGGGGTTGTTGCAGGGTACCCCCTGTGAATATTGACACGGAGCAGCTGTGCTCTTTGATACACTGGTCCTCTAATACACTTGCCCCTTATCTAGGCAGGACTGACTCTATTTTTAGAAACCATAAGGGAGGGATTGACTCGGCGGGAGTCAATCCCAATTTTGCTTTTGCGTTGCGCCCCGGCCGATTCAGCCAGGGCACTCATGATAGCAGCAGACAGTACAGAGAAGAGAGAGAACCGTCATTTCATTGCCAGTTTACTCCAGCAGTAGACAGTACAGAACGACTGGTAACCATCTCTGTTATCATGCAAAAGCAAGTGAATGCAGCTGTGTAGCGCTGGAGTATCCCTCTCTGTCTGCGGCATCCAGTACACATACGGTGCCGAAAAAAAAAAGCTGAACGGGCTCCATGGTTGCCATGCTATGGGGTCTGCCAGGAAAATCCAGGGGAAAACGGCGTGAAAGGATTGTCAGCTGATGTTTTCCCGGAAGGAAGGAATGACTGATGACATTTACCAGAACCACGCGCGACAATAATGATTCAACCCAGAATTCCAAGGGCGGGGAGACTGCGGGAACTATGGGATAGCTACGGAAGAGCTACCCACAACAACGCTTCAGAAATCGACTTTAGCCTCAGACCATGGACGCACAAGGCCGAATTACTGTGCCTAGTGTGACCGCATGAAATCGAATTTATAATATCAGTTTTATAAAACCGATTTTAGCTAATTCGATATTATCCCGTAGTGTAGAAGTGGCCAGAGACTCGATCCAGGTCTTGAAAATAATGAATGACAGACAGAAAGTCAACTGAACTCTCCAGTTTACTCTCTTTCATAATACAAGAAGAAGGGGATTTCTAATGAAACACAACAATTTAAAATGGACACAGTGAAATGCTTTTTATTCCCTGCATAATTGAATGGCGGAACTAATTGCCTCAAGATATAACTGGCACGGGGAGCTTAGCAGAATTAAAAAACAGGATTAGATATTGATAATGAAAACAGCTAAAAGTACATTAGACAAGATGAAATAAATATGGGATACAAACATTCATGCTTCAGGAATAAACCAATCATTCATTGATCTGGGTTGAGAGGAAACTACCTTTATAGACAGTTTTTTCCATAACTGTCGTCTACTGGATTTCATGCACTTTCCTGCGAAGGACTGTGAATGTGTGGGGAATGACATTGGATGGGACAGACCCACTGGTCTCATTCAGTAAGTAATCTTGATGACAACAAAGCAAGGTACTTGAGCATGTGTCTACAGATATCATAGGCATTTACATGGCTCCATTACCATTGTACCTAAGCGCCTGCTAATATTTAATGTGTTTATCCTCGTAATATCCCTATGAAGTAGGAAAGTGCTATTTTCCCCATTTTATATATGGGCGACTGAGGCACAGAGAGAGACTAAGGTCTGAATGCACAAAAGGAGGCAGGTGATGCAATGCTCAGGATCATAATGCGGAACTTTTAGGCATTTGGGAAAATCACTGAGATTCACAAGGCCTGAGTTAAGTGCCTATGTTCCTCTACAATGAATAGGGAGAGATCTATGCCTTAGACCGTGATTCACAAAAAAGAGTATGCTAGATAGGGAGTCACCTCAATTCGTCAGTGGGAGATGCCAATGAGAGGGGTGGTGCTAAACCCTACCCCTGTCACTGGGTACCAATATCTGCTTAGCAAGAAATGGGGGGAATCCTTCACTTTCTCCTGTTGGAGCTCTTGCACTATGACTAAACAATTAAATAGCCAATGGAGCAGGGGGTTTGGATCCTGGGTCTCCCTTTTGCTCTGGCTCTAATGACTCCTGAGAGAGAAGAGAATGAGAGAGAACACACACATGAGAACAAATCTTTAGCTTAGTGGTCAGAGCACTCACCCAGGACATGGAAGACCCAGTCTCCCTGCTCCAATGATGCTAATTCTTTTTTCATAGTGCAATAGCTTCAACAAGGGAGACTAAGGGAACCCCATATCACAATGCCCCACAGCCCAATGGTCATGCCATGCATCTTAGAGCTGGCAGTTCCCTGTTCAACTCCCTGCTCCCCAGCAAGTAGAGGGAAGGAGAACTTAAACTGGGGTTGCCCACATCCCACATGAGTGCCATTGGGCTAAAACCACTGGGCTAAAAGTTATGAGTGAAGACCTCCTCCTTCCCAACCCTCCCGGACTGTTTTGTGTGAATTTGCCTGATGGGCCCAATCCTGTGGGCAAGTTAGATGTCTTCATGACTATCTTCCCCTGGTTTGTGAATTGCTCCGGGACTTAGGCAGGAAATAGGTACCCAGGGTGCCCACAAGGGGGCAGCAGTATGAATGCCCAGAGGTGCCTAGAGAACTTTTAAGGCAAAAACATATGTGCTGAGTAAGTTGCCTACAAGGTTTCAGGAGGAGTTTTGTGAATCACAGCGGTCCAAAACTAAGACTCGGGCACCTAACTCTTTTTGTGTATTCAGTGACTTACCCAGGGTCACAAAGAATATCTTTAGTACAGCATGGAATTGCACTTGTGTCTCCATGTCCCAGGGAGTGTTCTAACCACTGGACCATCCTCCCTCTCTTATAGCATGTACATTGTTATGATATAACTTTAAGCTTGTAAATATTCCTATTTGAAGTGACTGGGGCTATATAATCAATTAAGGACCTGGCTGAATCCAGGTCTACAATCCAGTGTTGCGCCTCACACTTTCTGCTCTCAGTAAAAACTTAGCTTTATTCACAGCATGTGCCTATTTATGTACTGTGGTTTACCATCCTCTTACTCTGCATTACTGTTAGAAAAAACACAAGAGCCAAGTTTGGGGATTTTTCTCTCCAATCATCTGTCAGTCACTCTAAGCCTGAGGCTTGTCACTCAACCCTCATAACCAGGTCATATTCATTGTGAGGTTAAAAAAAGGAAAGAGCTGACTCTTTATCCTACACTTATAAGCATATGTTCTCAATGACTTTTCAGCTCAAATTTCCATGTTTTCTTCACATGTGTTCCTCAGAGTAAGCTTGGTCAATTCCTTCAGAAGACCCAAGAACAAGCCTCTCAGGTTGCTAACAAAAACCTTGTACGATTTTATTTAAGAGAAGTCAAAAAACAGCTTGCTGCAGCTGCACTAACTGTAAACCAGGTTTGTGGAGATAGGAAGAAAGCTGTAGAACAGGATTTCAAATGTGTGTCTGTAATACTTACTTTTTAAAATACTACGAGTTCCATGTCTTGTGCCAAGAATACAGACTGAAGCCGAGAGATTAAAAGCCTGAATGTGTGGCTAAAAATACCAGTACAGATGGGAGGGTATTATAATTCATTATGTTTCTTTTGAAACAGATGGAGCATACGCAGTATTGGAACTAATTTTTTGGGAAAATACTAAGCTGTGCAACTCTAAATTAAAAACTAGGCACAACAATCCATGCAGTATTTGTTTATTTCAGTAATCAGACTTTTTTTGATAGACAAATATAGAAAAGCATTTGAAGCCATTTATTTAGGAGCTTATCTGCTCTCATAAGTAGTCCCAGGGCTTCATCCACAAAAGGCACTTTCGGTGTTGCAGTGCCTAACTTTAGGCACTGCAGACTATGTTAAGCGGAAATTAGGTTTTGGCCTCATCGTAAAGGTGTATGGGAAATGGAGGTTCCTAATGTAAGAAAAGTTAGAGATAAGCTGGAGACAGTAAGATGGGAAAATTGAACTTAGAGAAGACATGCCCCTAGGTTATGCTGTGGCTATATTTTGGTTATAGGTGGTTTTAAAAAGGTTTTTAAAGAACATTTTTAAGAACTGTGAATGTTTTATTAAAATACTATTTATAGGGATAGTATTAGAAGGACATGGGTGCTGATGTTAATTTAAATAATGTGTTAATATAAAGAACCATCAACGAAGTGGTGGAAATGTGAAGATGATAATTAGTATATTAATTAACATTAAAACTTCTACTACTGACTATAAAGGATAGTTTTTGTTAAAATTGGTAAGAACGCCAATTAATATCAAAGGGGTACCATTAGCTTCTAGGTTTAAATATAATTGTAGTATTGTGTAAGTGGTAACTGCACGCTTGTTTGCTTAATTAATCTTTTTTTTTTTAAATAAAGTTTGGTTTTATCATTCAAAGCATCACCCAGTGGTCATTTACTAAAAAATTGCTCTCCTATATCCCACGTGAGTGCCCCCACCACTGGGCTATAAGGGATTTTAGGGTAGAAGAAGGTTTCCCAGTCTATCCTGTTGAAGCTGATCAACTTTGTACAACTACTTAAATATCCAATGGAGCAGGGAGACTGGATCATGGGTCTCCCAGGTGGTGCACTAACTACTGAGCTATAGAGTCATTCTCACTCTCTCACTGGCCCCATGACTATTTCAGTATTTCATACATATTGGAACTGCTTCAACAGGAGAAAATGAGAACAATGCACCACAGACAATGCCATAGGTCAGAGAACTCACCTGGTGGGCAGGGAATGGGACCTGGGTTCAAATCCCTGCTTAGAATTAGGCCAAGGGGAGACTTGAACATAGATTTTGAACGTCCTAGGAGAGCTCCCGGTTCACGAATGGTATAAAAGCCATCCCATTACCGTTGTTTTGTGCAGGGTCCTGTCTGGTAGCTGTTCTTTGAGAATATCTACCAGATTAGGCCTTGCAGGCAAAATATGGTTAGGGTTAGGTTCCTTGCAAGATCATGCCCCCTAAGCCTAACCTGCTGGGGCTTAGACATGGGTGAGGTTTTGGGAGTCAGAACTGAGGTCCTTTGCGCATGCCCACCAGCAGAAACGTATATGCTTATAGGATTAGCTAGCAACTGAGCAAAATTTTGAACTTATGGGCCTAAAGTGGAAGCTGGCTCCCAAAATCACCCTCAAATTACAGATGTGCCTAAGTCTTTGCAGGACCAGAACCTTAATTACCCATTAGCTCCCTTCAAGCATTAACAAATGTATTCCATTTTTCCTTTTTTATAAAATTTTCCCTGACTCAGAACTTGCCTCTCAGCCTTGCAGGGTGATTTAGGGTTTGATCATGAAGGATAATATGATTAAATTAGGAAAGGAAAACTAAACGTTAGTTTGGCAGAATATCTGGAAAAACTTCCTGATAATGAAATCGTTTTGACCATAAAACAGTCTCTCATGGGAAATGATAGGAACACCAGTTCCTGGGACAAAGCACTAGGCAGAATAAAACACTGATATAGGTCACACTTTGTAAGGAACATTCAGGGCTATGAAATAAACAATGTAATGGGCTTTTCCCATCTCTAATGTCTGTGATGCAGTGATTACGATTCCAAATCTGGTTACAGCCTAGTGACAAATAAGTATGTGACCTCCTCAAGAGGGATCATAACAGGCATCATGAGAAACCCAGCTACAGCAAAATGAACAGAATGCCTTTGTCTTAAAGCTATGAGAAAAATCCTTAAAGCTAGGACTGGCAAACCTAGCTAAGGGCAACACTGGGGAGCCTGGATTCCTCCCTCTGTTCCCTGGATGGGGGTACAAAGCTCAGGGCTTTTCCAGGCCAGCATTATGGATAAACAAACCAAATTTTCTTCCTACCTGCACTCCTGGGATGAGCTCCCTGAGCTCCAAATCCTGCTCCTACAGCCAGCCTGAGCAGCTCCGCAACAGGACATTAGTGGGAAAGAGGGAGGAGGAACAGCAGCCTGTGCCATCCCCCTCTCCAGGTCTAAGGTCTGAAGTAGTCTCTGCCCCCTGTTATTCTCTCTCCCTTCAGCCTTGTGACACAGAAAAGCTGCATAAGGCATCTTCTCCAACCCTCCCCCAAAGAGGTCCTGAACAGAGAACCACTCCAGAGATATGGTCTATAGCTATAGCCATATAAAGTACAGACCTCCCTTGCATGGGTTCCTAGCACCGTGCTCCAGCCAGCTTCCAGGACTGCTACAGCTGAGAACAAGCTTTGGGCAATAGGGCAACATGAGCTGGTGAAAGGTGATTTGCTCAACCAAACTCACAATTTTGGGGTTTGATTTAGGCAACTCATTTACTGCTTGTTCCAGCGGCTCAGAAAGATCCTGCAGAACAGACGCATTTCATCCATTTGTCATTATTGGTGGCATGAAAGGAATCATTCAGTGTCACAGTCAGAGCAAGAGCCTAAATGCAGAAGTGCCAAACTGAAATACCCGCCCAATTTGATAAATCTCCCACTGTTCCAACTATGATCAAATAGTTGGTGACTGATTAAACTATATTAGAAAGAGAATTCTTCCATTTTAAGGTGTTCCAGTCACCATAGCTATAGTGTATGTAAGATTCAATATTTCATTATGGTATTTGACCTGCAGATACACCTCTTGCAAAGTGATCTCATCCATTACTAGTTTCTAAAGAAGAATGAAACAAAATTAGTTGATTTTTTGTCAACTGAATTCTGTAACCTCCAGCTGCTGTTCAATTAAAACAGAAATCCTTTGTGATTAGATTTTTTTTTTTTAAGATTTGCCTCTAGCTGTAGAAGGATGTGAGCTATTCCAGTCCATTCAGATTCATTCAGTTGCCAAATCAACAAACCAGTATTTAATATAGTAAATACAACCCTTTGTGCTACCCTTCAGGTTGTCACATGCCTCTTTGCCCTCAGGACACATGGCTGTTAATAGGTATAGCTACTCACGTCTTACTGTTTTCTGTTCACTGAACCATTGCTATCATTCCGGTGCTGATAATTGCTGGGAGCATTTTGCTTACAGACACATTTATTGCATGAATACAACTACTAGTGAGTTGCATCTGAAATATAGATTGGATGACTCATCTGTTTGTGTATTTGTGAGGAACAGTGGCATGAACAGCTTTTCTAGAAACCTCATCATCCAGATAGATACCTTATTCCTTCCAAGGATAAATTATCATTTATGCATTAGGCAAATAATCTGATCTATGGGATATTTGTGATTCAGCAATGACAATGCAGCACCCTGGATTTAAAAATAAATAGTTCATAACCAGAACTACAAAAAAATGCTAGAAAAAGAAGATTAAAGAGAATATACAGATCCCTAGAGAGAAACATAGAATAACAGATTCAAGGAAAAGGAAATTTACATACAAGTAGAGCTGGTCAGAAATTTCAAATGAAAGTTTTCACTGAAATTTCAACCTTTTTTAACACAATAAAAAGAAAGAATTTGTGACAAAAGCATTTTAATTTTAGGGGAATTTTCCATTATTTGAAGTTTGACAGAATTTATTTTTAAATGGCCTGTTGGTTGTTCTTCAGATGTTTTTCCTTTGTTTTGGTTTTTGCATAGTCAGCTGAGCCACATGATAACATTTTCAAAAATTAGAACATTCATTTTTGAAAGTTTCTCATTTTGAAAAAATCATTTTTATTTAGGGGAAAAAAGGAAAAAATGAAGAAGTGAACTATAGTGAAAACACATTGAATTTGCTAACATTTCCACAGGTGTTTTTTTTTTAAATTTATGTTTGTTTTTATTATTATTAGTCAGTCAACATTAATTAGCAGTGACACATTCCTCCCAACATACTGGGTCACCTACTGACCCCAGTGAAGTCAATAGGGTCAGGATTTTAATCTTTGCTTTTTCATTGCACTCTGGAGGAGTTATGTGCTATGCTCACAAGTCCCAGAAGCATTTTAAAAGCAGTATACCATGGAGGAATGACCAACTCAGTGCATAGACCCCAGCATGATAAATTGAACTTCTAAGAGGCCAGGGAGATTCTTTTCTCCAGCTGTTTGAAACTTAAATAAACTTGAAGGAAGTGGAGTAGAGTAAGTGTATGGACAATATATTCTGAAACTTCCAGTTACTGGTAAGTAACACTCCATTCTCCTTTCTGATGCAGTTCAGCACAGTACTTAAACATATGACTAGCCCCACAAACAGTAGAAATGTTGTTATTACTTGCACTGCCATATGCCTCAGTCATGGAACAGGACCCCATTATGCTAGGCACTGTACAAACCCAAAACCAAAAGATGGTCCTGCCCCAATCTAAGTATTGCAATCTGTAATCTAAGCATAAAATAAGACCCAAAAGATGGACACATACAGACCATGAGAGAGTAACAAGACAATATCAATCAGCATGATCAGCTGGGTATCAGTGCACCAGCAGTCTACTCACATTCTTAAAGTTAGGCATATGCTTAAATATCTTGCTGAATCGGGACCTTCTAGATTTGCCTTCCCAGAGCTATAGCAGGAATCCGGTACTTCCTGATTCCCATTTCAATGCTTAAATCACAAGACAACACCTCTCCAAGGGGCCGGGGGGGAGGAATCAGCTATTGATAAAATCTTACTTTATGTGCTTTCTCAAATAGTGTTGCACACGAAATTGTTACGTGCTTTACCAAGCGAAAATCTTTTTGCCCACAGACAGAAGAATTTACTGCATCTTGTTTGTTGTAAAAGAGCAATATGCCTAGGACAGACATGGCATGAGCAGTCACTTCTCCTTTACACTTGCTTCTTTGATTGCTCTCTTTACCAGAAGTTTACTTGCAGCATCTGCTACCGCTTCTAGCATAATTTGTTTGTCCTGTCCCTTGGTGCTGCCTCTGTTAAATTAAGACATTTTTTGTAGGTTCCATGTCGATGCTGTAGGAAAAGATTCTCATTTCCCCAGGCCTTGTTTCCCCCACTTATCCTAGGAGGAATTCACTCCTCTGCTGCAGCCATTATGAGCCAATGGAACATACACAAGAGGGAGAGCACTGGTACCAGAACTGCAAGTGTTCTAGGGTGCACCAGGGACAAGAAGGACCATAGTGGAGCATTCCTATGTCCTGGCTACTCTTCAACTGCAGTGAGGCCTACAGGAACCATTGTAATCATGCCTCAGGTTAGGATAGTCCTTGTGGCTGGTGTGTCCTGCTCTGAGAATGTAACTGGTCCCCTACAAGACCACAATTGGGGATGCACAAGCCACATCCTTTCTGGCACTGAATCAGATAGGAGAATGAATTCAGCCCTCTATTCCTTGAGAAACCCTTCTGCCAGGTGGAGCCAGAAGCAACAAGGGCCGGGTTCAGTATCTAGTGGTTCCTTTTCAACAATACAACACAAAACCAGCTCAAGCCTCCACCCAATGACCTGGGACAATACACACCACCCCCTGGATGCCTCTAAGAGGCAACACTTCCCCTCTCACAAGCACAGAGTCTGAGTGTAGCAAAAACTTTTAATAAAAGGAGGGAAGTAACTCAGCATTAATTTGGGAAAACACCACAACTAGGATTCATAAACATAAACCATGAGCAAAAGAACCACCCCCATAAGGTGGGCAGTGTCCTTTTCCCCCCAGGTTCTTAAGTCCAGCAACCCAAAAGTCCCTTTAACGTGCCCGTCCCTTCTCTGCACCCCACTTACAGTCACTGTCCTTGGCCAGTGCAGCCCCAGAGTTCAGAGATTCATCTGCAGAGTTCACCTCCCACCCTGTGTGGAAAGGGAGAGTAAGGAAGCACCTTACATGCTCTGCTGCTCGGGCACTCGCTCATCATCCCAACAGCCGATTGCCATGCCGCTGCAGGGCTCTGCTCTGGTCCACTCCACCAGCCACCCTGCTGGCCACACCTTTCCACGTAGCCACTTGTGAAGATGTCTTTCAGGGCCCCCACTTAACACAGCTCTCAGTGATTTCAGCGGTTACCAGGGGAACCTCACTGTGAGTGCATACTGGGCAGTCTCTTGCAACAGAGACACTGTCCCAAAGTAGGTCTAATACTTAGACCTGGGTATCAGTGATTTCAGCTCTGCAGCATGTAACAAGACTCTCAATTGAACCTAAATTAGCTCTTTTATTATATCATGAAGAGAAGGGTCAAATCATGTCTAGAACCATTAAACATAGCCCATACCACCAGATACAAATACCTGCCCACCCTCTCAATTCATTGAGTTTTGGAACCCATGTCCCCTGCCTAACGAGTGCCCCTCAGTTGCGGGTGAGTCCTTCCACCGGGATATGCCAGCTACAGTTCTGCTGCCCTTGGTTCACACAACAAGGATAGCAACTCTTATTACACCTGCCCCAATAAGAAGGAGACTGGGGATCCAACACCAGGCACAAGTGATGGTTTGGGTAAGCAATCCATCATGCTGAGCACCTAGGCAGTGTGGCTGTGTCCATGCAAACAAGATCAGCTCCTGAAGTCTTTTTCCACAGCTTACCACTAGATGTCAGGGTAGAGCTCATTCAGACTCTGCTTACACTTGTAACCTCAGTTCTGCAGTTGTCAATGATCATTTGTAGGCACAGCCCTTTTCCATACCCTCTGTCTGTTCCACCCTTTAAAACTCAGTAAGTTTGGGGAGGGGAATCTTGACTATTCTTTTTCAGTCATGCAAAATATATGAACAGCTCATTTATAAAGATTGTAATTGCCACTGCATTGAGGATTTGTCCCCATAAATTCTCAGGACTTTTTTTTTTTTTAAAGGATCACTCAATGCACAAAAAAACCACATTTCTTGGGTACAGCAGGGGTGGAGGGCACTGACTAAATAGAAAGTAATGGGGTGGGGGTAGAGCATGGCTCATTCCCATAATACTCTGATTAACCCAGTTAACCCTATTGTAATGACTTTACTACCCTTTCCCCTTCAAATGGCCATTTCAGCTCCTCCCTCTCACAGCTCTCCCCAGTATGAGTGAACACTGTGAAGTAGATAAGATGCTTCACGTCAGCAGTACTGCCAACCTCAAGACAGCAAAGATCATGAGTCTGACTTCCTTAAGAGATCAAAAATCAGTCTGACTCCCCCAAATCAGTCTTTTTTAAAAGACTATATTGTGTGGTTTTGGTCTGTCTTTTTATTTTTGAACTTTCCCTGCCCATTTGTGTGTGTGACAGTTAGTGTTGCGCACTCTCCAAAATTTACTGGAGCTTTCACACTCCACATCTGCCATCTCCCGACCAGCAATAAATCCAGTTCCCTATAGTATAGACCCAGCCCCCTCAGTTTGGCTCCCACGCCATCAATTCAGCCCTCAACTCCCCTTTCCATCAGACCCGCCTCATTCATTTCAACAACCCCAGCCTCACCACTGTTCCTCCTAGGGTTCTTCAAACATCCCCTTATAGTCCGGGGGGCAGAGCTCAGGGCGTTTTACTCCCCTCTACCTCTTCCTAGCCAGCTGCTAGAGGCAGGAGGAGCAGAAGGACCAGCCTGGCTGTGTTTCTCACAGAAGAGTAGGAGGAGAGAATGATGTCACACTGGGTTCCAGACTCTTTGCTCAGGGGAGAGACTGTGCGGCTTCCAGCAGAGCTGAACTTCGCAAGAAGGCTGGAGCTTCTCCTGTCATCACAAGATGGGCTCCAAAACCCTTTGAAATTCCATCACTTGTGATAAAGTCCCCAGAGTTGGCAATATAGTGTCAGAGTGAAGAGAATTTATCCCTTAGTGTCCAGCTTCCCCTCCTTTCCACTGCTTTCTTTTTGTTGAGGGTTGAGAAAATTCAAAACTGCATCAGCTAAAAGCAAAGGTTTTACTTTTTTTGTGCAATCAGATAAGACAATTCATCAATTTTTCTTTGCATGTGGAGCTTTGCCCCACATATTTTACACACCCCTGTTATGGTTTTTATTCAGTGAGAGAGTGAAAGATGCTGTTCCTCCTTTTAAAAGTAATTAATGATCAGCCAGTCAGAATTCCCCAATGTTCCTCAGCCCTTATTTTCCTAAGAGGACCAAAGATGCAAGTTTTAAAGCAGTGGGGAGTCCATATTGGCTGTTTATGGCTTCTGTCATGATTATCTGGCTAGATTGGGCTTTGATGTTGATGTAAAAGCAGTATGTGTCAACTCCAAACAACAAACCGCTGGGACCAAAATTGTTAGAATAATAATATTCCATACACCTGTTATGCTTCATGAAGTGAAGGGTATGGGAGTTAAAGGGGAAAAGATAAAATGGCTTTTAACTATTCTCTTATTTTCAAATATATACTAAAAAAAAAAAAATCTTAGGCTTTAGGTGCAACTGTATCCCAAGCAGGGACTTTTTTCCCCCACTTCAATCCTTGTCCCTTAGAGGATGATGTTCAGTGGGTGCCAGAGCCAAACTAGCAGATGTAAGCTGGATCCACTGAATTTTTAATCTTATTGAAATTGATTTGGGACCTTTCATCCAGCTCCTGTTTCAGACCTTTTAGCAATAGGTCAGTTACGAGGAGACCAGCTGCTTCTTTGGAGGTGCAGAGCACAACTGCTGAGCTGCAAAGTGCCTGTAGTGTGTCTCCAGTCAGTGTTTTAGAAAGCAATTACCACATCCCCTGACAGCCTAGGCATGGTGCTCTGCAACACTTGAGAAATGGCCAGAATGCTTCTAATTAAACTATGACTTACAGCAGTCTGGGCTCATAAGAAATAGGAGAAGCAAGAGATATGAATAATCTAGAAAAATTAAAGAAAAAGAAAAATGTTTAAAACAAAGCAGACATTCAAAATAACAGAAAAAGCTGTTTATAACCTTTCCCTTACTATTTTCCCTTACTGTTTCATTATGAACTATATTTCAAAGTGGAAACATCCTTCTGCATAACCACCTCTCTTCACTTATTGGTTTTAGACAGGATTTTAAAAATTAAATAGCTATTCTCTAATAGCAATATGCCTCCTCAGCATAGGTATTAATAGGTTATTAGTGAACTTAGAACTGAAGAAGCAGTTTGTCTTTGGCTTGTGCTTGACCACACATAAAGAGTGCACCAATGACCTACTAACACATAAGGAGCCAAACTCAGAGGTGGTGGGTAACACATACTGGTAATTGTGTGTGACCCTATAAATGTTTAGGAGTCAAAATTAGTTTGACTTACACAACCTTTGGTGGGAGAGAAGGCAGAAAAGGGTGCAAGTTATTCTAATTTACACCCGTCTCTGAATTTAGCACGGTTCATGTTCATTGCTTTATTAGCTAGGAAGAAGCTACAGTAGTTTTTATTTCTAAGATGGACTGTTCCATTTCAATAGGTGAATCAGGTGTGCTCTCACTTTTGAAATTATATATGATTTATAAGTTACCTAACAGCCAAGATACATTATCCAGTATAAAAGTATTGACTTGTTCTGTTCTCACACTTGTTCCACTCACAAGATGACATTGCAATACTGTATGAAATAACACTTAAGACTGCTGACAGTTGGATCCACACAGGCATCCCTGTGTTTGAGTGATGCTCCCAAGTCAACCCCGACAGAGAATCTGCTCACAGAAAACCAACTGCAGGATCAGAACATAAGAATTTATATTAATGAATGATCACTGGGAATATTTTAAGTGTATTTTTGTTAATAGATTGCTAGCATCAATAGAACAAGAATTAACTAACAGTTGCTTGCCATGCATTTGTGAAGTGCCTTTGTTATAATGAGACTGTACCAGAGCATTTACTATACCACTAGATGGTGCACTAATAGTGGTTATACAAGTCATGCAGTTATCATGAGATCTTTCATCAGGCATAATATGAAATACGACTTATTTGTATATGTACATACTAACAGAGATTAGAAATAGTGCAGGCCAATAGTACTGAGGAATAGTAGTTTAATTTTCTTAATTTGTTATATTTTACCATCACAAATAAAACACAGCTCTTGTGAGATAGTATCACAAATGTCTCTGGCTCTGACATGGCACCATTTCCCTGTCTCTCATTTTTGATCCCATCATAAAAGCACACCATACAGCCTTCATGTCTTTGAGTCTAAATATCAGCGAGATTCGTAGAGTACTTGATCTGAGAATAAGTGGGTAAATTAAAAAAAATTACCACAAGGCCACTGAATTAAGACCATGTCATAAAAGATTTTGTTGGAAAGTCTGAAGACAACATTGCTAACAATCAGAGTCTATTACAACACATTCATATAACAGAGCATGGGTTCTGTAGCAGGGTGGTCCCCGGCTTCTGCCCTTCGGGGCTTAAAACAGCCCTAGGAGAGGGCTGTGGCTGTGGAAAGAAGGCTGGGCTGATTGAGAGAAAGCAGGTTCAGCTGTGGCCAGGCCCCAATCAGGCCCAGCTGGTCCCTATAAGAGGCTGTGAGCCAGAAGCCCAGGCAGTGTTCCTCTACCTGTAGAGGAAGAAGGGCCTGGCTGCAGGGAGCTAGACACAGGGTACCTGAGGGGAGCAGAGCTGGGAGCTCCTGCCTGGAAAACCCCAGGCTGTGGCCTAGCACAAGGCCAGCAGGTCCTGTGGGTTGCAGGGGGCAGCCCAGAGGTAGGCAAAGGCAGCAGGTCTAAACCTCTTTGCCTATGAGGTGTGGCTGATACTGTAGTCTGCCCCAGTGAATGAGGGCTAGATGGAGACTGGGCGGTAGCTAAAACTGAGGCAAAGTGGGGATAGTGGGTTGGGGGTTCCCCAGAGAGGGGAGATCCAGATTGGTGGGTTACTGCCTGGGGGCAGTACCCCAGTTAAAAGGGCACCGGGGTCCAGGGAGGGACTTCGGGCCAGAGGACAGGCGGCTCACCAGCCTGCAGAGGGTGCTCCTGGCTGGCAGTGAGCTAATTCCTGAGGACAACCAGCAGGAGATGCCACAGGGGTGAGTTTGTGGGTCTACAGGTTCTAACAGAGTATTATTAGTGAATCAGGATAAACTTTGATGCTCAAAATTGCACTCAGCATGGGAGTGTTGTCTCCACATCCATGACCATTTTTAATAAACGTTGCTTGCTAGTCATTTAAATTGAGCCTTCAGTTATAATGACCTCACCGCACATTAAGCGGTGGGGTCTATTGTCTGGCTTGTTGGAAAAGGTATGTGCCCCTTTAAGAGCTAGAGAGCCAGGGAGTGACTTTCTGCTGCAGTGGCAGAGTAGATCAGCATGGGGATGTGATCCATCTCCCTCCCCAGTTGACCAGAAGAGGGGGGGGACTATATAGGTCCATGCTGGGGCAAAGTCCTCTTTTACCTGGACCAGGAGGAGTAGCACCCACCTTCCCTGCCATGGCAGTGGAATGAAATACCAGGTTTTGTCAAGATCTGCAGTGATGCTAGTTGCTCCTGTCTGGTGGGGGTTGGGAAGGAAGTTCGGGGGGCTTAGTTGGGGCTAACATAAAATGAGAGTTAGGCTATGATGGTGCAACTCATTATGTAAACATGGGGCAGCAGTCCAGTGTAGGTACGCCCTACAGAAGGGACACAGTGATCAAATAAAATGGATTGGTAAAGGATTTAAAAGAGGTATTCTTTAAAGAAACAGAAATGGTGGGGGGTGATTTGGGGCTCCTATGACTGTTACAGCAGGGTGACAGTCCCCCCTACTCTATAGGCCTCCCCTGGAGTGGGGGGGGAAGAGGGTGAGGTCCCAGTAATGGGTTGGCAGTGGAACAGGATGGATAAGGGGGATGACTGACAGAAGCCTCCAAATATATATTGAAATAATTATGGAATTACCTGCACTATACACTTATCTGCCAGGTACTCCCTGACATTTAAGAATAAAGCTGCTGCCTAAGTAAATTACATCTAGTGCAGGGATCAGCAACCTTTGGCATACGGCTCACCAGAGTAAGCACCCTAGTGGGCCGGGCAGGTATCAAAATGAAAATCCTTAGAGTGATGCAGGTCTGTGGGAAAATATTCTGTAGTCTCTTTTCATAAGTCTTGCTTAACAACTCAATTGAAGTCACCTTTCACTGTTCCGATTAGTGTGTCGCTCAGTTTGTTTAAAAGGCAAGTTTCTTCAACAAAATCCTGTTCCCAAGCTTTGGATAAAGTGTTGGTTGTTTGAATGTAAAATTGTTATGGGTGAGTATGAAATGGATGAGTTTGGTGATGAGTTTGGGGTGGATATCTGAGGGTTGTCCATTATCTTATAAATACTGAGGGGGGCACTATGCCATCATTTTGTGGCATGTTGTTGTATAGGGAGATGACATCCATAGTGGCCAGGGTGGCGTTTTGAGGGAGATTGTTAATGTTGCGGCGTGTGGATGAAGTCAGTGGTGTCCTGACTCTTCTTGTAATTTCATATGTGTGTGTTTAGAGCAACATAAAAAACATCAACCCTGAACCTGGTTTCTTGATTTTCATGGTCATACATGGTGGTCCTGTCTTCATCAGGGAATGCTTTCCTCTTTCTGATTCTTTTCTTCTTAAAATCTTGTTCAGGGCCCAGGCCAGCTGCTACAAGTTTTGACACACAAAGAATCAAAGGCCAGGATTCTCAAAGACACTCTGTTTCATTTAGAAGTGATTTTATTAGACAGGAGTCCACGGAGATTCTAATGAACCCAGGAAGCTGAGTAGCCCATGCCATCTCCTCAGCGACCCTGGAACCTGCATGGGGCATAATAAAAAGCAAAAATTTATCCCGCCAAACCCACAACCAGGGTCGAGCAGCAGCAGCTGCAAAAGGGGAGGCTGAGCCTCCCCTAGCTTATTATACCTGCCACCCATGATTTTAACCATTCAGACAAACAGTTCATTTTGTTGCATAAAGCTACAGACAAGTCAAGTTCTTTCTTTAATTTCACCAAAAGCTTGTAGAATTTCCCTCACTCTTTTTGCTAATGGTTTCACTGCTTCAGTTCTTGTATCTCAACGAGTCTGCAAGATATTATTCAATGACTGGTCAGGGAGACAAATCATTTTGTACCTGTGCTTATTTCTGTTGAAACGCAATCAACCTTTAATCTTATTCCCCATGTAGGAATGATTTATATTTAGGACTGTAGCCCACCTTCTTTCTGCAACTCAATACGAGTTTATTTAAGCTGGAGCACCTTGCAGAGCTCATTAATAAATAAAGGTTCATGCTATTCAAGAACTGTGACAGTCTCACACACAGGCTACTCAGAAAGGCCCTCCATCCCACATGGAGTCCATCATACTATTATAAGCATTTTCCCCATTTTATTTTCTTTTAAATTCATATATGCAGTGGCTGCAGAGCATCATATAAAGTGGAGTGGAGCATGGTGCCCTCCCCAATCGTACCACCACCATCCTTCACCTGTCCTTCCTCTTCCCCTCTTAACTGCTACCCCCCCCCCTTACTGTCCCCTCCTAAGAACTCCTGCCTATCCCACCCTGCTCCTTACCTTACTACACCCACCCCTGCTGGCAAGCCTCACCCTGGGATGACAAGTCTGACCAGCTTCGCAGCCAGTCACCAGTGCTGACAGGAGCCTCTGTGGTTTTTGCAGCTGACAGGTGAGAGTCTGGCACATAGCACGCTGCAAACACTGTAACTTTAATGGTGGTGTGACACCATGATGCGGTTGGTCACACTGCCACTCACTCAAATTTGGCCACACCCTCATGATCATCACTTGAGTGGCATTGGGACTCCACATGCTAAGGCACAAAGCCATATTATAACCTGACCAGGCCAAAAAGCATTTGGGCCATGGCCCTTGTGGCCCATCGTGGCTCTGCAGCCTATGAAATGTATATTTGGGTTGTGTACAGTAGACATGTTTAATCTAATAATCGTATTGCTCCAGGGACTTGAGAGACCTCTCAAGTGGGCCCTCACTTCTGCCCTCTCCCCCTAACCAGGTGGTCCTGATTTCTATTCAAGTTATCCCCTCTGAATAGCATTTCTATTTTCATTCTGTCCTCAGTGGATGTAGCATAATTCTCCTGCTCTTTTCAGAGCCTAGCTTATAAGGTTAAAAACGTATATTTTGATTCACAATAGCACAAAAGCTTAAATGTTGTTACCCTTTTTGCCCCAAGTGGTTGGCCAATATTTGGGACCTCCCGAGTTGTTTCTGTTAGGAGGAGAAATTAATGATAGAGTCAAATATTTCATGAGTGCAATCCTTCTTAGTTACAAAGAATGTGTGCAAAGTCTTGTTCTCCTGAACACAGCAGGGCTCTGGCTTTGGCTTTGGCCACCCCACCCAGGGCGGTGGGGTTTGAGTGAACTCAGGCTTTGGTCCCCTTTCCTGGAGTGATATAGTAATCTTTGTTGACAGAAAGGGATCGTGGTGCAATGAAGTTCAAGAACCCCTGCACTAGATGAAAGATATCCGCCTTCCAGCATAACAACATTCTTCCAGGGCTTCCTTTATAATAGGATAGGGTTTCAAGGCATTTAAAAAAAAACACTATACCTACTTTACAGTTGTGGACTGCAACAAAAATGCTCACAAACAAATGACTAAAATTATGGATCAGGTTTTTTAGTTAGGATTTTTAACAAAATGTTAGGTCACTGATACGGCATACAGGAGCTGTGTCTTCTTGTATGTTTGGAAAGTACATCACATATTATGAGTGCTACCACTAAAAAAGGTCATAGGGCATTAAGTGAGCTGAAGCTGGGTTAAAACAATGAGATTGTAATAGCTTCAAAAGCTAGGGCAGCCTGAATTTTTCTGCTAATTGCAATTCACATTAACCTCTACTTGAATGTTACTCAGTGCACCAGGGAGTTATTTGCATGGTCTCCTACCACAATATGTCCCTGCAGGATTTTGAACTCTTCTTGATCAGTGGAAAATTCTATGTCCTTGCATAAACTCAAGTTCTGCTTTCCTTTGGTTCAGTACTATTCCGTACTATGCTCGTTAGAAATTTGCAAACAATGCCCTCACAGACTCGAATAATTCCAAACCATTTAGCAAGCTTTTTAGTCAATCTTCCTTTGTATAATGAATGAAGAATCCAAATGTAAATATTTACAAAAGCAATATTGTGAGACAGTGACGCGATCCATTGTTCAGAGCACAGTGTAACATGTTTTATGGGGGAGTTGTTTTTTTGTCAGTGAGTTTCCTTATATCTTTCAAGGAAGAGACTTCTGTACTGAAGCCTATAGAGAACATAGTACTACAACTACAATAAAAGAGATTTAAACTGAGATTAGTTGGATAAATATACAAAACTTAATGAAAATCCAGCAAAGAGATTAGCTGGACAAATATACAAAAATCTGTGAAAGGTTGTCAAGTTTATTTACTCATTGAAATAAATCTAATCTGGTTGAGTTCATTGTGGGTAAATGTAACATGTAATACTGTACGTTGTAATTTAGCATAATAAACTTGGATGAACAGGTACCATCTAAAGCACTACGATGAAGTAGTAAGATACCACATGGTAATAAAATGTGCAGATTAAACCTGGTTGGGAGGAAAGAGGGAGACATTTTCACAATTTCCCACCACCTTTTTAAAAAATGCTACCCTCTATCATTGATCCAAACATGAGGAATTTTGTCATTTTTAATTATTTTTAACTCACATTATTATGAATTATCATAAATTATTTAGTATTGTTTTTTCAAAATTCTAAATGTGGATACGATGAGTAAAGGGAAACAAATATCTGCCTAACAAGAACAACAGTGGACCCGATCACACCTTCTTATTCAAGCAATCACAGGAAGGATAGTCTTCTGACTGGGGCACTGGATCTTGAGGAGGTTCTTTGCTTTCTATGTGCCTCAATCACCCATCAGTAAAACGGGGATATTATTTCCTTTCTCCCAACCTTTGTCTTTTTTTTTCCTCTACTTACACTAATCTCTTTGGGGCAGGGAATCACTCTTATTCTTTTTCTAAATAGGGCATAGCACAATGATGCCCTGATCTTGATCAGCACCTCAACCATACTATTATGACTGATGGCAAAGGAAGAGGAAGGGGCTTTGAGGAAAGAAACTCTTCTAAATAATGTTTTAGTTAAATATTACTTTGTTATTGTTTTCCCTTTCTTTTATAATTACTTCCTATTGTGGGCTAATCTTACTCATGTCTGTAAATCAACTGTGTAGCCCATAGGGCTAGCTTGCTTTTATTATATTTACTGCCTTGCCTTTACTATATTTTGCCTTCATTATACTCAGCTGTAATGCAGGGAAACTGCAGGACTGTAAAACTTTTAGCTTAAGGAAGTTAGCATAGTTTGCATAAGTGTGCTTAAGTGGGTCTGTAACCTTTGGCATAGATAAATGGTTTAACGGTTACCTTTAGATTTTAGGAACTATGGATAGTTGGCTCAATTGGTAGGAGTTAGAATTTACCAGTAAATGCTACTGCAAGGAACATGGATGTAATAGCCACAATTCTGTGTAACAAAAGGAGTGACAGGCATAACAATGAGCTAAGATGGTATATAGACATATCTATATGTTAACCTACAGAATAAGCACATCTCAACATTATGTGAGTGAGGAAGCTAGATTTGGGCATGGTGGGTTGGACAGTAGCTCAGCCGCTATAAAAGGACCATCCACCATGTAGATGACGCTTTTTTGCAGGTCTCCATCTTTTGCTGTGCACTTTCTACCATCTGACCCTTCGACTCATTGAAGAACTTGGGCCATTGGAATGACTGGTATGCCAGAAACAGGGCAGGTCCTTTGTCTTTTCTTACCAGGTCCTCAAGGAAGGGTGTGAGTATGCAGATCTAAGAGCTTATGCAAAGAATGAAACCACAGAGAGCCTCAGTACTGTATTCCTCTTATCTTTTGATGAGGCTTGGAGCTTTTCTGTCTTTGTCCATTGTTCTAATAAAGATATCTAAGGATTTACTTTGTCCTCGGTGTGAGTGTCCTTGCCATCCACCCCAAGGCTCCCCACAAGATATTCAGCTTTGTAGTTTTAGTTCTGTGAGCCGGATTCTGGGGGCTGTCAGGTCAACTGGACATCAGTACAAACATTAATCTCTAAAAGGGTGAGGCAACAACTGAACTCAAAGGTACTGTTACAGTGCTATAAAAATTAGGAGACTATGGCAACACTTGGATCAGTAAAAGAAGATGAGTTTAATCCATAGTTAGACTGTAAGCTCTTTGGGACAGAGGCTGTTTTTCGTTCTGTGTTTACAGCACCTAACACAATGGGGTCCTAGTCGGTGATTGGGGTTTAAAGGTGCTAGGTTAATTGAAATATTATAATAATTTTTTTCTTTCTTTCATTCGAGGATAAGACTTGTACTGCTACTGTAACTCCTACTGATAATCATGCTATCCATTGCAAGAATGGTTACAGTTGTATTTTCATTAGTTTAGTTCTGCGCAAACTGTAACTTCTGCCTTCAGCCACTAGAACGCGCTGGGAATACATACTCCCCTATGCCTTCAGCCAAGCAGAAAAACACTGAGTGAGGCTGCTTCATTCTTCAAGGAGGAGAGAGGATGTTTGTAATTCATTATGTTCCTTTAGCTGTGAACATAAATGTCTTTGACAAAATGAGTTTTTGGTACCAACAGTATTTTTATTTTAATGTCTCTGGTGTTTTTTAACTGCTTTACTCTTTGACTTAATCTTGCCATTTTTTACTGTAACACAACAATTATTTTATTTTCTTCTTCTCTCTCTGGAGCCATCTTCCTATATTTGCTTTTCAACTCTTGAAACTTGAAGATGAGTTACTGCCCTTATTCTCCCCTCCTCTCACATGATACATGCTGTTACCTTCTCTTCAAATGAGAGAACATCACAGACTGGATTGCAAACTATACCCACTTTCCTCCATCAAATCCCTGGCATATGGAAGTAGGATACATATAGAGACAGAAAGACAGAGAAATGACTATCTATGTACATCCTCCTAGGGTATTAGGATTTGATGTGATCAAAAGATAAACCACTAACATTTAATGTCCAAACACAACTACTTCCTGGAATGCAGAAAGCCTGAACAGACGGATAAAAAGATTCCAAGTTCTTCAATATCATTTTTTAAAAAAACTAACAGCCAATTATTTACTATTATATTCCCAGAAACTTTCCTTTCTCCCAAGAAGTGAAGTAAGAATGTGCTAAATGGGCTTCCCAAACTTTCCTTCATACAAACAGCAGAGCTGTGGCTGTTCATATCATTAGAAACAACAAGGAGTCCTTTGCTGATACAGACTAACACGGCTACCACTTGGATACCTGTTCAAATATATAAATAGCCGGTACCTTTGTATTAGTTGAGGCATCCACAAATACAGTGTACATGATCACTGGAGGCATATACAATCCCAGCAGAATTCTCACCAACATTTTCTAGAAAACAGAATAGATAATATTCCCCTAAAGGAATGTTTTGGTAGGTACTAGAATAATATTGTGGATTGATTTACAGACCACTCCAAAACCCCTCCAGAAAGAATTACTCCTTCTCCTCATTGACACATCAGGGAATCTGTGCACTTGATAACTTCCTGCTAATAAGCAATCTGATACCAGCCTGTCAATCATTATTTAACTATGTTATTGGTTGGGCGAGTTCTGAGCCAAGCCTTCAATTTTTCTGCTAAATTCTGTTCATTTTGTCCCTGGGGCCAAATTATGGGTCCTATGTCTGGGACCTCAGTCCCTGAAGTCAAGCAAGTACATTGGGAGATAAGCTTTTTCACTTTAAAAAAAAAAAAAAGTAGTTTTCATGGGTGCAGAGAAAGGCTTAGACCAAGTATAACCAATATTGTAGAGTATGCCTGAGTCTGCAAACAGCCTGAAATGAAATCTCAAAGAGGTATGAACTACCCCACTCATCTTCATGGCATATCAATTCCAACTCCACCTTTCTGGGTGGCCTCTGCCAAACAAACCCATGCAGAGGACTCTGAATGGCAGGAGGAGAAGGAAAATGCAGTGGACCCAGCCCTCTCACTCAGATACATTCCTGCTGCTGGGATAAAAATTGGGTGTGGGTAGTGGGCACAAGAGGAAACCCTCTGCCAACACCACTCCACAAAGGGCTATGGGCAAGGTGCAGTTTTACTGTACAATAGAAAGAGAACCCCAGTGAATGAAAATTTTGTTCTAAGGGACATCATTACATTGTATACAATTTAATGTACTTGGACTCAGAATTAGCCTTGTGTAACATATGAATAGTTTATGAAAGGGCCTTGTTTGGAAACGAGAAGCTTGAACGGGATTCAAGGTTTCTCTTTGTAAAAGAGCACAGTGAATGGTGGATTGGGTAGGAAAATATAGATATATACAAAACAAACAGTCTCAAAGAAGAGGTGATATAAAGATTTATTGTAGCAAGGATGTCCATATGGACAAGTGACTATAGACTGGGAGCTACAAATAAGAGGTCTCTAACACTATGAATCTGGCACCTACTTTTTAAGAGGCCTCTGATACCATGAGACTTAGAATGTGTATAAATTGCAATCAGAAGGTGTGACTGCAGCTTGCATAGATATACTCACACTAGCTTTAATCTATCTAGTTTCGGAGTAGGAAAGACATGGCAGCATGTGCAACAACATGGGCTAGCCCTGTGAGTAATTACCCAGGTTCTGAGTGGGCTTGTACAACTCGCACTTAAACCCATGTTGTCAGGGCATCACTGCTTTGGTACCCAAGCTAGATAGATTAAAGCTAGCTCTGGTATGACTACTCAAGTTGCAGTTATACCCCATGCTTGCTCTATACACATACTCACTGTAGAAACTTTGCTGTCATTCTTCCCATCCTTCATGTTACTCACAAGGTGCTTCTTCACTTTGATTTCGTTTCATGCATCCACCTTCTCTACTAGCATAGGTGAAGCGCAGTACTGCACATCATGCCTTGCAGTTTGGCAACATTGATTATGATACTGAAAATTACTTCATAGCAGCAGGGCCGGCGCTTTCATTTAGGCGACTTAGGCAGTCGCCTAGGGCGCCAGCATTATGGGGGGGGGGGGCGACATTTTGCCGAGGGGGCGGCAGGCGGCTCTGGTAGAGCTGCCGCAGTCGTACCTGCGGACGGTCCGCTGGTCCCGCGGCTCCGGTGGACCTGCAACAGGCATGCCTGAGGCAGCTCAACCAGAGCAGCAAGACCCGAGCGAAGGGCGACGAAATAGCCCGGCGCATAGGGCGCCAGAAACCCTGGCGCCGGTCCTGCATAGCAGTGTGAACAGCAGTAGGATAAACTTTGGTTCCCCTTAGCCATGACCTGGTCTCTTAGCAGTGCTGGTTGCAAAACAGGAAAATGATTTCATGAATATTTTCTACATTGTTTTCATTTTGCAGGCTTCCATTTTCAGACATTCTTTCTGCAATGTTTGTGTTTTTTAAAAAAAAAAATCAGAATCATGATTTTGTATTGCTTCTTGAGAACTAAGGCTGTTCAGATTTTTTTTTTCCTTGCAGAAAATTTCAACAAAAATGAAGGGAAAAAATCATTTGTATCAAAAATGTCAAGGGAAAATGTTGTCTCTTTACTGGAAAAACAAAAGTGTCAGAAACTCTCCATGGAAATTGCCATTGCACCTAAAACCCAATTTTCTGTTAAAAAAGGGTTTTGACAGAAACTACACAACCAGCTTTACTGCGAACTATCCCCCTCCCTTCCCCCAGCAAACAAACCCTAGAGAGAACAACTTTGATTAAATAATTTTCTGGGAAATCTTTTTTGCCAAAAGTGTTTTGTTTGTAAAAGGCATTTTTAGATTAATATTTTTAATGTGAAAAACAATGCAAAATTCTGTCTCTGAGTGAATAACAAAATCATGTCCCGACTAGAGTGGAGCCAGCTGGTTCAAATAAAATAAGAACCAATCCAAATCTTCATCTATCTCTAGTCTAATCAAACCTGAATTGCCCCAGGTATCCCTATTATAGCAAGGGCTCCATAGAAAAAGTAATACAATTTCTTGGTGTATTACTTCCTTTTTCTGAGAAAATTGGTTCCTTTTCTTGCCCCAATCCCATCCTGCAAATTATCCCAGTCTATGCTTCCTGCTGCCATGAGAAATGTGGACCCATAGTCTGTGTCCCTCAGTTTCCTGACAAGTTCAAGAAACAGAAATTTCTAATAGTTTTAGTCTAACAGTCTAATGGCCTATTTTTAGATCCCGGGTCTGTTGTCCTTTGAGTAAAGCAGAAGCTGGTATCAGTACATAGCTGGTTTCTTGGGGCAAAGTTCAAGAGTTGTAAAAATATACAAAAATATTGTACATTTTATGGAAAAAAACAAGTGACATATCCTCCTAATTCTTCTACATAAGAACAAACCAAGGCCCCAGTCTTGCAGCTAGTTATATGTGGGCCACGGAATTCACTAGGGTTCACTAGGGCCCATGGGTCCACCTGCAGGCATCACATCTCAAGACTGGAGCTTAAGGCCCTGATCCCACAATCAGAATCATGTGGATGGACCCTTGTACCAATATAGGGTTTCAGTGAATTCAATAATGAACCCTCAAAAGAGAGAGAGTGAGAACATTTGAAAAACCATCACAGGTATTTGGGGTAGGTCAGTAATAAATTGCCTTCTAGAGATGTCTAACAGTTCACTTGAAGAAGTACTAGCAATCAAGGAGAAATCTTTCCATTGACAGCAAAAGGTTTTTAACTAGGCTTTCAAAACAATCTACCCCAACAATGCAGGTCAGCACAGGTGGATTTACTGTCTGAAGTTGATCCAGCTTGGCAAGGGTTAGTCCATTTTTTTTAAAGAATAATTTTATTTTGTCTTCTGTAGTGTCATCTGATTGTGACTGGATTTTTAAGATTAACAAACCAGACAGCAATGCTGTAGTTTAATTAAGGGTATAAAGTTTTAGTGCTCTCTGATGTGACTCGAACAAGTATAGGAAAAAGTTCTGGTTATTTCAACCAGAAATAAAACATATCAATGGAGAATTTAGAGTTTTATATTCTTCTCACTATTGGATTAAGAGGAATAATCGAGGTTTATTTTGTGATACCTATGAAGGTGCAGACTTTCTGAGGGAGAAACTGACTAAACACTTTAGTTATGTTTCTGAGTTTAAAACAATGTCAGGCAGGGCTGATGAGAAAAGATACTTACAGACACCTCCTAAATCTAGAATAAAATCACAATAAATTGTGACAAAGGGAAAGATGCCTGTGCGTAATTCTATCCTATTTCACTTTACTGACACTCCTAAATCTGATTCAACTACTAAATTGTTACTACTTTTATAAATGATGGGGAGAGAAGTCAGAAGAGAGCTCCTCATATAAAGTCTGAATGTTATGAGCTGGCCTCATCTGAGCTGATATTGCCAAAGTCCATTCAAATCCAAGTTGTCTCAATGCCATTCTGGCTGCTCTCTTCTGACCCAGTGCATGATGTTATATCCTACAATCCATGCAGTGCAAGACTTGCATCATCCCATGGGATAACGTCTGCCAAGATAAGGAGAGAGACAAGGTGGGTGAGGTAATATCTTTCACTGGTCCAGCTTGTCTTTGTGCGATTGGCAAGTTTTCAAGCTTACACAGAGCTCTAAAATCCTGGGATCAACACTGCATACAAAAAATGAGAAAAGAAGAGAAATACAGGTTAACACCCTGGTGTCTGAAAATGGCTTACCAGCCTGTTAAAAGCACTCTCAATGCCGCAGACAGATGGCCTAAATCAGTGGCTTTCAACCTGTGGTATGCAAACTATGTCTGAGATTTCTGAAGGCGTCTGCACCTCTACTATTCACAATTTTGTAGGGTCTGCAAATGAAAAAAGGTTGAAAACCACTGGCCTAAATTCTCTAGTACAGGTTGATGTGGCAATGCCTGTCTTAAAAGAGTGTGTATCTCAAAGCATTGTGTGTGGTAATGAGAGGGGCATTGGAAGGCTGTCTAAGAAGTGGCTTTGGGTTACGACTGCCATGGAAAGAGAGAAACCACTCTCCAAAGAGACCGTAGGGAAGGTAATTCTCGATTGCAGCAGGCAGACTCCATGTGGCACCTCAACAAATCCATGTATAATCTACCCATTTCTGATATGCCTTGTAAAGCTACAGATGCATCTCTGAGTGTTCTAGACCCAAATGCAAGTTTGTATGAGTAACTATTCCTGGGGGAATGTTTTGAAGTATAGTATTCATCCAGCTTGTCTGCAGACCCTGGAGATGAACTGGCAGAGATAAGTCATTCATTCCCTTACAGAGGGCTGGCTTTTGGCTACCTGCAGTTGGTCCAACCAAGGCATAACCCAGCTTGTCACCCTTTCATTGGATGTGGCTGATTGGCCAGAGATTATTATGCTGGTGTTATTTATTTCTATTACGACAGCACCTGAGATCCTAATGAAGGATCAGGACCTATTGTGTTTGGCACTGGTCAGATAAATAACAAAGAAGATTGTACCTCCCGTAAAGGCCCTTCGCCCGGACCGCCTGGCCAGTGGTTCACTACGTTGCATTCCATTGTGCCTCGGGAAGACTTACCTTCATCACACCGTCCATCGCTGTGCTGTGGGACACTTACCTTGAAGGATCCTGACATCTCCACAGCCATGCCTGTCCTGGGAGCATGAGTATGCGAGTGTGACACTCCCCTCACCCCCTGTTCTTTTGGGCTTAGCTATGTGCTGTTTTCTGCCAAACTCTGGTAGGTCAGTAGTCCTCTCTAAGCTTACTAGCTGGCACAATTTTGGGTAACATCTCTATCCTCATCTTCTTTGGAGGCATTTTTTATGCATTAGATGCATGACATATGGGTGTGAATAAATACAATGTTCTGCTCTCCAGTTCCTGATCATGCACCTTGAATCATTTCAAACTGAAGGAGGACTAACTAGTAGATGATTCTGTGAGCATCAGTTTGTAGAACTTTTGGACCATATGCACTTGCCACTGGGCTCACCTAGTCACAGTTTTCTCTAATCCACCCCACCTATATGTTTAGTGCCTTTGGGGATTTGTGGTTAGTAACACTGCCGCCTCGTCCACAGAGTGCAGGTCAGGGGCGCATGTGCAAAGATGGCTTAAATTTCACCTTTGTACTCCTCCAATGCTGGTGACTTCTCTGTGCTGGGCCGGTCCCTTTCATCAGTCTGAGGGTTGCAAACTTCCCCAGGGAGTCAAAAATGCAGTAGGACATCAGCATGGCACAGAAATATCCTGGCAATGCCCCCCTTTCTCTGGCCACACATCCTGTTCCATGCTACAATAAGCAGCTGTGAAAGGGAATGGCATCAGAGCCCCTATACTGGCCCTATGCCACTAGAGGATCCTTTTGCACTGGGCTGATACATGTTGGCCCAATTACACCCGGCGCATTTAATTCAGGATGTGCATCCCAAACCAGCTACATTGCACTGGAGGCTCTGGATCCCGGTAGATTTTTCTGTGGCAGTGGAGCATCAATGTCACTATCGCTTGCATAATATATTTTTTGAAAGGCACCACTCATCCAGAAAGCTTATGGATGACTATAGATTAGTAGAAGGGACTCTGGTATTACTATCTATCCTAAATAAATGGGCTTGGAAGGCTTAGATTTTTTTCATCGGTAAATATCGATTTCATCATACTCGCACAAACTGACAAAAAATATTTCCAAAAATGTGCAGATAGTCAAAGTAAGAAGATGCTGCTTAAGAACTTATTAGAGTTTGTTTTAAGGATATTTACTTTGTACATTTTGGCATGTGATGTTGACAATTTGTGTTTTAACAGTTATAAAGCTTTAGCTTTTTGAATCTCAATGTCATTTAATAATTATTGTCTGACCCCCTCCCCATAATTTCCCTCCACTGTGAAAATTTTAAAAATGATTGAAACTTCTAATGTTGTACAACTGTGAACATTTAGATAGATGTAAATTTTTAAGCAATGCTTAAAATAAATTGTGATATTTTCCATCAAAATTATTAAAAAATGAATTCTACCAAACGTATAAATAAACCACATATATGAGAGAAATTCCCACACCATTCATGATGACACAGCTGCAGTCATGTCTCACTGAATTCAAAAACCACAGGAAGCTGCAACAAGCAACAATTCCAATTTTTCAGTATATGAAAAATTTCAATCACCATTTTGATACTGTCAATTAAAGGGCTATCTTTAAAAAAATCCTTTACAATTTCAACCAGCTCCACCCATCTGGTTCTGGTTTGACATTTCATAGATTCATAGGGTTTAAGGACAGAAGGGACCATTAGATCATCTAGTCAGGCCCACTGTATAACACAGGTCATACGTTTCACCCAATTCCCCTGTATTGAGCCCAATAACTTGTACTTGACTTCAGCATAACTTGTGCTGGCAAAGGCATAAAGAAAGAGATCCAGTCTTCATCTGAAAACAATCAAGAAATTGAGAATCCCCCACTTCCATTGGTAGTTTATTCCAGTGGTTAAATCATTGTCACTCAGGGCCAGTGCTTCCATTAGGCGACTCTAAGCGGTTGCCTAGGGCACCAGGATTTGGGGGGAGGCATTTTGCGCGTTCCCCACGGGGCGCGCAGGAGCTTCAGGTTCCGCTCCCATCACGCCGCCAAAGGACGCTCCACCGACATGCCGCGGAACACAGTGGCAGGCAATTGAGCTATCGCCAATGTTTCAGCAATGACTGCCACTGTCTCCTGCGGCATTTTGGCGGAGGGTCCTTCTTCGGCGGCGCAACGGGAGCAGAACCGGAAGCTCCTGCGCACCTCATGGGGAGCGTGCAAAATGCTGCCTCCTGCCCCTCGAATTCTGCCTAGGGTGCCAGAAACCCTGGCGCCGCTCCTGTTGTCACTGTTTAAAATTTGTGCCTTATTTCTAATTTGAATTTGTTTGGCTTCAGCTTCCAGCCATTAGTTCTTCTTATGCTTTTCTCCTCAAGATTAAAGAGCCCATTAGTACCCTGTATTTTCTTCCCATGAACATACTTACCCACTGTAATCAAGTCATTTCTCAGTCTTCTTTTTCATAAGCTAAACAGACTGAGCTCTTTAATAGGCTCTTCCTATAAGGCATTTTCTTCAGCCTTTGAATCATTTTTGTGGCTCTCTTCTGCACCCTCTCCAATTTTTTTAACATTCCTTTAAAAGTGTGGACATCAGAACTGTATGTATGCGGTATTCCAGCATTGGTCTCACCACTGCTGTATATAGAGAAAAGTCACCTCCCTACTCCTACTCCCCTGTTTATGCATCCAAGGATCACATTAGCCATTTTTGCATCAGCATTGCACTGAGAGCTCAATATTGAGTTGCTTGTCCAGAAGGCTTTCAACCTGACGAGAAGAACTGAATTGTTATCAGATACTCACCTAATAGAAATCTCTCTCTGGAGAACAGAACAGAAAGTTACAGAGGACGTATTGATGGGTGTCTTTGTGGTATGAAGCAAGCAGCTATCTAGAGAGGTTTTTCAGCTACCCTTATTTTCAAGAACTCAGCATCCAAAGGTCTCAGCTCTTTTGAAAATCTGGCCCCATATATTTAAAGTAAAATCAGGGCCCACATATCTCCATTTCAGTCCACTCTGGTTGAGAGTTAAAGCAACAGAAACCAAGGAGAGTGTTTGTTTATGAAGCTAGAAAATAGTAATAAAAATGTAGGGCATGGCTAAACTTCCATTTTCTTTTATCTGCCAGAAGCAGTCTTCACTGATTTTGGTGCAGCTATTAGCCCATGTACATTTAATTACATGTTTAATACGATTAAAAAAGAATCCAGAAGGATCAAAAACAGATAAATAAGACTAGACTAAACATTCATTTTTAAACATGGTTATTCATGGTACCATGAAAGATATGACCTGCAGTGACCAAGCTCTTTAATCAGCAAGATGAGAGCTCTAATTTAAATGAAAGTCAGTGATTTGAACTCCACAATCTTTCATTGCTTTGCATAGGGACACTTGTCTTTTAAAGCACTGAAATTAGTTTGAGGAATGGAGATTGCTAATGTTCCTCCTTTTCCGCAAATTCCATTTAAGCCCAGATATTTTTCAAGACAACTTCAAAGATGCATTAACGGATTTGAAATAGGATTAGTTATATTTTAAAAACATCGTATTATGAACACTGTACAACATTGTGTGTTATATCATTAACTTCTGTAACTCCTAACATATTGCTTGGGCAAAGAATCCCTTAGCCACAGTGAAAAGCAGAGGTTGTAACTGTAAAGATTTATACTGAGACTGTAAACCCTTCATGGCAGGGACTATCTCTTTGTTATAGCTCTGTGGCACTGGGGCCACATGATAAGGTGAAAACCTAATCACAGGATAGCAAGAGTTAACAACCAATTAGTTACATCTACTGCACCTGTGCTGTAATTAATTAGTTCCTTCTCAGCCAGAGGAGCTGGAATTGATGCATCAGGTGATAAATTAATGGCCATCTGGGCCTCTTAGAAGGGAGAGAGTTCAATCTGAAGGGAGGAGCCACATGAAGCAGAGGGAATCCTGTGAAGGAAACTGAGCCAGAGTGTGCAAGGGAGCAGACACTTCAGGGAGACTCAGTCTCGAGGGCCAGGGCTCAAATACTGGAGCTGAGATAGGGTGACCAGATGTCCCGATTTTTGGGTCTTTTTCTTATATAGGCTCCTATTACCCCCCACACCCTGTCTCAATTTTTCACACTTGCTGTCTGGTCACCCTAAGCTGGGGAGAAGACTCCGAGTAGCTGAGAAACAGGGGTGGGTTTAGTGGGGGTTCATGGGTTCAATTGCACCAAATCATGAACCCACCCCTACAGCAGCAACTCCTGTCCTATTGGACTGGGCTTAGCTTCAGGCGTTGCAAGCTGGTGCACTGGGTCACAGCGTCACTGATGGGTGGCTGGGCCAAACCTGAGTGGCACTGTGACCCAGTGCACCAGATCACAATGCCCAGATCAGGAAGCTGGGCCTCACCCATTTTGACAGGAGCCACAGCTATGGGGTAAGCACAGGGCAGGCTCACTCTCCACACACACACACCTTGAGGCCTCCCCTTTTCACCGGGTCAGGATTAGGGTTGCAGTGCCCTGGTGAAGAGCGCTGCTGCAGATGGTTGTCAGTCCCTTGGCAGTTTAGTACACTACACCCACTGAATTGGGAGGTTACCTGCTCCACTGCTGAGCAAGGAGTTTGAAGAGTCCAGAGGGAGAGCTGATTTGTTGAGAGACTTTGGATATTAGTTTGAGCATTTGTTACCCTGAATTAGATGCTTCTTAGCTGGCAGACTGAGTTGCGCACAGAGGCAGACGGCCTACCAGGGTGCTTGGCGTGTTTCAAACAGCACTACATTAAAATGCACTAGGAAATCTTTAGTAGGCACCAGCAGGATCTATGTGGACAAATTAATGCACAACATGTTTGTATGCTTTAGAAATCACACTCCCATAGTCCACATTACTACACTGTGTAGACAAGCCCTTAGATATAAGTAACCATTTCCAGTGTTTTTCCAGTGTTTATTGGATATAACTGAAAATCTGAAGTCCTAGGGTACGTCTACACTATGGGATTATTCCGATTTTACATAAACCGGTTTTATAAAACAGATTGTATAAAGTCGAGTGCACGCAGCCACACTAAGCACATTAATTCAGTGGTGTGCGTCCATGGTCTGAGGCTAGCATCGATTTCCTGAGCGTTGCACTGTG
>NC_133769.1:61223560-61265320 GCF_003597395.2 Chelonoidis abingdonii | reverse complement strand
GCCACACTAACCCTAATCCGACATGGTAATACCGATTTTAGCACTACTCCTCTCATCAGGGAGGAGTACAGAAACCGATTTAAAGAGCCCTTTATATCGATATAAAGGGCCTCATAGTGTGGACGGGTACAGCGTTAAATCGGTTTAATGCTGCTAAAATCGGTTTAAACGCGTAGTGTAGACCAGGCCCTACACACTTATCACCATAGTACCTGAGCACCTTCCAGCAGTGCATTAAGCAACATGACTACACATCTGTCATGTGTTTGTTCTCTCACTCTCTCCCTAGAGGGAGGAGCCAGCCATGATTCTGTGACAGGAGATCTGGCCAGAGGGGCAGTTGAAGCGGGTTCGTCACCGACAGGTCCATTAGTGTGCAGAACTAGTGCTGGAGAGGCCAAGCCAGGGCTATCAGGACAATCTTGGCCTTGTTCTGAGTGATCTTCATGAGGACTTTGTGCACATCAGAACCCCTGACCAAGGAAGTAGAAAAGTGTCTAAAAAGGAGCCCCTATCAATCCAGCAAAACGAGCAGAACAGGTGGCACTTCCTGTTCTGCTGAGTCACGAACAAGTCCACCTGGGGAGACCCCCACTTTTGGAAGATCTGGTCGATCACATCAGGGTGGACAGACCACTTGTGGTGAGACAAGAAGGTTCTGCTGAGGCAATCTGCCAATACGTTTCTGGTTCCGGGGAGGTGCCCTGCCACAAAATAAATGGCATGCTGCACCCAAAAGTCCCACAGTTTGAGGGCTTCCTGGTAGAGGGCTGATGATTTGGCTCCAGGGCCGGTGCTACCATTTAGGCGGACTATGCAGTTGCCTAGGGCGCCAGGATTTGGGGGCGCCAAAAAGCGGCGCCCTCCAATTTTTTTTTAAGTGTTTGAGCTGCCACTCTCCTGGGAGGGAGAGGGAGTCTGAGCTCCCACCAGCAGCCCAGGGGTTCCCCTGAGTCAGCAGGCCGCCGGCAGCCGAGGGGTTCCCCTGAGTCAGTGGGCCACCGCCGGCAGCCGGCAGCCCAGGGGTTCCCCTGGATCAGTGTGCCACCAGCAGCCCGGGGGTTCCACCGCGCAGTCGCTGCTTCGCATCTCAGCTGTTTGTCGCCGCAAGCCTGGGAGGAGAATTAGAGCAGGACAGCGTGCTCAGAGAGGACGTGGAGCAGAGGTGAGCTAGGGTGGGGAGGTACCGCAGGGCTCCCCGGGCCTGGGGGTGGGGAGGGCACCTCAGGGCAGAGGGGAGCTGCTGCAGGGCTGGCGGGGGGGCAAGGTGGAAGTCTCGTCTAGGGCGTGAAACTTCCTTGTGCCAGTCCTGCTTGGCTCCATCCTGCTTGTTGATATAAAACATCATGGCAGTGTGGCCCATCAGGACTTGAACCACTGGTTCTTGTAACTGGGACCGAATTGCCTAGCAGGCCAGGTGAACCACCCTGAACTCCCTGACATTTATGTGGAAGGAGCGGTCAACCTCCAACCAGTAGCCCTGTGTACTGAATTAGCCCAGGTGGGCTCCCCAGCACAGGCCCAAGATGTCAGACACCAGAGTTAGCAAAGGGACCGCAGCCATGAAGGGGACTCCCTGCAACACCAATGGAGGATCCAACCACCACGCCAGTGATGCCTGGATGTGGTCCGGCACCTGAACTACCAGGTCCAGGTAGTGTCTGTTGGGGATGTAGACCGATGCCAACCACGCCTGCAGCGGCTGGAAGTACAGCTGGGCATGATGGACCACATAAGTATAGGCAGCCATGTGGTCTACCAGCTTTAGACAAGTGTGGGATGTAGTGAGCAGGTGGCCCCTCACAAGGGAGATTACGTCCAACATGGCTCAGGAACGGTTCTCTGGAAGGAGTGCATGAAATCGAGAACTGCCCCGATAAACTCTATCCATTGCACTGGTACGAGGATTGATTTATTCTCATTTACTAACAGGCTCAGATCACGGCATGTGGACCGCAGCAGATGGAGGCTGCTCTGCACTTGATCCCGTGATCTGCCCTTGATGAGCCAATTGTCGAGATAAGGATAGACCTGGACCTCCTGATGCCTCAAGTAAGCAGCTCCTGGGGCCATGCATTTTGTAAAGACCCACAGTGCTGAGGAGAGGCCAAAGGGGAGCACTGTGAACTGGAAATAGCACTAGTCCACCACAAAACAGAGGAACCATCTGTGTCCATGGAAGACAGAGATATGGAAATAAGTGTCTTTCAAGATGAGAGCGGCATATCAGTTTCCCGGAATGAGGTACTTGTTGAGTCATAAGCACATAAGAACATAAGCATGGCCATACTGGGTCAGACCAAAGGTCCATCCAGCACAGTATACTGCCTACTGACAGTGGCCAGTGCCAGCTGCCACAATGGAATGAACCTAACAGGCAATGATCAAGTGATTTCTCTCCTCTCATCTATCTCCATCCTCTGACCAACAAAGGCTAGGGACACCATCCTTACCCAACCTGACTAATAGCCATTAATGGACTTAACCTCCATGAATTTATATAGTTCTCTTTTAAACCTTGTTATAGTCCCAGCCTTCACAACCTCTTCAGGCAAGCAGTTCCACAGGTTGACTGTGCACTATGTGAAGAAGAACTTCCTTTTATTTGTTTTAAACATGCTGCCCATTAATTTCATTTAGTGGCCCCTAGTTCTTATATTATGGGAACAAATAAATAACTTTTCCTTATTCACTTTCTCCACGCCACTTATGATTATATACTCTATCATTCCCCTTAGGTCTCCTCTTTTCAACTAACAATTCCTAGCCTCTAATCTTCCTCATATGGGACCACATTCCAAACCCTATCATTTTTAGTTGCCTTCTCTGAACTTTTAGTGCAGTATTTCTTTTGAGGTGAGGAGACCACATCTGTTAAGCAGTATTCGGATTGATGCGTACCTGATTTATATAGGACATAATATATCCTCGTCTTATCTCCTATCCTTTTTTAATGATTCCTTACATCCTGTTTGCTTTTTGACTGCCAGCTCGCACACTGCATGGATGTCTTCAGAGAACTATCCACGATGACTCAAAACTCTTCCATTATTATTTAGCTAAATCCTACATTCATATTGTATGTATTAGTTTGGGGTATTTTTTAAGTCTACTTACTTTATCATTTATCCACATGAAATTTCATTTGCATTTTTTGCCCAATCACTTAGTTTTTTGTGAGATCTTTTTGAAGTTTCACACGTCTCGCTTTGCGTCTAATACTATGAACAGTTTTAGTAATCATCTGCAAACTTTGCCACCCACTATTTACCCCTTTCTTAGAACATTTATGAATAAGTTGAATGTGATTGGTTCTTAGGGACCGACCCTTGGAGAACACCATAGTTCCTCTTATTCTGAAATGTACTTATCCTACTTTTCCTCTTTACGTTTTCTATACCAGCTCAATCCAGGAGGATTTCCTCTATCCATGAAACCTTATTACGTAAGAGCCTTTCAGTGGAGGGACTTTGTTCAAGGCTTTCTCGGAATCTAAGTAACACTATGTCACTGGATCTCCCTTGTCCACGTATTCGTTGACCCCTTCAAAGACATTCTAATGATTAGTAGACATGATTTCCTTATTTCCTATTGTGTTGACAATTTATTCTTTCTACTATTGTTTCAATTATGCTCGGTGACGTTGACTTACCGGTCTGCAATTGCTGGGATACCTCTAGAGCCCTTTTAAATATTGGTGTTACTTACTATCTCCAGTCATTGGGTACAGAAGCTGATTTTAAGGACGGTTACAAACCGACAGTACATAATCTCGCCAATTTCACTTTCGATGTCTTTAGACCACTTCGGTGAATGCCATCTGGTCCCGGTGACTTGTTACTGTTAAATTTTGAATTAATTCAAACTCCTCTTACTGACACTTCATCTGTGAAGTTCCTCAGATCTGCACCTACCAGGATGGCTCAGGTTTAGGAATCTCCTAAGATCCTCCACAAAGAGGATTGAGCCAAAGAATCATTTAGTTTCTTCTGCATGACTTTATCATCTGTAAGTGCTCCTTTTGTATCTTGACATCCAAGGGCCCCACTGGTTGTTTAGCGGCTTCCTGCTTCTTGATGTACTTAAAAAACATTTTGTTATTTCCTTTGAGTTTTGGCTAGCTGTTCTTCAAATCATTTTTTGGCTTTTCTTATTACATTTTTTACACTTAATTTGGCAGTGTTTATGGTCTTTTCTATTACCAATGCTAGAATTTGATTTTCCACTTTTAAAGATGCTTTTTATTCTCCACTGCTTCTTTAACATGGTTGTAAGCCACGGTGGCTCTTTTTTACTTCTTTTACTGTGTTTTTTAATTTGGGGTATTACTTTTAAGTTGTGGCCTCTCTTATGGGTTTATCTTTTGAAAAGTGTCCACGCAGTTGAAGGGATTTCACTCTAGTGCACTGAAGTCTTTAATTTCTGTTTAACTAACTCCTCATTTTTGCATAGTTCCCTTTTCTGAAGATTCAATGCCACAGTGTTGGACTGTTGAGGTGTTTTTCCCACCACAAGGAATGTTAAATGTTGCTATATTATGGCCTATTTCAGCGGTTCTTTACAGTTATCCTGTTGGGACCAGATCCTGTGCCTTCACTCAGGACCAAATTAAGAATTGCCTCTCTCTCTTGTGGGTCCTGTACCAGCTGCTCCAAGAAGTCTTTTAAGTATCGAAAATTTTGTCTCTGCATTTCATCCTCAGGTGACATGTACCCAGTCAATTATGGGGATAATAGAATCCCCCACTATTATTGAGTTCTTTATTTTGATAGCCTCTCTAATCTCCCTTAGTATTTCATTGTCACTATCACTGTCTTGGTCAGGTGGTCGATAATAGATCCCTACTATTATATTCTTATTAGAGCATGGAATTACTATCCATAGAGATTCTATGGAACATGTGGATTCCTTTAAGATTTTTACTTCATTTGCATCTACATTTTCTTTTACATATAGTGCCATCCCCCTGCCTCCACCCCCGTTTCACCTGTTCTGTCCTTCCAATATATTTTTTACCCCAGAATGATTGTGTCCCATTGATTGTCCTCACTCCTCCAGGTTTCTATGATGCTTATTATATCAATATCCTCCTTTAACAGGAGGCACTCTAGTTCACCCATCTTATTATTTAGACTTCTAGCATTTGTGTACAAGCACTTTAAAAACTTGTCACTGTTTATTTGTCTGCCCTTTTCTGATGTACCAGATTCTTTATGTGAATGTTTCTCGTCTGATCTGGCCCATACTTTATCCTCTTCCATCCTCTCCTCCTTACTAAAACCTAGAGAATCTCTACCAATAGACTCTCCTCTAAGAGTAGTCTCTGTCCGATCCACATGCTCCTCTGTAGCAATTGGCTTTCCCACACCTCTTAGTTTAAAAACTGCTCTGCAACCTTTTTAATGTTAAGTGCCAGCAGATTGGATCCACTTTGGTTTAGGTGGAGCCCATCCTTACTGTATAGGCTCCCCCATCCCAAAAGTTTCCCCAGTTCCTAATAAATCTAAAACCCTCCTCTCTACACCATCGTCTCATCCACGCATTGAGACTCTGAAGCTCTGCCTGACTACCTGGTCCTACGCGTAGAACTGGAAGCATTTCTGAGAACGCCACCATAGAGGTCCTGTATTTCAGTCTCTTTCCTAGCAGCCTAAATTTGGCCTCAGGACATCTCTCCTACCTTTCCCTAGGTCATCGCAGGTCCAAAATGGGTCGTAGGCCTCCTTTTGCTTTTGGGATCAGGAAATAGAAAGAGTAGAAACCTTTCCCTCTCATTTCCTTCTCCACTGCCCCCAGTTGTAGGAGGTTGTTTACCTCCTGAACAAGGAGTTGCTCATGAGAAAGGTCTCTGAAGAGGGATGGGGAAGAGGGGAGGTGGCTGAAAACTGAAGGGTGTAGCCCAGCAACACAATTTCTAGCACCCAACGATCTGAGGTGACTCTCAACCAGGCCAAATGGTAGGGATGGAGAAGGTTGAGGAAAAGATGGAGCGGATCCGGGGAGGTGACTGGGATGCCACTCTCGAACACACCCTCAAAACGCCCATTTTTTAACCCTGAGGTGTTTCGCCAGGCCAGGTTGGCAGAAGAATTGAAGGATGAAGTGACTGAACCCAGTGTCCCTTCTCCTCATAGATCCCTGCTGATGCTGCCAAGGCCTTGGCAGAGGGGGCAATCAGAATGGCTTCCTCACAAACTGAGGCATATGCATACCCATAGAGCGGAGGGTGGCCCAAGCGTCTTTCAGACTGTGCAGCCTCATATCCATTTGATCTGAAAACAGCCCCAGTCTATCAAATGGGAGATTTTGTATGGAGGACCACATCTCCTGGGATAGGCCGGTGGTCTGAAGCCAGGAGCGTGCCTTCTGACCTCCGCTGAGGTGACCACCCTGGACACTGAATCAGCCACATCCCAGGCCATCTGGAGGGAGCACTGAGCTGCTGCAGTACCTTCTCCACAAGGCCCAGAACTCTTGGGCCGCCTCCTGGGACCTGGAGCCCTTAAACTTGTGGAGGGAGATTAAAATTATAATGCCTCAAAAGAGCCTGGTGGTTCATGTTCCAGAACTGGAGACTGGCCATGGAATAAATTTTTCTTCTAAAAAGGTCCAATCTCTTGGCCTCCTTATTTTTGGGGGTCAAACTGGCATGTCCTTGCTTGTCCATTTTGTTAGCCACCAACCACTCCAGGGGCAGGTGAGTATATAAGTATTCAAATCCCTTGGTGAGGACAAAATACCTTTTCTAAGATCTTTTGGAAGTGCGCGGGATGGAGGACAGGTTTTGCCAGAGGGCTTTAGCAAAGTTCAGGACCTCTTCATGCACTGGGAGCACGACACATGCAGGGGTAGACGTGGAGACAATGAACACAGTATCTGATTGCTCCACCATCACTTCTGCCTCGAGACCTAAGTTTAGTGGCCACCCGCCGGAGCAGGGCTTGCTGCTTCTTTAATTTGCCCAGTGGACTAGCATGGGAGAGCCCCACCACCATCTTGTCTGGAGAGGAGGAGGACATTTGAACCACCAGGGGAGGGCCCAGGGTATCATCCCACGCAGGGGAAGAGGTTCTTGGGATGGGCACCTGTCCTTCCACCTCAGCGCCCACCAGCACTTCCTGCAGTGAGCCTGGTGCCACCAGTGCCAACTGGGGTTTATCTGACATGGTGACCAAGGACTGGTGGGATAGGGGCATCAGCATAAATGGCATACCCCAGGTATTCCACTAAAGCCACTGTGCTTGCCACTGGCCCTGCTGCCAAGTTGGCATTGCTGCGGCAAATGCAACCTCCAGAGCCCAGTCGTGATGGTGCTGTCTCAGCGATGGGCTGAACTCCCTCTCTGTGCCAGAGAAATCCTTCTCCGGACACAAGGGTGGGGCCATCAACACCTGAGTCTGGCAGCTAACCATCGCCATGGGTCACTGGTGCCTTGATTGGTTAGACCGGTGCCAGGAGTCGAGGGAGCAGAACTGTGTTGTGGAGAGTCCCTGAGGTCTCAGTGATGGTGACTGTCAGCATGAAGATGACTGGTGCTGACTGTAAGGCAATTTGCGCCTCTTTCTGGGTGAGGTCTGGTGTGTTGGCAGAGACCAGGAGTGCGGTGCTGGTGATCTGTAACAGCGAACTAGTGACCTAGCTGATGCAGAGCGCTCTGCCTCATCTCTGGAGACCAGCAGCACTCAATCACCTTCTGAAACACCTTCACGGCTGGCTTGCCCTCATAGGGAGCCTTCACCAGGTCCATCACAGTGCCAGCTGCACACTGAGGCATCACAGTGCCAGCTGCAGTGGAAGAGTCCATTGCTTCCTGAGTGCCAGGGGCTGAGAGGCTGCTGTCTGCACCATCAGCCTGGGTCCCCTATTGCTCTCCGGAGTTGGTGTTGGATCCCTTATGGGGGTAGTAGGTCCCCACGGGGGCATGCCCTCCTGTGGCTCAGGCATGGACAGGCGGCCTAAGCAGGGTCCTTTGCCCAATGCCCCTTGATCTGACTTGCTCGGTGCTAGGTCCCTCTTCTGCATCTTCTTATTGGTCACCGGCGAAGGGGAACAGTGCTGGGAAGAGCCCAGTGCTGGGGGTGTGTTATGCACTGAGGCCAAAGTGCTGGGCATTGTGTTTGGCCGGGCCAGCTCCAACGCTAGGCAGAGAGCAGCCTCAATAAGGAGGGCCCTCAAGTGAATGTCATGTTCTTTGTGTGTTCTAGGATAAAAGTTCTTACAGATGCGACACTTCTCTTTAACGTGAGATTCTTCCAGGCACTTCAGACAGCTAACATGCAGGTCATTAACAGGCATAGGCCTGTTGCAGTCAGAACAGGGCTTAAAACCTGGGGACTGGGGCATGTCCTGCCTGGGGCAAAGTCCCCACTACTGCAATGAGAGATTTGCTTTTAGCTGCTTAGAAATACCTTACGGCACCTTAAACAGAGGCTTGCAGAAGAACCTCAGAAGGGGTTTAATTAGCACAAAAAGCTTACCTTTCCAACTGGCATAATTAAAATGGTGACAGTGTCAGGGCACTTTGGTTTGCATAAAGCGGTTAGTTTTAAGATTAAGGCTTTAATTAAGTAGAAATTAGTGATAGTTTAAATTTAGAAGATCCAATATGGTGGACCAAAATGGCAGATATAGGGATGAAGTAGTAGTAGGGAATGATCTTCCAGAACTTTCTAAAACCATCTAGAAACTTCTGGAATCCAAGATGGCATTATAGGGGTTGAAGCTACCCAGGCACATGTGGGTAATGTGACCAAGCACATGTAGATACATGTGACCATATGACATCATAGGGGAGGGGCTGTAAAGCCAAAAGCTGATTGGCTGAGACAGGCTAATAAATGATGTTAATGAGCAGACCTTGCCAGAGGAACCAGCAGACAACCAGCAGGTTGAAGTTGTAGTGGGTTTGGGATCCTTAAGAAGAACAGAAGCTCTGAGACTCCTCTGAAGAAAAGAAGCTATCTGAAGAACATCTGGAAAGAAAAAGGGTTTAGCCAGGTTTTGGGCAGAGTCTTGTAAGGCTTTGAGTGGGGGTTACTTTCTGAAAAGCCATTGCCTGCAAGGAGCCTCAAGCAACAGTAGCAGGAGAATCCTGAGGTTGTCCTGACAACAGCTGCTATAGCAACCAAACCAACAGTCTTCATTAGCATCAGCTCTGTAACTGCTGCTGGAGGGCAACCGCTGCTGCCTCAGTCACCCGCCAGAACCAGCTCTGACAGCTTCCTAAGGGAAGACAATGTTCCTGACAACATCTCCAATTTTAGACAGAACAGAAGGACCTTTGACAGTTCAGTGATACTGAAGAACAGAAGTGTAATTCTCCATCTATTATTAAGGAATGTGTGGGTTCCGCCTGTAAATAAAGCTGGATGCCAGTGGTTTGACTGAGATCTTCCCCTACCCATCTGGTAGTCGCTTGGCCAGTGCTTATTGGATGTTAAATGTTAAATGCCAGTATAAAGGGAATGATCACACTGTTGTATGTTATGCATGTTATATAGCTTGAGTCTTTTATTTGCTGTGCCACTTTATTTTAAAATGTAATTCTGTTACATTTTATCCTGCTTTACTCATTTCTTCTTTTTCTGTAAATACCTAATTCCTTCAATAAACTATTTTTGTTTTCAAAGGATTACTGCTTTTGTGTCTATCCTTGAGTGGAAGGCTGTATCCGTGTCCTTTCGGACTAGCTTGCTCTGGGGAGCTCTCTGTGGGTCAGAGAAAAGCCCCCTAGTAAAACTCTGGTAATTCCTTTAGAGTGGGCCACAACTTTGTTTACCGTTTAGTTAAAATGTAGACAAAAGTTGTAGGTAACATAATTGGCATCTAAAATCTGAGGGTAACGCTACTTGCTAACTAATCTACTATTAAACAAACTACTGCTGGAACACAATGTTCAAAGAGTAGGGGGAAAAAAACGCTGACCACTTGCAAAGCAAGGGTAAGAGGTGCTCCAACCAACCACCACAGATGATAAGAAGGAACTGAGAGGGCTGATGGCACCTGATATACTGACGCATGAGTGCGGCACTCAAAGGGGCACCACAGCCAGCTCTAAGGATACTGCTAAGGCAAAAGTCTATGACAACTATGCACATGCACACACCTAGAATGGAATCAACATGAGAAAGTAGTCAAAGAAGAATCAAAATGACTAGCTTGCCTCCAGAGTGGTGGATTTAAAAAACTGCTATTGAGAATGTGGAAGAAAATCTCCACTACATTCTTTCAATTTTAAAGCATCCCAAATTTGGGTCAGAAATTATTTCACTGTGGGCCTCTTAGTGCTGTCTTTTCACAGCTGAGGTACTGTGAATATACATCTAATACTTTTATTAGATGACTTTTATGTTCTGATTAACAACTTGATTATCTCACTAATATGTTAGGACTGCAACCTATACATCATCTTCAACTCCTCACTCTTTCTCTTACTGAATCCAAGCTTGTGCCCAGTCTGGTCTTTTCTTCCTCTAAAATGTTAAAATCTACTCTTTCCCCACTGATAGTTTCATCCATACCTTGTTCAACACTTGCTCTGTTTACAGCAGATTTTTCCTCCATGGCTTTAACACCTATCTCTTCACTCTATCTCAAGGACCAATCTTTATCTCTATTGTGACTTCCTCCTACCCTCCTCTCAATCCTCTTTCCTCACTGTTCCCTTCATCTCCTATTTATACACTTGGTTACATCTTGAACTTGATCCTAATGCTTGGCCAGTCTCCAGAAGCAAAAACACCAATGACTGGATTTTGAGATGTGTTGAGACCTTACTGACTTCAATAGACATAAATGTCCTCCTTCAATTCTCTGCTTGAAATCTAATTTCTCCTCAAAACTCTGCTTAGCTTTTTTCTTTACCGATAATTTCTGTGTAACTTCCTTGATTTAAACAGTTTCCCTTTGTCTCTTCTTGTCAAGTTTTGTTTCTCAGCATGTAAGAATGGAGACTGTTCTGTTTGTAAAGTACTGAATCAATTTGTGTTACTTTATAAATCTACATAATAAATAAAATACTGATTCCTGCAAGAAATGCTTTTTTTTTATTCCAATGACATCACAATCCTTTTTCCTGTCTTTATACCCTGAAATTAGAAGTCAACTGTGCAAGCAAAACATTGCCATGTGTACCTTAGTCATGTTATTCAAGGTAAAACAAGTCACAGACGCAGTGAGTTCAGAAACATCCACAGGAGTTCTCTCTTCTACCCACTCCACAACCACATCAATTAAACTATATGTGTGGCAATTACACAGATATTTGTGCTGCATGTAAACCACATCCTTTATGGGTGTAGCATGCAGCGCTGGGAGCCATGCTCCCAGCGCTGTCGCCCTGATTACACTGACGCTTTACAGCGCTGTATCTTGCAGCGCTCAGGGGGGTGTTTTTTCACACCTCTGAGAGCGAAAGTTGCAGCGCTGTAAAGTGTGAGTGTAGCCAGCCCACACTGTACAGACTCACTGTCCTTCAGAACGAGAGGCAATCAGCCTTCAACAGTAAACCACAGGCTCCCTCCTACTTCTTAATTACATGCAACCATCGCAAAGTCACCCTAGCAGGAGAGAGCTTTCACATAAAAGTTAATTAATGTACGGTGTACAAAAGTGGTGTTCGTTGGAAATACTCATCTGGACAGGACATTGCTACTGTTATCTCAGTGATATCTTGAAAGTTTATAAAAATTTCTGGGTTTCAATATTGAAATTCACCTTGGAATTTTGTACTGTCTTTTCACATACTGGGTACAGCCGGGGTTTCCCTCTTCTGCATCTCACAATTCAATCAATCTAATACTTTGTCCTGGAACAGATTCTGATGTCACTCCTCACAATGGACAGCAACTTCCCCCACGAATGGTCCACTGACTTCAGTGGAACTAGTTGTATAGCAAGATGCTATTCAGCCTGAAGAAAAGTGTCAGAATCTAGCCCTGTGGCTTCACAACTTGGACCTCACTTTGTAGAAATGTCACCCACCCACATCAGCAGGTGGGGAAATTGATGGGGCCACTAGTGAAAGAGGAACAGACCCAGTAGCAAGGGAATGAGGCACTTGCCAAGGGACAATACGTAGAGGCAGAGAGGTGCTGATTGGAGAGCATTGCCCAGTTCCCAGGATTAAGCCCAGCACAGGCACCGCTTTCAGCTACTTTCCAGCAGCCCACCCTACCCACCCGAACTAGGAATGGGAACCCAGCCTGAAAGAGGCTGTGGGTCTAGCTAATCATCTGTTTAATTGGTTAGGAAGGATTTTTTTTCTCCCATGGGCCAAATTGCAGAGGACCAAGGAGTTTTTTGCTTTCCTCATACCACCTGCAAGTTACAGTGGGTTAAGCAGGAACACACATGGTATCTAACAGCTGTACTGGGATGGTAATGCTTATTTGTCTCAACTGGCAGCTGGTTTCCAGTGGGGTTAAGAGAATAAGTGAATGGTTCCCAGAGGTAAAAGACCTGGGATTTTGGTGATGGGTCTTGGGCTCATGTGATAGGGTCAAACCTTGTGGCCTTTGTGGGTCAAGATAAGACTGTGGCCCTCATGGGCCAAGGTTCCCCACCCTGCTGCACCCTCTGTCCCCCTCAGAGAGAACTGAGTCCTGGGTGATAGGATGAGGAGACCCTACCTCATATTATGGATTATATGGGAAGGACCCCTGTAACTCTGGCACCACTTATGGGTTATATGATAAGGAACCCTGTAACCCCCCACTGGAACCAATTAAATGTCCAGTATAGCAGAATATGGGTGATGGGTGAGTAGCGCCCCTCCCTTGTGTTAAAAGATTAATAAAAGTTGCAGCCTGCCACTTAATTCCATGAATGTATCTGTCCTCATTTTGCCATTGTGTCCACATCAACTAGATTATTCCAGCAAAGTAATGTCTTGCTGTCTAAACTGTATTTATATGTACATGTGTAAAAAGAGAGAGTGAATAAGTAATAATAAAGGTATACAATGAGGGTTTCTGGTGACTAGTGAAGCTATGAGACCTAAATGTGAGTAGTTCGTTCATAGCACTGTAACTGATCCCACGTTAAAATACAGCCTATAATAAATACAGTTTGAGTGCATTTTGTTATGACTAGGTATAAAAACTAAACCTCTCACATAAACACAATGTAAACTCTAAGGTTCAGATACTCAACTGGTTTAAATAGATATAGATGCATTGATTTCAATAGAGCGGGGCTCATTTACACCAGCTGAGGATCTGGCCTTAAAAATTTTATTCACCAGTTCTGGCTTATGTCTTATAGTCCTAAAAGCTCATGCTTCGCAGATTCAGCCAACCACCTGCATAGGTAAGACAGGGATTCCCCTGCCAATCTATTCTGCATATGTGTTTCAGCTCCTTCCTCTGAAGCATCACAGATGGCCAAGGCTGGAGATGGGACATTGGACAGGCTGGACCCATGCTGTGAGGTGGCACTGAGCATTCTGTCTCTCAAGTGCTTGGCTGGCTGGTTTTTGCTCACCTGCTCAGGGTCAAACTGATCACCATACGTTGGGGTTGGGAAAGAATTTTCCCTCCGGTCAGATTGGCAGTGGCCTTGGGGTGTTTTCACCTTTCTCTGCAGCAAGTGTGTGTGGGTTGCTTGCCAGGATTATGTGGGTATGTCCATTTCCCTGCCACTGCTGGGACCTTGGGCAATGGTGCACTGTGGTCCCTCCTACTCTCTCCCTGTGGCATATAACAATCTATTTTCCTGTGGTCTGCAATACTTTGGTCTAATTTCAATTGTTGGGTTTAGTGTGCAGGTGCTGGGTGGTGTAGGTGACCTGTGATACGCAGGAAGTCAGAGTAAATGATCCGGTGGTCCCTCCTGGCCTTAAAATCTATGACTGTATATCACTTACAGACTTTAGGGTCTACCCTTCAAGATGCTGAGCACTTTAGCCCATTCCAACAACGTACTTAATTCAATGGGATTATTCAGATGCTAACAATGATAAATGTCTTGTGTTCTGTTGAGCTGGGTTTATTCATTCATCTGGTAAAATGCTGACTGACTGTGGATTCTAGAAGATGTCTGTCTGCAGGAGAATGAAAAATTCTTTTCTGATATGTATTCATCTGTGGCGTGTTTGAACAAATGCATCTGTGTGCTTATCAATATTTTGTTACAGTGCAAGATGACATTAGAATTTTAAATGCAGAGTTCTAAGAGACGTAACCACTTATATGGCTACATCAGGTACATAACTGCATCACCGGCCATTTACTTCAATAGAATGGAACCAAATAGTTAAAAAAACTGAATTTATTTATTATGGGCAGCAGTTACCTACCCTTGTTGGGCAGCTATGAAACTGCTGTGATAGATCTATTGATTTTTAAACTAATTGCTTTTTCTAGAACCCTCTGTTGTCTCAAAATCATCTTTCATATTGATTCAACATAACGAAAATAAAAGGGTACAAACATAGCTGGATTGATTTAAGACTTAGACTTCAGGAACACATTTATAACAATAGCTATTAGAATCACTGGATAATTGACCTGTGACTGCTACAATATTAACCTTCCAAACTCTGACCAGACCAGGTGACTGAGAGCAGCAAATAAAGTTCAATTCTCTCTTCTCAGCTCTTGTGAGTCATGCTTTATTACATTTGTAAATACAGTTTTCCATTACGCTCTCTGCTTGGGCTGCAAACATTCCAAGGGAGTGTTTAAAGTCCAAACAAACTTTTTTTTTAGAAGGTGGGGTCCACAATAATTTATGGTGATAAATACTTTGGTCTTTTAACTTGTATAGCTTTGTACATACAAAAATCTAAATTTCGGGCCTAAGTTTACCTAAATCTAATGGTGCAAACCATTACTGTCAAAATCATTGAGAAGGGAAGGAGAGGTTCCCAACCATCCTTTTTTAATGACCCTGATCTCCTGAACCTTTTAAAAACACACCACACAAACACAAATCTTTTATCATCAGGGAAACCTACCCTTACCTTAATTCTAAAAACAGACTTATCTGACAATGACTTAGTTTCTCCTGCAATATATCTCTGACACCCTTACTCATTGAGTAACACCTTAGTCCTAGAGTAGTCCTAGTTATATCAATGAGATTATTTGAGGATAAAAGTACTCCTCAGTGTGAATAAGGATATCATAAAGTGGCCCTAAAGTAGAAATTAATGTGTCAAGATAACCTGATGCACTAGATCCCATCACATGCTAAGTGAGCGCTGGTGATCATTTCCAAGTTACAGACATTTGATCTGGCTAATCTGCAGTATCATATCTGCCCTTTGAATACTGTGTCAGAGTTGAAACTTCAACTAAAGTTCTCAGCTATTGACGGAGATCTTCATTTTAGCTGCATTTAATGTCAAAATGGATGCTTAAGACAGCAAAGGATTTGTTTAAAAAGCATGGAATTTGTAACCACGCAAGCATGGTACACTAAAGCATGCAGCATGCACAGAGACATAAATTAGCAATTTCAGATGCAGAAACCTGAGCATATACAATGCTGGCATTTTCCATTAAATAAAAAAAATAGCTCTTGGAACTTTTAAAGATAGAAAATGTCTTTGTTTGTGCATTCCTAGCAGGCTGATTATGGTAAACCCCTAATTATGTTGTAAGCTTTTTGGAACAGGGACTGTACCTTTCAATATGTTTGAACATATTGAAGGGAGGGACAGGAGTGGGAAGGGGTAAGGTCCTTTGTGGGTACTAGCAAAATGGTAGTAATAAATAACTTGATGATGATATTTCAGGAATACATTGTGGAATAGAATATATGGGCATAACCATTTATTGACTGTGGTAATAACAATTGTACAACTTCCTGAAAATTTGGAAGATAGAGGCGTTGCTCTAGAATCCTGCAGCATGCATTACTCATTTCTGTGAATTCTGTTACATAATTCAAAGCCAAAGGCCAATTCTTGTGTATCCAAATGAATGGTATCAGCTGGACTTTTAACAGCAATGACTTACCTAACCTTGGAGTTTTTTAACCTTACCCCTTCCCACTCCTGTCCCTCCCTTGCCCATACAGCAATAATGAGCACAAAGGGAGATGTACAGATTTGGGAATTATGGGAAAACCAAAGCAGGAGTGCTGAGAATGGCCTTGACATCTGCTGCTTGCGTTGTGGAGGTGCAAGGAGGGGTGAGAAATGAACGGGGAAGGCAGGGGTGTTCAGTGAGTGGGGAAAGGGGAACTGCAGTGAAGGCGAAGCGAGGGAGACAGTTCCATCTTCTCATGAGTTTTACCTACCATTTTACATCTGCTAATGACAGTATTCAATAAGTTGACAGTATTCAATAAGTTTCTTTAATGTAGACAAGACCCTAGGTTTACTGGGGTCAAGAGAGGTTTGTAGGTTCATCTTGTTACATAAAATACCTTAAGTGTACTAAACATGTGACAACCCTGAGTAAAAGAGCAGAATAATAAGCAATTGTAGTACCCGTCTTGCTCATGAATGATGAGGACTGGATAGCGGTGAGCATTTGTGGAAACCCTGGTATTAAAAAGTCCCTCCCAGTTAATCAAAAAAAAGTCTTATTTGGTGACTAGAGCACAGCGCATAAATGTTTTGGAGAATGCTTGGGACAAGATGTCATACAAGAGGGAAAAAATACTTTCCAAAGCAGGCTTGGCAACATTAGTCCAGAACAAACAAACTTGGACAACAAACAACTCCAAAAATACAAATAAAATCCCTTACACAATAGGTAAATCCTTAAGGCTACCATGGGAGTATAGGGCCAAAGAAATCAGCAAACTGACCAGATACAATGCAATAGCCACTTTCACCAGCTTGCCAAAAATATTTTCTCCTATAATGTTAAAGGAAAACTAGCTATTTTTACTATTGCCTTTGACTACGATAGAAAAATAAATAATGTAATCAGAAGTTAAACAAGGAAAACATGAGGCTTTTTTAAAAATACCTGAAAATATTTCAAATATAAACTGGGCTGTGACAGTTCCAACAGGAAAGGAAACCTCATATCTTGCGACATCTGATGAGAGATGCAGAGACATGCCACACCCTCCCTGCAGACCCAGAAAAATATGGAGTTAACAGAAAAAAAAAAAGAGAGAAATCACAGACCTTGCCTTAAAAAAAGCTGTGGAAATATCCCATTGTTGACAGTGTGTGGCTGCAGCTCTGAACTGTTGCATGTTGTCAATATGACAGTATTTTCTATATTCAATCTTCATTTATATGCCTTTTAAAGGTAATTATTGATTCAATCATCTCACATATGATCAAGTTATTGGGCACTATTTTATATTCTACTGCAGTCTTTCTACTTCTCTCCCATTACTATAATTTTTAAAAATAGTTTTACTATCTGCACTTTTATTTATATATATTTTTGTTCACAATATGGTTTTTCAAGAAGTTTGTAAAACAGCAAAACTTAAATTTGAACTAGAACCTGATGGAGACCTCCCATTTCTAGTAGTTAACCATGTGGGACAGTTTCATTTTAAAGACAACACTGATATAGACAAATAATTTATGAATGCTCCTTGTCTAGCAACTATCACAGAATTTCCAATTGAAGCCAGCAATTCTGATAATTAATGCTCCAGTCCTGCAACTGAGCTCATGTGTCACTCCATGCAAATCAAATGGCAGGATTGAGGTCATAATTAAGAATGAGCTAACCAGTTTTTCCTAATTTTGAACTCATTTGAATATTGTGGGATTGAAACTCACTCAGATTCAAACATTTGCACTATACTTAAGAAACACTTTAAAGTCCTAGAGGGTTTAATAGAAAACCTTTCTATAGATTTTTGAACTACCCAATAGAATTGAATTGAAACATGAGTGAAAAAAGCACAGTTGAAATTATACAGAAAAAAAATTAGAAATTCAGACTGATTTTTCAAACACCAAAAATAGTTCATGATATCCACAAACCCTCAGACCAGAGATTCACCCATACAGAATTATAATAAAGCAACAAATTTTATGTTAAAATAACAGTGAGAGCAAAACTGAAGCAAAGACATTCTGAGATACAGACAGATATCCTGAATTTATCCTCCCAGAGGGCCAGATTATCAACCCCTTGCTCACACTGGTTTTTAGGAGTATAAAATCAGTGGGACTTCTTGTCTGAGTAACTTCTCACCAATGTGAACAAGGTTGATGATGATCTTCCCAAGAATGAACTAATTGTACTGTAGATAGGTCATCTCAGGCTCTAATGCAGTGGTTTTCAACCTTTTTTCATTTTGAATGGAAGCACGGACCCCTCTGGAAATCTTAAACATAGTCTGTGGATCCCAGGGGTCCAATGACCACAGGTTGAAAACTGTTGCTCGAATGTCATCAGATCTCACAAAGAAAGCAGGGATGCTCCGTTGGTTCATATATCAATACAGAGGACAATGCAGGCACTGCAGGGAGGGATGCTGGCAATTCAATAGGTGGCACTCTTTAAACTGTCAAGTTCATAGACCATTGAGACAGGAAAAAAACCAAAACTACTATGAGGAGGTAAATGTAAACTAATCTACTGGTTTTGTCCCCATTTTAGAGCAACATATAAAATAAATACTGAGAAAGCAATGACTAGAACTGTTGCTATGTTATGGAAAAACTGTGGAACATCACAGGCTTGTCATGTCAAATTTGGAAAAAGACATGGATTTGTGACCTGACTGATTTTTTTCCTTCCAAAATTTCTGAGCTGTCTTGTGTAACAGGACTTCCATATGCTTTTCACCTCTCTGTTTAACTGCTACAAAAGGGCAATAGAAAAAAGACATAGAGAGTCACAGAATCCATGTCCCCCATGACAATCAACCTTAATGATGTTCATTAATCATAAAGCTTGGACCTGGACACAAGAGACATTTAACACTTAGCCTTTCATGTTATCTACAGGTTATTTTTTTAAAATGAGGCTAATTTAAAAGTGAGTTTATCTTAATATATAAAATTAATTTCCAACATATTTCTTCCAGAAAAAAAATCCCACAGAAAAGTCAGAAGTAATTTATTTTCTAGGGGGGAGGTTTTCAAAAATGCCTAAGGATTTTAGGAATTCCTAAATCCCTTCAGAGCTTTTGAAAAATCTCACCCTAAATTTCTGTAGGCAGACACTGTGAAATCTTCCCCACGCAGCCCTGCCACTGGAGATAGCAGTATAGTAATGAAGATTGTGCTCCTAAAACACTCCAAGGACTGGGCAATTCTTCTGACCTTTCTGGTTTGTTTAACTCTGTCTTCTCCTCCATGTCCCTCATGAGCTTTGGAAGAGAAGGAATTACACTAACTTCTCCATTCCATGGCCTGTGTTATGCAGAAGATCAGATTAGTTCATCATAATGGTCCCTTCTGGCCTTAAAATCTATTTATCCTATGTTTAGTCCCCTGGGGCCAGACATTTTCTCAAGATACTGATCACTTGTGAAATCTACTGACTATTGTCAACAAAAACTGGTTCACACGAATGTTTTTAAAATAGATTAACATGCGGCTTTTGCTTTGTATTTGCTCAATCTCCTTCTGTTGATTTACCTACTCTACATTCATAAAACACAGAAATATTTCTTATGAAGAGCAATGTGTGTGTTGTGTTTTATTCTCTGTATTTGGCCATGAAGCTTTGCTTTGGCAGAAATAATTAGATACTATTCTGTTCTAGGAACATACTGACTGCTGGTGGCTTGGATAAATGGAACCTGAACAGCTGCTTTTTTTCAGTTTAGGAGTCTTGAAAAGTCCCGTTTATTCTAATGCCATTTACACCAGCAAAGAATTAGGTACAGTGTCTTGAACATAGCTAATTGTTCATGTTCAAAATCCCTTCATTGTTGGAGCAATTAGCTCCACTGGAACCTAGAAAAAAATCCTGAGTTAATGAGAATCTAAACAAGACAAATTTGGTACCTGAGTGAGGATTAACTGTGAGTAAATACTGGCACTAGATACATATATTTGTAGAAGAGATCATTTAGTTTGTGCAGGCCTTCAGAGTTTTCTGGCTTCCAGAAACCTCCAACAACATGTTTAAAGTACATAGTCTTCTGTCTTTTTTGTAGCCTTTATCTCTTTTCTCTATTAGAGCAGATGTACCTTATCTCTCCGTCTTTTTTGCTTTGCTCTGTCAAGTACTTTGTCGTTAAATAAGCACGCTGTGACAACGCTAGTGTCTGGCGTAACTCCTCAAGGCCTTGCACCTTTTGTCATATACTCATTCTTTATTTTATAACTGTCCTCAAACCATCCTCTACATTTTTCAAATCCAGAAAATAAGATATTCTTTAAAAGGAAGATTTTGGAAACATTTAACACTTCCTGGCATCTCATGGAAAACTTGGAAACTTTCCATTTTGACAGACTGTCATATGCATTTGTCTGTGTCGGAGACATTCCTCCTCCTACTTTCCCCCACTTCTCTGTTTGTTTATTAAAATTAATGACCCTTGCACAAAAATAGAATCTTTGTTGCTTAATTGTTTTTTAAACCATCTGAGGATTCCCCTCTGCTGGAGGAATTCTCAGATGGTTACCTCACACGTAGACATGCCTGAACTAGCTTTGATCTAACTAGCTTGAAAAACAATAACAATAAAGCCATGTAGGGTTACCCAGTATCCAGTTTTTGACCAGCACACCCAGTCGAAAAGGGACCCTAGTGGCTTCAGTCAGCACTGCTGACCTGGCCATTAAAAGTCTGGTTGGCCACAGTGGGATTGGCAGGTTCCTTATCCGGCTCTGTGCAGCTCCCAGGAAACAGCCAGCATGTCCCTCCAGCTCCCAGGCGTAGGGGCAGCCATGGGGAATCTGCATGCTGCCCTATCACAAGCATTGGCTCCGTCACTCCCATTGGCCAAAAGCCAAGGCCAATGGGAGCTGCAGGGGCAGTGCTTGGGGAGGGGGCAGTGCTTGGAGCCCCCATGGCTGCAACTCCACCTAGGAGCCAGAGGGACATGCCAGACACTTCCCAGGAGCCACCTGAGGTAAACACCGCCTTGAGCACGCACTCCTCATCCCCTCCCGCACCCAAACCCCTTCCCCAGCCCTGAGCTTCCTCCTGCACTCCTAACCCTTCAGATCCAGCCCAAAGCCCCCTTGTGCACCCCAAATCCCTCATTCGCGGCCCCATCCCATAGCCAACACCCCCAGCTCCAACCCCAGCCCCCTGACTGGCGCACCCTCCCACACTCCAAAACCTTCACCTCCAGCCTGGAGCCCTTTCCTGCACTCCAAACCCTTCATCTTGGCCCGCAGGGGCATACTGGCTGCCACTTCCCAGAGCTCCCATTCCACTGGGAGCTGCAGGGAGCCATGCCTGCGGACGGTCAACATCCGCAAAATGTCTCACGGTCAACAATTACTTTACTCTGATGGGCCGCAGGTTGCCCACTACTGCTCTACACTGCCACGAAGCCTCTATACTACCACCTTCCATATCAACTCAGAGCAAGTAGAAATAGCAGCTGTAATTACAGCAATAAGGTTTTTGGCTGAACACCAGAAAATACAAAAAAAAAGAAAAGGGGATTACACATGCACTAATACAACCTGTGTCTCACGGGTATGCTGGCAAAGCAGTAGCAGTATATCTGCACACTAGTTGTCACTACACAGAAATTGAGGCAAGGGAACAGGATGATAGTATGTGTGTGAAATGAAGTCATTGTACAGATGGAAAAATGCAAGGTGCATCCAACACATACTTGTCAAGGATGGCATCTGCCCATGTTACGTGCCTGAGTGCTCTGCAAGGACGAGGCCCACACACACAGTGAGTTATTTGGCTTTAATGAAGGTAAAGTGACACATCCACAACGGGGACCCTGGGCGTTGCTGTCACTTAGGCGGGGAACCCAGCACTGAAGCTCAGCTCGGCCTGGGTCGGAGTCCAAAGGCGGACCGGGAGCATACAGCTATATATACACAATACAAAAGCAACTCATACATATGCAAAAAGGGACTTCCCACAGGCTATGTCCGCCCTTTGGCCTAAGGCCATACAAACTGGTTTCAACCAGTTAAAAGCAAGTTATAACTGGCATGCTGTGTCCTACAATGACCGGCCACTTAGCAAGCAGGGGCTCTTCACAAGGCCGCCGAGAAAGCGGAGACACCCTAGCTAGGCCGTGACACAGTCTTCCGTAGTCCCCTACAGCCCGTTTCACAGTTCTATAATACTATCATAACTGATATGGCTGTGCCACAAGCTCAGTGGGCAACCTTGGACAAGCCACTGAGGGTATGTCTACTCTGCAAATGGAGGTGTATTATAGCTCAGGTTGACATACCCATGCTAGCTTTAATCTATCATGTTTAAAAATAGCAGTGAAGGCATGGCAAGACGGTCTTGGCTAACAATGTATGTACCAAGGATTCTGAGTGGGCTTATACGCTGTGGCTTTACTACTATTTTTAGTTGTGCTGGGTAGATTAAAGAAAGTGCAGGTATCTCTACATGAGTTGCCTTGCAATCCCACCTCCAACTGCAGTGTGGACATACCCTAAATTTCTCTGGACCTCAGTCTCCTAAAGATAATGCCATTTCCTTTCTCCCATTCTTTGTACATCCTGTTTGGAGGGATATTGTAGGGGGAGATAGGTACCTATTTCCTCTTTGTACCATTGATATTTCCCTTTAAATTGTAAATTCTTTGAGGCAGGCAGTGTCGCACTATGCAACTGTACATTGCCTATCACAATGGGCCCCAGCCATGGTTGAGACTTCTAGGTACTAACATAATCCAAATAATACTAATAAACATAAATCACATGTAGTTAGGACTCCACTGCTGAACATGTTTGCTTATTTCCTTCTCTACCATCTCAGGCAATTAGTACTTTTATGCTTGTCTATACATAGACAGAAGAAAGGAAGAGTGCTCTCAGCTCAGGACTAGAAGCAAGGATCCCTTGTATTCTAATTCTGACTGAAGCGGATTCTCTCCATGGCCTTGAACAAATCATTTAACTCCCTTTTTCATTTCCTGCATTTGCAAGAGAAAGCTACATTACTTCTTTCACGGGGGAAGGGGGGTGGCTGCGAGGCTTAATGCTGCAAGACACTTTGCAGATTAAAAGTACCGTTTAAACTAACATTATTGCTCAGGAGGCTGTCTAATACGTAAACACTGAAAGCCATTGTTTTGTAATATCTGTAGTAAGGATAAGGTGTTGGTGTGTTATTTTCTGTAGGTGTTCATGTGGCTATAAAGATATGTTAAAGGTACCAAAAGCTTAGGCTAAGTGTTCCTGTAATACAGGCATAAAGCAAAATAATAATTAAAAACAACTCCACTCCATTTGTAGAGTCTAATCTAGCATTGGGGATGTTCAAATGGTAGGATATATTTACACATTCTTGCACACTGCAGCATTCCTTACCTCCTACTGCACAGTGACCTCAACTGCCCATCTGTAAAATAGGGATAGTATTTACCTGCTCCAGATGGTTAGACACCCTATGGCCCTCTTGCTTAAAGAAACACAGGCACTCTATTTCTTGTCACTCAATTGTTGACACAGGGAAGTGTTTTACAGAGACAACACTGCAGATCTGCGGACCAGTGACAGTTAGCGTTATATTTGGAAGCCCACCTGGGGCTGCGTTAGGGAGAACCTAGAACAAGGCAGGATGCCACACAAACTGCTTGTAATCGGGGGTGGGAGGATGGAGTTGCGTTATGTGAGCTGCTGAACAACACATCCATCTTTTCCGGGTTCGTGGCCTCAAACCCAAAGTGATGCACATGGAGCAGGGTTGCCAACGCTGGCCCAAACACCAAAGTAAACCCTGCCCCATGTCCACTTCCGTCCCACCCACAAAGCAACTTCACTTTCTCAGACTCCCCACAAATTTTATTTGACCTTTTACCCAAAATGCTGCAGTTTGGTTGGTGGAAATTTCATTGGAGGGCAGGGAGGGAGGAGAAGGAAATCCCTTTTTATTTGAGAATTTTACCTTGCTCCAGAGCTGTGATTCCTGGCTGCTAAGATTTAGAGTTCCATATCAAACTCAAAAGGCGCTTGGAGCCCCACTGTGACACACTGTACCTCAGAGTAGTACCCTGGACCCCCCTTATTCACCACTGTGATATGATGATATGTTTTGTACAATGCATGTTTTGTGAGGTATCATTTTAAAAGTCTTTAGCTATTGAACATTAATATCCTGTTGGATTGTGTGTACTACCATTGTATGTGAAGTTATGAAGTATTGCTGTATGCGTTACTGAAATATATTGTGAGGTTGGGAGACACCCACAGCTGGCCTTTCAGTAGGGACAAAGGACAACCATCACGGGTCAGACAGGCATTGATGGCCTATCAAGAAGAATCCACTCTCCCAGAAGCTCTAGAGACGGCACATATGCAAGGGGACTGCCTGACCCTCACATCACAGCAAGGATCTTTCTAGTAGCTGGAAGAAAGTATAAAAGAGGGACAGTGACATCATAATTTGCCTCTTTCCTCTCAACACCTGGAAAATCATCTGGAAGACAAAGACTTTGAACTGGGGAGATTAATCCCAGGCTGGGAAGGATCCAACCTCTGTACTGTGAGCTGCTTGTAACATCTATTAGGGTGAGAGACTGCTTAATTCTAACCTTGCTTAGTCTGTTAAATTTAAATTGTGTATTTATTCTTATTACTTGTGTAACCAACTTTGATCTCTATCCCTGCTAGTTATAATCACTTAAAAATCTATCTTTCTGTAGTTAATAAATCTGGTTTATATGTTACCTAAAACAGTATGATTTTGGTAGAAATATTTGGGGAATCTCAACTCAGGTAAACAAGGACTGTTGCATGTCCACTGCCTTTTGTTGGAGTTGCAAACTAATTAATGAGCTTGCATCATCCAAGGAAGTATATTTCTGGGGGCTGGTGTGATTGGCTGGTGCCTCTCTCTGTAAGATGGAGTGGCTCAGGGAGCATTCATGCAATTTAGCTGGATGTGGGGCTCCACACGCTGATGGCTGAGAGATCACAGTGCCTGGAGGGGTTTTTGCTGCTTGTCACTGGCATAGCATTATGTGGGACAGCCCAGGCTGGAGAATTAAGGGGGCACAGCAGTCCCACAGTTCCAAGTTTTACCCTGGGGATCCTGTCACACCCACCTTTTGTAATTTGGATGAGGGTAGTTATGCATTCTCATTCTAGTGCTGTACTTCTTAAACCAGCTCACATTCCACACTTCAAGAACTGCTGATCAAGAAATCATCAGACCTTAGTTATATTGGTGTAAGTGGCCTGAGGCTGAAGAAGAAGTATTAGCTTTTAAACATGAGAGTGGTATTGTAATCATCTTGACAAGAACTGTACTGGGTTTATCAGCTCTAACATATAAATAAAAATTTAAAAATGCTCAACAATGCATTTAGTAAGAGTCACAGATGTAGATAATCCTCTGTCCAGTCTTTTGCCATTCTGATACTTTATTCTAATATAACACAATTTAAGCTTTCAGTTGATCATTTAACTGCTTTCAGATGGAGCATTCATCACTTTGATGCACCTAGCTAATCATACAATTAAGGAATAAGATTTGAATACAAATTTCTGTTTGCACTTGAAGTTCTATATTTTAAATAGCTATCATGGCCTGTTAACTATTATTATTATTTTTTAATTCTTGCTAGATAAAACAGTATTGTGCCAGCACTTTTAATTTATTTAAGAACAAGGCAGTTTTGGATGTCTTTTGCAACCCTTCCCAAATTGTTTGATTTAAATGACCCTTTAAAATTCAGGGACAGTCTGCTATATAAATAGACTGACAAATGTCAGAAGTATTAGTTCAAGAGATAACAGTTAATGATTAAAGATGATGATATGAAAGTGTACTGTGCTTTTGTTGCCTTTGGCGCTAAGAAATTATTGCAAAGACAAAGAGGAGTCACGCGTCACTTAGGGTACATCTCCACTGCAACAAAAGGCTCACGACACAGCTGCAGTTGGCCCAAATCAGCTGACTCGGGCTTGCAGGGCTCAGGCTGCCAGGCTGAAAACTGCAGTGTAGTTATTCGGGCTTGGGCTGCCAAGCTCTGAGACCCTGTAATGGGGTGGGATCTCAAAGCCCAGACTCCAGCTCAAGCCCAAACATCTACACTGAATTTTAAGCCCCACAGCACGAGCCCCATGAATGCAAGTCAATTGACCTGGACTCTGAGACGCAGCGATGTGGGTTTTTTATTGCCGCACAGACAACCTTTAAAACAGAAAGCTAAGATGGGCCAACTGAGATCCACAGCAAGCTCTGGCTGCATTTTATAAGCGTATGTGTGCCAAGAGGGTGGAGGGAGGGATAATGAGGAAGAAAGGAGCCTTCCTACCATTGTGAGGCTCCCTAGAATTTCAGCATTTGAGGTGAGGGGAGTGCAGGGCCTGAAAGCCAGGTAGGAGCAACTTAGTGGAAAGTAAGCAGGGGAGGAATGGAGAGTAGGTGGAGCCATGGCTTTCTCCCTCACAGCCTGCCAGCTAGCAGATCTAGCCAGGCTGTGTTGGAGGGAGGAGGATGATCCATTCCTGTGGAAACAGTCCTTACCAGTTGGTCATTTTTAGACAAATCAAGACTGACAAACTTGACCAACCGCATCTGTTTAAGCTGCACCCTAATGGCCTTGCTGCTAGGTTCTACTTCAACCTGTGTAATCAACCTCACTTTTCTGTTCAGCTTCAGATCTGCATAGCATCCCTGCAGTGGCAGATGTGTGGCCTGCATAGGACACCCTGTGTTATCACTATATCTCCTATCCACACTGATTTTAAATATCAGGAGGAGGCGGTCACACACAGTCTGGGTTTGCTTCCCTTGCAGCCTCGCTGTCTCCACAAGCTCCCAACTGGCTGCAGCTGCTGAGCAATTTTTAAAGCTACTTGGCTCCAGGTTGATCTTGCTTGCAGTCAGTGAGCCAAGGATACAACACTCTTATGTAGGGTTCACATATGGTATGTCCAGGAGCCTGAAGGGAAGATTTCTGCCCAAGGATTTTTCTGCATATCTGCTCATTTACAGTGGGTGAGTTGCAGCCATAAAGCAGAATCAGGCTCTCAGGGTATCACTGTTTGACACAGTATGATTAAAAAAAAAAAAAAAAGAGAGAGAGAGTCAAAGCTTTTCTACTAATTTTTGTTTTAGTTCAATAAATTTTATGTCTGTGCCTTTGACAGTCCAAGGAACTGTGATTTCTAATTGCAGACTGAGGGCTGGTCTACACTACAGGGAAAATCGATCTTAGATACGCAACTTCAGCTATGTGAATAACGTAGCTGAAGTTGAAGTATCTAAGATCGACTTACTCACCGTCCTCACGGCGCGGGATCGATGTCTGCGGCTCACCCTGTCGATTCCGCAACTCCGTTCGGCTTGGTGGAGTTCCGGAATCGATATAAGCGCATTCAGGGATCGATATATCACGTCTCATCTAGACGCGATATATTGATCCCCGAGCAATCGATTGCTACCCGCCGATACGGCGGGTAGTGAAGACGTAGCCTTAGCTGTGCTAGGAAAGCTGTAGTTTTTAGGTAGAATTAGTTGCATTGTCAGGTGGAATTAAGATTTTACCTTTTCTCTGAAACATCCTACTTTATTTCAGCCACTCTGTGAGAAAAGACACAGGACTAATGTGTCTATGCCAGTAGCACAGTTTGTATGTCTTTTCGTAAAAGAGCTAGTCAGTCCTATGAAACGGTATATAAAACACCAATATTAAACAAAACAGCACAAGAGAGCTGATAGTAATGCCATATCAAGTTTCCCTTTATTATTATGACCCTCTTACATTTTCTCATTTCCTCTCACTATTTTTTTTTTAATAAACCTTATTCAGCAGTTAACTTTGATCTTTTAATCATCACTCCAATCCCTGCTTAATGTATGCAGGACACCTTCTCTCTGACTCTCAAAGTTTACTTGAGCTATAATTCAAGTGCTACCCCTATCTTGAGTCCTATACACAAACAAAAACCCTCAACTCAAATGCATTCGGTGCTTTAAACTTGAATTGGCCAGCCTGAGAGGCAGTATAGTCTAATACTCAAGAGAATTGAGCTTGTCAGCTGCTAATACACCTATCCTGTAGAATGTCCGGAGTCTAGTGCCACTAGTTCTCCAATGCCTTCCCACAACTCCCATTGTGTGCCCAGAAAGGACAGACAAGTTCTCACAATTGCTGAGAACGCATCCATAGAGTGACTCAGCTTACTACTTTCCAAAGAACTATGAGTTGTGTCCCCAGAAGTTTTAGCACCACACACAAATGAGTTCAGTGCCCATGCGGACAAAGCATCTCAACTGTTATTTTGCAGTGTGACCATTTTCACTCAAGCTAGGAGTGAGAAAAGTAACTTGAGCATAAGACAGAGAATTTGCACAGAGCTTATCACTTATGTGTGGCTTCAGTCAGCCATTAGATTCACTTTTTCACTTTTATGAGCACTAGAACTATCTACATGCCCATTTCTCTCAAGGTGATGATGGTCAGAGTGTGAAAACAGATTAAAAGGAAACATTAATTGCAGTTGCTGTTATATCAATTTATATGATATCTTGAATACTGCATACTAGGCCCTGGTATAATTCCAGATAATGATTACACCAGGTGTGAATTTGGTATTGACACATGGGGCCTGTATGGGAGGAGTAGACAGCAGCAAGCACAATGGGTCAGAGACCCATAGGACAAAAAAAAATATTTGTTTTAATTGTCAGTTAATCACCAAAGATGTGTCCTAAAAAGAGTTTTACCCCTTTAAGAGACCAGCAGAGCATGGCTTACCTGACCCCAAGATTAAAACAAACAAGTCAGGACCTCCAGCCTACTGCCCAGCTTCAGTCCCTGGTGGTCAGGGGGGATTCAAAGGGCTCTTTCAGACCCATTATCAAAAGAAATTAAACAGAAGACTCAAGGCTGGTTTTAGACTTTCCTGAATCCATGAAAGTAACTCCGTCTTTCAGCATCTAAGCTCTTATATAGAAAAGAAGGATCTGCCCTTGTCCACAACTCTACCTGCCCCTTCCTGAGGGTTTGTGCAGCTAAGGTGCACAGCTGTGGCCCTTCCCACAGAAAAATGGTTAACCATTTGCCTGCCAGACCAGAGACAGTCTCTACAGGCCTGGTGAGTTCTAGCATGTCATATATGATGGGACAGAAATTACTATCACGTCATGATCAATAGATATACAAATATAAAATGGAGAAATGGAATGTGACACTGAGTCAGGCACAGGCTTAAATTAATGAAAAAATATTGTTTAAATGTTGTCCCTTAATATTCCTAGAGCAAATCACTAGGCTAATTACAAATTCCTCTGAGTTGATAGACATCAACTTGTGCGCCATAGGCTAGTGAATTTTTTTTCCCTAAATGGTAACTTCATTATGTTTTCAGTGACTTTTGGTGAACTTCAGTATTATCAGGTTTCAGAGTAGCAGCCGTGTTAGCATTATCAGGGACTGTATTTATTAATTTGACTGATGTGAACAGGTCTGAACAATTGTATTGTTGCCTCCCCCCCAATGAAACAATCAGTTGCTGACTCAATAGAATTAACTTGACCTGTTATCTCACAAACTAGAGAAGTGAGCTCCCCAGGGCTCTCTCCTAGCGTTCACATTATCTGAGCTCTGTCATGTGAGAAGAGTTTACTGTAGGCTTTAAAAAAAATTGACTTGTAATATCTGCTTAATTTGACTTGTAAATATCTGCTGAAAATCTTCAGGGCAAGAATTGGGCTCCTCAGCCACTTAAAATTCACCAATGAACCCCCTTGGCAGACATCATCCTCGCGTCGAGGGATAGCTGAAGAGCTCTTTGAAGAGCTACTGTTTTAAAGGATAGTTTTTGTTCATTTCATGAAAACTCTGAAAGAATGGAGGCATTTAGGGAAAACAGTATTTATGATCACTTTCCCAAATCTTTATTTGTATATTGTATTTATTGGCTTTTTAGTAACAAATGACATTCATTGGTTACAGTGCAATGATAACTAGGTAGCCATTAATACAGAGGTAAATTACAAAGATAAACACAAATGCATGCCGTGACGTGTCATTCCATATTCTTTATGAAAATATGCTTATGATATGAATGACATAACTGAGATATACTTTATGCAAGATGGCTATGTAGGATATCATTGGAAAGGTTTGATTCACTGAATGTGATTATCCTATTTGTATGAATTATCATTTTTGTATCTGACATTAGAAATATTGACCTGTTTATCCGTATTTCATATTTGCTGCTTTGGGTCACTCCCACTGCTGACACTTCAGGGACTACAATGGAAAAGCCAGACAGTGCTGGTGGCCCATCAGCAAGAGACAATGGACTGTGAAAGAGCTTAGTCTTCCTGTGAACGTGTGGGTCAGCCAGGGAAGAATGGCTACAGGGCCCCATAGAGTCAGGTGGTCTTGTCACCTGATACTAAAACATTACATAGGGCTTCTTGTAACTTTCCACTGTAAGGGAAGGAGGGTCAAACTAGGAAACAAAGGATTCCCACCTTATGCAAATCCTATTTAAGGGTGGGGAGTGAGGTAATCCTGGTCGTCAGTTCTCCCCTGCTACCTCACCCAAGATGACTGCTGGAAACAACTAAGACTGAACCGGGGTAAAGAACTGAACCCTGGCTGGAAGGGTGTCTGGCCTGTGAAGAAGGTTATTAGAACCACATTTAGGGTGAGAACTTGCATATAACTAGGGTAGTTTCTTTAGTGTATTAAGCTTAGTTTGTGTGCTCTGTTTTGTTTTCTTAGTAATCTGCTTTGTTCTGTCTGCTACCTCCTTAACTACTTAAATTACACCTATTACAGTTAATAAATTTATATCTGGTTTATAATACAACCCAGTTTAGGTGATTTCTAACTGGGGGAGGGAGGGGGCAAGAATTTGTGCGTATCCTCTTCTACATTGAGGGAAGAGGCAAATATAATATATCTTTGAGTCTACTCCAAGGGAGATGGACATCTGAGTGCTGGAGCAAATCCCTTAAGCTAAGTCTTCCCAGAGCTGATCTGCGGCCGGCCGTGGCCGTGTGTGTGCGTGTTTGTGTTTGAGAGGTTTTAATAGCTTGGCTCAACAAGACAGGTTAAAGGGGGCCCAGGCTGGCAAAACAGGTAGACTCAGTGGTATCTCAGCACATCAGGTGACTTCCCAAAGGGTCCAACCTACCAGACATGCCTTGCATGTTATACAAAGATACATACATTTGTATTCACGGATGTAAATTGTAGGAAAAAAGCAAATGAAATGGGCCTGATCCAAAGTCCATTGACACCACTGAGATTTGGAACAGATCCATAATGATTAACAAAACAAATATGGAAATTTACTATGTAAAAATGCCACTTTCTTACTCAGAGAGGTGGATTTGGGTACTTAACTTTAGGTACCCAACTTTGAACATTTTAGCCTTAATAAAAATATCAGCTGATGATACATGAGATCAAATAAAATCCAACACTCTTCGCTTTGTTGACTGTTCAGGACTAAGACTAAAAACTTATTTTTGTCCCTAAATAAGCAGATGAACTCTGAACCCCAAGGAGTCGGTAACTCAACAGATCTGCTCCAACATGTTACCCCTTCTGCTCAGTCATAATTTGTATTTAACTCAGACACTCTGCTTCCTTCCCCAGAGTTTAAGAAGAGCTCAGTGTAGCTCAAAAGCTTGTACCTTCCATCAACAGAAGTCGGTCCAGTAAAAGATATTCCTTCACTTACTTTCTCTCTCTCAGATTCTGGGATCAACACAGCTTCAATAATACTTAAAATGAGTATGAATGTGACATTGTACAGTAGTTTCAGAGTGGAATGATGTTTTGTTTTGTTGTCACACTTTAAAAAAACAAACAACTTCAGCTGTTCATTACCTCTCAAAAAATAGGTCCCTTTTATTTAGATACCCAAATATAGATTTAGACTTTAGGCACCAACGTTGACAATGTTGCCCTCAGTTCCAATCAGTGAAGCATCAATAAGGATGATGCATGAGATGGAATGAACCCTGCTTGATTCTGAGAGCCCTGGATAAGTTTACAGGGATGGTGGTTGTGAAAACCAAATAAACTGAGCACATTAGATTCAGAATTCATTGAGAGTCAATAACTATGCAAGTGCACAATGCTAAATTTATAGTCACTTTTCAGAATAGAGCCTCATTTAAATGTAGCTAAGCAGTGTATATGGTATCCTATGATTAAAGCCAGTGTTTTTGTTGTAATATATAGTTTAGTGTAATGACTGCACTGACCAGCAGTGGATACATATCAACATGCAACAAGGTGGGTTTATTGACTGACATTATCTATTCATTCAATTGAATCCCCATCTTATATAGCTGATGTTTTTCTCCATATGATACATAATTTCCTCCACTGCTGCAGCCTTCATCTCACTGAGGATTCATAGATTCATAGACTCTAGGACTGGAAGGGACCTCAAGAGGTCATCGAGTCCAGTCCCCTGCCCTCATGGCAGGACTAAATACTGTCTAGACCATCCATGATAGACATTTATCTAACCTACTCTTATTTATAATACTCGCAGAAATTGGATTCCACACCTCCTAGGCATTTATTCCACTGTTTAACTTACCCTGCAGTTAGAACTTTTTCCTAATGTCCAACCTAATCTCCTTTGCTGCAGTTAAGCCCATGCTTCTTGTTCTATCATTAGAGGCTAAGGTGAACAAGTTTCTCCCCCCTGGCACCTTTTAGATACCTGAAAACTGCTATCATGTCCTCTCATCTTCTCTTTCAAACTAAATAACCCAGTTTTTCAGCCTTTTTCATAGGTCATGTTCTCAGCCTTTAATCGATTTCTTGTTGCTTCTTCTTGGACCTCTCCAATTTTCCAATCTTTCTTGAAATGCTGTCCAGAAACTGGACACAATACTCAGTTGAGGCCTAACCGCACAGAGTAGAGCGGAAGAATGACTTCTGTGTCTTTACAACACACTGTAATGCATCCAGAATCACGTTTGCTTTTTTGCAACAGTATCGCACTGTTGATTCATAGCTTGTGGTCCACTATGACCCTAGATCTCTTTCTGCATATCCTTCACTCGTCAGTCTCTTCCCATTCTGTCTGTGTGAAACTGATTGTTCCTTCCTAAGTGAGCACTTTGCCTTTGTCTTTATATGAATCTTCATCCGGTTTACCTCAGACCATTCTCCATTGTCCAGCATTTGAATTTGACCCTGTCCTCCAACAACGTTGCATCCCCCCATTCTGGTATCGGTCCGATTAATTAAGCTGACTTTTTTATGCCAACAATGCTAAATCGTGATGAAGAATTCGACAGAGCCGCGCCAAAACAAACCCCCGTGAACCCCACTGTTATAAAAAACCTTTCAAGCGGTGGGAGCCTGTACATACTACTCTCTGGTACGGTTGCCAGCCAAGTTATGCACCTTTATAGAAGACCCATCTAAATGTGTATTTGCTAGTTATCGTATAAGGATATCAGCGAGACCGTATCAAATGACCTTACTAAAGTCTATGTATACCATCATCACCTTCTCCGCCTCCTCCACGAGTCCCATCAAAACTGTTATGCTATCAAAGAAAGCGATCAGATGGTTTGACATGATTGTTCTTTACAATCCAGTGGCTTATCCCTGTCAGTCTACCTAACCTGTTCCAGTTTTTGCAGTGATTTGACTTAGAATTACTTGCTTCAATTATCTCCCTGGCAACAAAGTAACTAAACTTGTCTGTAGTTTCCTGGTTGTTTATTCCTATTTTATATGGGATCTACTCAATATTTGCCCTTTTCAGTCTTCTGGAATCTTCCTTTCTCCACATGCTTTCCAAAAAATACTAGAGGCTTCAGAATACCCTCTATTACTCTTGATATTACTTAGGATGATCTATCAAGGCCCTGGTGACTTGCAGGCATCTAACTTTTAGTGTATTTTAACTTGCCTACTTTTTATTTTTTCTGAAACTCACTTCAAAGCCACCTCCATAAGTTCTGAATTCCGTTTGTTAACATTCTCAGCTATACACGAAGACCTGGAAACAAAGAATCATTAAGCTAACCTTGCCATTTGCCAAGTTTGGCGTTACTGTTTTCTCCTTCCTACTAGCGTGCAGTGGCCTCCCTGTCTTGTCCTTCCTCATCTCTCTAAGTGTATCGGAAAAAGTCTCTGTTCCGCTTTATGGTCCCATAGCTGAGTTTGGCCTTTTGTGCCTTTGCTATCTAACTGTGCCCCTGCATTCTTGTGTTTTTGCCATATATGTATCCTTTGTTCAATTCTGACCTAGGTTTCCATTTTTTATATGACGTTCCGTTTTTTTATTTTAGGTCAATAGCGAATCTTCGTGTTAAGTAGGTGTTTTGCCACATTGTCTGTTCCTACCTATCTGAAGTATGCTACTTTGGGCCCTATAATCAGTTCCCTTTTGAAAAACTGCAACTCTTCTCAGTTGTTTTCCCACTCAGTTTTGTGATTCCCATGGGACTCTATACCTATCAGTTCTTTTGAGCTTGAGCCAAGATTCGCTTCCTGAAATCCATGGTCATCTAGTTATGCTGTCTCCTTCTGCCCTTCCTTAGAATTGGCAAACTCTATGATTTATGATCATTACTCACCCAAGCTTGCTTTCTACTTTCAACATTCTCAACGAGTTCTCCCTATGTAAAATCAAGTTCTAGAAAAGCTTTTCCCCTAGTAGCTTTTTCAACCTTTCTGGAACTAAAAAGTTTCCGCAATTGCAGCCAGAACTTATTGGATAGTCTGTGTCCCCGCGGTGAGTTATTTTCCACATATTTGATGTTTAAGTCCCCTCACCACCAAATCTTGGGCCTTTGATGATTGTTGTTAGTGTTAAAAAAAGCCTCTTCCACCTCTTCCACCTGGTTAGGTGGCCTGTAAGTAGACTCCGAGCACGACAATCACCGGCTTGTTTTATACCCCACCTAAACCCAGAAGCTCTCACACTCCGCTATTGTCCATCTCCACCTCAGTCAAGTATGGCACATTTTTAATACATATAAGGCAACACCGTCCTTCCCTTTTTTCCCTGTCTATCCTCTGAGCAACTATACCTCCACACCAACATTCCAATCATGTGTTATCCCCACCAATTTCAGTATGCCAAACAAGTTCATTAGTTGTATTTATTTATTAGCACTTCCAGTTCTTCCTGCTTATTACCCATACTTCTCGCATTTGTATATAGGCATCTAAGATACTGGTTTGATCTTGCCTCCCAGTTTTGCCCTGACCCTCCTTTCTCTCTGCCATTATAGCCCACGCTCCCTCTTGTTTCCGACCCATCTCCCAGGTCTTCATGTTCCCCACTTACCTGTGGGCTTTGCTCAACTGTCCCCGTCAAACCTAGTTTAAAGCCCTAGTTTAAAGGATTCAATCAGTGTCTTTGGAGAGCTATTCTGCATTTGGCTAACAGCAGTGCTTTGAGCACAAATGTTTTAGCTCCTGAGTTAAAACAATTGGCTGTGATGTCCATTGTTGCTCTCTGATAACAATGCCTGACAACGAAGTTATTATCAGATTTAAAGTTTGGCTATGTATACTATACAAGTTCGATTTTTTTCATATAATATAATTTAAACAGCAATATAACCCTGGTGAAGCAATTTAAAGTTCATTATAAATCTAGCATTAATAGAAATATGTTTTCTTTGTAGATATTCGACCACTGAATAGCTTTTCTCTAAGTATCCACTATTTTTTCACAAAAGTCAACGGGAAAAGGGATTCTATTTCTTTAAGGGAGCATATTTAAAATCAAAGTGTAAGTGCCACCTTGGCCTTTCCCAAATCTTATTAATGTCTTGGTGAATTAGTTGGCTGCAGACCCCCAAAGCCCACTTCAGAAGCTTGTAGCAAAGAGACACCTCTTTAAGACTTCTTCAAACCAATCATATTTTCCATGTAAGAGTTTACTACAGCCTTAGAGAAACCAAAATACAATACATGCTCTTTTCTACTAAACCCTGCAGGATTTCCAAGAATCCAAGCAAAATTTTTAAAGCTAAATGACTAAGTTATTTGTAGTGTACAGTAAGGTCCCAAATGTAATTTTCTCATAGGCAGTGATCTTGAGTAACGCCACTTAAATCCCTTTCATAGACTTAGGCAGTAGAAAGAAGAAAAGATAAAATCTGCAACAATGACAAAATTTGTCTGTGATACTAACCCACTTTGGCCCTACAGACATCCTTCTAAAATCACTTGGAAGGTCATGCAGATGAAGGTCATGCAGATGAAGGTCATTACAACAAATTCAGCATTTACAATAGCTAGAAGTGTGTATTTCACTTTGTTAACAAGTATAACCCACATGATATGCTGACCAGATCTCTATTTGAAAATGGAAAGTTTATGGTGTGAAGTTAAGGCTTTCGATTAGAAGCAGTGACTTGCAATGTTGGTAGTACAGGACTTCATTTTTCACTGTAAAACAAAAGCTAAGCTTCTCCTTAGAATAAACTAGCAACTTTACATTGCCTTAATTTTCGTTACAATTCTCTATTTTCTGTTAGAAGATTATGACTATTTATTCCAATCTCCCTGAAAAAGGGATTGGAATAAAAGTTGAAATTCAACTTTAACGATAGCTACTGGCACCCCTCTAATTGTATTGTAATAAGCGGGGTTTGAATAGCTATCATTAAAATTGAATTCCAACTTTTGCTCCAATCCCTTTTTCAGGGGTATTGGAATAAATCATCATAATCTTCTAAAAATTTATTTGGGGTTGAAATCTTTCATGCTTGGTTCAGCCTAAAGAGGATTTTATATTTTTAGAAACAAAATCAGTTGAGTTATTCTTGAGTATGTGTAGAATGGACACACACAGTGCTTATTTTCCAATTAGAATAATTGTGCTCAGATAACTTGACAAGGCCTGAAACAGAAACTTGAGTTTTGGTCATGCTCCCTTTGATTCCAATAGGACCAGAAGCAAGCTTTTAGCTTTTGTACACCTCAAACTTAAAGTACCCAGTCAGGTTTGAAGAAAAAGGAATCAGAAGTAGTACGATTCCAAATGGCTATAATTGGCAACTTCTGTGCTCGTGCATTAGAAATTGCTGTGTTTAGCACATTTTAAGGTTGTATTTGTTAAAAATTTCCCATTCAGCGATACTGTATCTGTTTGGACTGATTCTAAAGACCTCAAGCAAAATAGCTCCATACCAAGTGCACTAAATGCCCCAATAACAACTTTGTGGGTGAAACCAGACAATCACTACACTCTTGAATGAACTCACACAGGAAAATAAGACGACAAAAATGACGTATTACCTGTGGGTGAACTCTTTTCACAAAGTGATCACTCTATATCTGACCTCTCACTCCTCATCCTCAAAGGAAGCCTGCACAACACTTTCAAAAGACAAGCCTGGGAGCTTAAATTCATAACTTTGCTAGACACTAAAGATCATGGTCTTAATAAAAACACTAGGGGCTTGTCTACACATACAGTGCTGCAATGGCACAGCTGCATCAGTGCAGCTGCTTCACTTCAGAATATCTGGTGAAGATGGCCTATGCTGATGAGAGAGAGAGAGAGCGCTCTCCCATAGGCATAAAAAACCACCTCCACGAGAGGTGGTAGCTGTGTCAGTGGGAGGAGCTCTCCCACCAACACAGTGCTGTCCACTCCAGCACTTATGTTGGCGTATTATATGTTGCTCAGGGGGGTGGTTTATTCACACTTCTGAGCAACATATGTTATTCCAACATAAGCTGTAGTGTAGACAGCCTAGATTTACGGCTTATTACACCAACCTGTGTAACCCACTAACCTTAATCTTTTCTTATGATTTACAAGGGTGCTAATGGGCTACTTCACCTTGAATGGTCCCTTAGAGTACGTGTCAATTACTTATGCTAAACTTTGTTAGATTTTGTATTTACTGTAGCACTCTTAATACCTTTCCCAGACCTGAAGAAGAGCTCTCTGTGTGGTTTGAAAGCTTGTTTCTCTCTCCAATGAAATTGGTCCAATAAAAAGATATTACCTCACCCATATTGTCTCTCTAACAGCTTGTCTACACCATGCACCTTTTAGTCAACACAGCCTTGTCACAAGTCTTGTTGCTAAAAGTCGGTATTTGTAAATGCTCTTTGTTGGCACTTATGCCAACAAAATACTTCCACCCCCACGAGCGGCATTTAGTTTGTTGGCAGGAGAGCGCTCCTACCGACAAAGCTGCATTCACACTACCACTTACTGCAGCAAAACTTTTGTCTTTTGGGGGGGGGGGGGAGGGATGGGGGGATGGACTTTAAGCACCCGTGAAAGACAAAAGACAATATTCTGGGACCGACACGGCTACACCACCACTGCATCCATATCAAGGGACCTACAAGATCTGCTGGAAGAGAACAGTCAATTTTTAGCATAAACACAGATGCAAATAAAATCTATAGAAGTTTCCCAGTTTTAGTGATAATCCAGACAGGCGGCAGAACTTCCAGTTTGTTCAGCCCTACTATATTCTATTTTTGCAACCATTGTTTTTTATTATAATTTCAATTATTTGGATTAAATATTGAGGCCATTTGGGTTATAAGTTTCCTTCCCCAAGCTTACTTACATGGAGTGTTACAGTCTGTGAACCATCTAAAATTCTAATTGATAATGAAAAACAATGTGTGATTAACAGGAAAGAAAAGTTATATGGCAAAAATGAACATTTTATAGGAAAATCAAAGCACACACACTAAATGTTCATAAAAAAAGTGCTACTTCAATGCATTAAGTAGAATGAAAGGAGAGTCTCTAAAGGCTGGTCATGTAATATAACAGCTATTGGTTTTATATTATTACTAAAGTCTAGAGTACTCTTTGTAAACACCCCATGGCAAAAAAAATAATTGAAATATCAGTTTAGCAATCTGTTTCTAGGATGTGATCTCAACCTATTAATTCTGTAAAACAAAATGATTTTTTTTAGATGGACTTAAAATGCACCCCACGATTCTGAAACATGTTAATCTAGGTACTTATGAGGCCCTTATCACCATAGCATCTGAGCGCCTCACAGTAATTAGTGGAGTATCTTCACAACATATCTGTGAGGTATGGAGATATTATACTAATTTACAAATGGGGAACTGAGGCTGAGCCCCAGTCTACACTATCAAATTACTTCACTATAACTTACATGGCTCAGGGGTATGAATAATCCACACTCCATAGCAACATAGTTATACTGACCTAAGTGCCGGCATAGACAGTGCTATGCTGGCAGGAGAGCTTCTCCCATCAACATAGCTACTACTTCTCGTGGAGGTGGAGTTATTCAGCCAACAGGAGAGCTCTCTCCCTTTGGCTTAGAGCATCTTCACCAGAAGTGCTACAGAGGTGCAGATGCATCAGTGCAGCTGCACCGTTGTAAATTTGTAGTGTAGACCTGCCCACAGAATAGATTCAGTGATTTGTCCCAGGTCACACAAGACGACAGTGGCTGAGTCAGGATTAAAACCAAGGTCTCCTCAGGACTGATCAGTTTTCATATTATATAGTTTAGCAACAGATATTGCTACAGAGCTTCAAGCCCTAGTTCAAGACATGGCTATAAACAGTTATAGAAGTGCTTAGTGGTAGAGCTTAGCGGTGGTAGTGGTAAAGCTTAGAGGTGCTTAGTGGTAGAGCTGATTCCTTTACGTTTATAACGATATAGTTCCAGCAGCCCAAAAACTGTGCATAGACAAGCCCTGAGTCCCAGTACAGTGCTTCCTTTTATCCACTAAAGTATCTTCATCCTCCCACCCAAAGTGGTCCAGATCCACCAGCATGAGCCCATTTCTTTTATATCTTAGGGTCTGATCCAAAGTGACACTTTTAAATACCTCTCTGGATGGTATTTATATATTCTCCCTTCGTGAGTGTGAAGAAAGTCATCTAAATGACCAGGGGCGGCTCTACATTTTTTGCTGCCCCAAGCACAGCAGTCAGGAGGCCTTTGGTGGCACGCCTGCGGGCGGGCGGCTGGTCATGCGGATTCAGCGGCGTTTCTGCTGGTCCCGTTCCTTTGCCGTACTCGCCGCCAAATTGCCACCGAAGCCATGGGACCGGCGGACCTCCCACAGGCATGCCACTGAAGGCTGCCTAACTTTCACCCTCACAGCAACCGGCAGGCCACCCCCCACAGCTTCCCACCCCAGGCACACGTTTGCTGCACTGGTGCCTAGAGCCGCCCCTGTAAATGACCAGACTCAGCTGCTTTCCTTCTCACATCAAAGATGATTATGCACAACGAATAATGCTGATCCTGCAAACTATTTGCAAGTACAACTCCCTCATTGATTTTAACGGAAGCTCCACACCCAGAGAGTTGGAAAGACTGACCCTGTAGAAACTGTAAACTCGTTCGGTTTCACTCAGAGGCTTTTTTTTCTTTTTTCCAGGTTCCAGCAATGATTTTTCCCCTAAGACAATGAGCTGATTCCACTGATCCCATCAGCTGGTTAAAAAGGAAAAAACCCAGTATCACAATTCAAGGCAATTGAACCTGTGTTTTCCTTCAGTGGTCCAGCCAGGGCACCCACTCTCAAGCTTCCAGCTCCCCAGCCATTGCTGTTCTTGGGTGGAAACCCATGTCTCACTCGCTTCTGACTTGGGTATTTCCAGGATGTAGTTTCCTGCCTTACGCCCCAACACAGACAGGCTGCCCAATCACATCTGCTTACTTTCTCTTAAGAGATGGTTAACATAGTGATGGTCCATGGTTATAGATACCACACAGCTCTTTGTATGCCACCCTATTTTATTCTTAAGGCAAAAATCTGTACAGAGGAAACATTAAAAACAGAAGCACCTATACACATATTAGTAAGCTTACCATAAATCACCCCAACCCTAACATGGATTCAACAGGAACAGTCCTTCAACCCTCCCACCCAAAGGGTTACCTTATGGTCACATGTTAGTCACAGCTTCAGCTTAGAACAAGCACCCAGTCCTATGGGGCCTCAGCAGGCCCAATCCTTCCCTAAGGAAGGAGGTCCTCCATGAACCAGGAGTCCTGTCCCTTTGCTGGATCAGAAAGTTGCCTATGAACCAATTTAAAACCAGGCTATTTATCCAAAAAGCCTTTCTCTGTCTGTTGGTCCCTGGAGAATCCAGTTTGAACTAGTATATGCACACCTCTCCAGGGTGTGGTGTCAAAGGGCAGATGACAGAAGAATTACATTAGTGTCCCCCCTCCCTACTGGAAAAGGTAAATACACAACAACACATACACAATTACTTTTTTAATACAGTGGTCCCCAAAGTTACTAAACCTAATTCAAAAAGATTTAACTTAATTCAGTCATATTTATCATAAGTCCATAAAGTTGGTCCAGGATATTGGCAGTCTGTCATAGCAAGCATGAGAACGGATTGCTAAAAACCAAAGACAAGTCTTTTAATAAATATGGATTTTTCTTCAATTTTTTTAATGTAAGACCAAATCCACCAGATGAACACAGATCCATCTCCAGCAATACTGGGGAAACAGTATCAACAACTTTTTGTTGTTAATAGTGTAAAGCAGGGGTTCTCAACCTTTCTTAAAAACACCACAGCCCACCTATGCCACAACAACTGGTTTTCTGCATATCAAAGCCAGGGCCTGTATTAGGAAGTAGCAAGGAGGGCAACTGCCCTACACCTCACAGCAGTGGTTTCCCCAGGAATTGAAATTAGAGGGGGTGTTCGAATTTACAGGGGGGGTGTCAGGTCCAATGAGATATATAAAAGAGATATGAATAAAGTAAATGTTTTGTTAGGATTATGCAAATTTA
>NC_133769.1:61198813-61220970 GCF_003597395.2 Chelonoidis abingdonii | reverse complement strand
TGGGGAAATTCAGGGGGGGTGTACACCCCCCCTTGGGTGTGTGTAGGGAAATCACTCCCCACAGGGGCCTGTGAAGCTAAATTGCTCAGGCTTTGGCTTCAGCCCCAAATGGCACGGCTTCGGCTGTCTGCCCTTGGCCACAGTGAGTCTAATGCTGATGCTGCGTAGTGGACCCCTTGAAACTGCTCACTGCCCCCTGACTGAGAACTGCTGGTGTAAAGTCTGCATACCAGTTTTATCAATAGTTTTTCCTTATATACTATGGTACACTGATGATGTATAACGCCACAACAAGTTATCTGTAAATATTTGTCCATATGCTAGGTATTTATTTATAACAGTTATTTTAGATAAATAGAACGGAGGATTTTGTGTTCACACAATAATAAAAATAATCTTTTTTGTGATCTGAAAACATCTCTTCAGATTACCATGTTTGATAGTAAAACTGTAAATGTAAAAAGAGGTTCCTAGAAATTAGATAAATACCAGTCATTTTCACATCTCTGTTCAATTCGTGAGTATTAATCCCCATATGTGGCCACGGCAACTCCAGTCAAAAGGGCATGTTGGGATAAGGAATCTCTATTTTATATAGATCTGTCATATAGTTGCTTTTTTTCCTGTGGATATGGGATTTATTACAGCATTAATGCAAGGATTCAATAAATCCTACTCAGTAGTAATGCTTAACATCTCAGGTACATAAGACCACCCCCCTCTTTGGAGTTCAGCATAGTAAACCTCTTTCCTTTGGTCTTTTGCTTCACTAAATTCATTCATTAACTATCTGGATAAGTTTTGTAAAGGAGTACAGAAAATTGACAGAAAATAAAATTAAGGTAAAAATCTTGGCAGAGTGACCATGTTTATAACATTAAACCTGCTAAACCAGTTGATAGTAAGATTAGACTAAACTTTCCAATCCAGTGAGATTTGTTTTAGTAAAACTATGAAAGTTAATTCATATAAAGTTGGTCAAATTTGTAAAGCAAGTTGGATTCCTAGGTATCTGAAGCCAGTATCTGTAATTTTGAAAGGTGATATCCTTTAATCTAGTTTCTTTGGAGATCAAGATTTTGGATGAGGGGCTGAGGGAGAGAGTACTGATTTACTTTGAAGTCTAAGATTGAGCCATGCAGTTCCAAAGTTTATTACTTCAGAATAGGCTATTTCAGGGTCTGTCAGATGACTAATCAGTGGCCTGCACACACAGAGAATATTTAGACAGATCAACTTTAATTCCTTTTATTTTAGGGTTGATCTTAATGATTTGTGCCAAGGGTAACATGGCAAAGGGGCCAGATAGAGATGCCCTTTCTGTTCCTCAGGCCTCCCTTGAAATGGCTGGTTTTAGCTCTTTGAGCTATGAGAGAGGTTCTAAGAGCTGCACTGGTGCCCTGAATTAACGGAAATTCCCACTCCATGACCATATTTTAAAGATCTTAAAAAAGTTTTGCTTGATTCAATCAACTGCCTTCTCATCCTAATGTTACGCATTTTAGTGGATGGTCAGGTTGAATGATTTTTCAAACATTGCAGGCTGTATACCTATCATTCATAAACTAGTCCTGGTCTTGGTGAATTTATATATATTTGCAATTTTGTCCAGAAACAGAATTTTTCTGCATTTCTCCCTCTGTCCCACTCCTGTCAGTGTTGCAAAATGATATAATGTAACTGGAGCAGTAATCCAGAGACCTGCCTTCCTTTAAATGATAGAGCCACATTGGTATTATTTATTGAAGTTTTAAATTGCAACAGTGCCTTGCTTATGTTAAATTTTATAAAGATAAGATCATTTATGTATTTTTCTATACCTGTGAGTCTTAAATAGAATTTTTTTAAAGATGTAATAAACATGCCTGAAAAAAGCAGCAATTTTATAGCCCATATTCATCCACTGATTTCAGTAGACTTAACTCAGATATAAATATGGCTCTTTGAGTCAAGGACTTTGTAAAGAACTCTGTGGGAAAGCCATCTGGGCCTGGGGAATGCTTTTATTGTATGGATACCCTCTAATATGTCTTTTTTGACTGACATGAATTTCCTGTAATTGTTCTTCTGACAACTTGGGTCAATTAAATGGGTATAAAAGTTATTTGCTTTGTAGGCTTCTTGGAGATATCTGGAGGGTATTGTGCATCATAACATGGGTGTGTCTACATGAAAGCTTCATGTCCTGTGCAGCAGTTTCCCACCCCCACCCCAAAAATTGTTTCCCTTCAGAAGTTGGGCAGGATACCAAAAAACCTTAACCACAAAGATATCCTGGTAATGGCTCACCTCTGTTTCTCAAAGTTTCCTACTCAGATCCAGACATAACAATAACTGGTTATATTAAAATGCATTTTTGCAGTTTTCCCCTGTCTCTTACTATCAGTTCTTTGTCCTGAGATCAGAGTAAGTTGCTATACTTGCCTTATGGATCTTGTTATCTTCAAGCCAGGGCATTAAGTGCACTAACTCCTTTGCTGTGCAATTTCTCTGGCCTCTCCTTTCCTTTAAATTAAAATAATGCCTTAAGTAGGTATCCCACAACAGAAATATCTCCTAATCCTCCAGTTACTTCAATGGCATGGATGTCAAAAACAGAAAGATACACGCACCACCAGTCTCTGGGGATGTTTTCTAATAAGAAATTTATGTCCACTCTGATATATACCATCATTTTCTGGCATGCTCTCTCTAGGCTAAGTCATAGCAACCATGTGTGGAAGGAAAGAACCACATGTAAATACAGCAAAGAATCCTGTGGCACCTTATAGACTAACAGACATTTTGGAGCACGAACTTCCGTGGGTGAATACCCACTTCATCAGACATGCATCTGACGAAGTGGGTATTCACCCACGAAAGCTCGAGCTCCAAAATGTCTGTTAGTCTATAAGGTGCCACAGGATTCTTTGCTGCTTTTACAGATCCAGACTAACATGGCTACCCCTCTGACACTTGACACCATGTAAATACAGGCTTCATTGGGCGTATGTGCCAGAGGCAAAATGATCCCAAGCAACATCCTTCTGAGCCTTCGTCAGGAAGGAGAAGTATCTATAGCACCTGTGCAAAAATCCCTATCCTGGCCCATTCACATGCTGGGCCAGTGCTCTGGCACTACTGGAAGAAGCCCTGAGGCTGCCCTAAGTTACATTTGGATTTCCATGGCTCCAAGAAGCTGATCCAGCAACTAGAGATTGTGGATATGTTCCACTTAAGGCCTCATGTCAAGGCTACACCCACTCCAAGGGGCCCAGGAGGGGCATTTTTCAAGTGGGATGGAATTCAGTTGTAACACTGTTCAAAAATTAATTATATACAATGGGAATCTTGAGAGGAGAAATTAAGATTGCTATTGGCACAAAGCAGCCAGAAAGCTCAGGGAAGGAGCAAGGCCATTGTATTTTTGCCACCTGTCCCCTAAATTTGAAATCTGAATTTAATACATTTTCCCCCTCACAAATTGGGCACCTTAGTGAGCAGATTGATTACTAACCTTTTGTTTGACAGATTTTGCAATTATGATAAATCTTAATAGCAATTAGTATATCTGCGTGCAAGACAGAGCTTGTTTGTAGGTAAAAATACAAAATGTTATTAAAGTGTCACAAGTTTGGTACCTCAATATGATTGATTGTACTGACTTACTTTTCATGAGTACCTGATCCCATACAGTTTAATTTGTATCTCTCAAAATTTCTAATACTATAGATGAACATTTTATTCTTGCTCACTCATTATAATAAGCTAAACTAGCTGTTAACGGACAGATATTTTTCAGCTTTTGTCTGAATTTATACAGGTGCTAGTTGTGATCTTAACATACATTTTTTGCTTAAAGACTTACTGGTTTAATTATTTAATGGGATACTTTAATATACCTTTTACTTTAAGGAGTTTTAAAATAAACTTAGTATTTTCTTATTCCCTTTGACTTGGAATTGTCTTTTTACAATGTTGATAGATCAGCATTACTAATAATATTTTGTTAACCATTCTGGGCTTGAAATAGGTTCCTGTCTATGATAACATCTATAGTAGAAATAGTGTATGTGTTGACATTTAAAAATTCTTACAGTGTTTAGCAATCCATTATATGTTTTTACAATTTTAGGGATAGCTCCAATTGCTGGTGCTTCAGACCTCCTTTGAAAAGAGCATTGATCTTCCACAAGTTCTTAATCTTAGATTAAAAGAAGAGAGTGCATTAGCTAGTCAACATTTTTCTTGTAATTAAAACAAGGTATATCACTATGTTTATTCCTCATAGCAACACTTCATTTTGAAAAACAACCCACTATGTTTTATTTGTGATAATGGATTGGCATGTATAAAACAGAACATAACACATCTGAGATGACTGCTGTGAAAATGCATGAGTTGCTGCTCTCCCTAAATAGAGCACAATTATGGCACACATTTGCAGTGCTTTTACCTATACCACCACTGCTGGAAATCTAACTGTATGTGACCTGCATATTTAAAGCACAATGGAAAATTCCATAAATGTAGCATAGCATGAAAGCACAGAACAGCCATCATGAATATTATGTCCAATACAAACTATCGCCAAATGATTACTACCAAACCACAGTACCATCTTAAGCATATTCTGTCTCTTATATTGATACAATATTCTTAGAGTCCCTTTTTAAAATGCCATGACTCTAGGCAACTTGCATAATAGGTTTTTTGTATATTGCATGTCTGTAAATTATTTACCCTATGCAGTTCCTAGAATACCAGGATTGGAAGGGACCTCAGGAGGTCATCCAGTCCAACCCCCTACTCAGTGCAGGACCAATCCCCAGACAGATTTTTGCCCTAGCTCCCTAAATGGCCCCCTCAAGAATTGAACTCACAACCCTGAGTTTAACAGCCCATGCTCAAGCCACTGAGCTATCTAACAAGCCATAAACCAGATGCAGAAAACACTGTATGTAGCTCTCAGGTCCTTTGCCTTTTATTTGATTTATTAAGAATAGGTTCTAAAACCCACTACCAAGCACTAAAACAGAGCAAACATGAAACAAAAAAAATGACCTGCAATTCGTGTTCTCAGGTGTCTTATTACAATGGAATAGAATTCCATTCCTGCGTCCCTGATTCCACAGCATAACTGGAGATAACACCCCTATAACATTTCTATGGAAGCTATCCTCTACCATCATTTGTTACAGCAGCACCAAATGAGGTCTGGAACGCATTGTTAGGCAGGGTGCAAACACACAGCAAGAGACAGTCTTGGCCTAAAGATCTTACAATCCAAATAGAAAAAAAGACCAAAAGTAGGAGAAAAAACAGAGGCAGAGTCACTTGACCAAGATAACAGAGCAGGTCAATGGTAGAGCCTGGATTAGTCTCTAATCTCCTGAGTCCTAGTCCAGTGCTCTATCACTAAACTACACTTTCTATTCAACCACTGCTAGCAGGGGATGTATTCCACCTCCGCTTGGCCATGGTCAGGGAGCTGCCTCTAGAACCTTTATTATTTAAGTGGAAATCATAACAGGATGTGAATCTCTCCCCCTACCTTTGCAGGGAAGACAGATGGGTAAATATAGAGCTATTATAATTCTCAGACACAAATCTTTGTTAACTTGATGTCAAAATTGGTAAAATAAGAGAAATACCAGAAAAAACAAATGTCCTCATGGTCAGAGCCCTTACTCAATGGCCCAGAAAGTGAGGGACCTGCTCAGACTGGGACTCTAGTGGTACATGAGGAGAGCAGGGACTGCTCACCCAATGCTCTTCTCTACAAGCAAGTGGGTCTGAAGTGAGCAGAGAATGGGATGAACCTTAGTTCTGCCTCCCCCTCTTCGCCAGCTAGGGTGGCTGGCTCAGTGCACACCAGGAAGTAAGCTTCTCCCTGAAAAGGAGTGAAGTAATTCACTCCCTGCTCAGAGCATAGGGAAAAGGGAAGAACTGTGACCAATTCACAGTTTGTTCTCTGGGCGGCTCCTGGGAGATACCATCCTACAGTCAAGATGGATAGTAACACTACGGGCTTTATCCATTAATGTTACAGTTAAGAAACCAAAGAATCCTACCGCCCATTAAGAAGCATGGAAGTGATTAAAAGTGCTCCCAGATCTGCCTTAGCTGCTTTTTGGTCTGCAGGCACTAAGGCATTGATTCTGACTCTGAAAGCCTTAACTGACCCAGGACCTTTCTACTCAAGAGGCCACGTGGAAGCCAATATGCAGGTTCCCTACCCACAGGAAGCAAAACAAACTCAACTACAGGTCTCTTCACGTCCCATTCTTCAGGACTGACTTTAGTTCTAAAAGCACAAACTCAGAAGAAATCCACTCAAACTATCTTTCCAACTTTAGCCAGATGATACAGGATACACATATATATCATTCACCTAGGAAAGTCAACCCATCTTTTGCACTGGCTTCCCCAGATAGCCCCACCCAGATCAGCATTGTGACGAGTTACTGGGTTCTTGCCTTTCACATGCTGGAGCACCTTTATGTCTTATGCCACCCTTGTGTAATATTTCCTCAATATGTGAAAGCTTCAGTTTCATTTCTAATATGGGTGTGCCGGATCTTTTTATTTTAAAAAGTGCAAGATACATAGATTTAAAAATATTTGACTGGGTATTAGCTGAAGTAAATTTCAAGACCCTCCCAGCAGTAACTATCTTTTAATGAAGATTTTGCAAAGCCTTCTCAGGTGCAACATTCACATTATAGTATCCGCAGTTCTCATGTTCTGCTCCATTCAGAGATTTGGATTCTGGAACCTGTCTTCTCACAAGAGCAAAGCAAACCAAGACTGCTGGGATGGCACAATCCCAAAATTCAAGTCCTGATTTTCACTCCAGGACTACATGCCTATTTTGTATCGTGTTCTCCCATGCGTGTGCACACATATATATGCACAAACTAAGGATTCAAGAATGCACATGGCTAGATCAGTAGAGTGTACATTGGAAAATCCCCAAACTATCTCTGCTCATGCAGTGGTGCACATTCAAAGCAGTATGGAACAGGATAAGATGACATTAAAAAGCATCAGGAAAGTGCTTGTCCCATTAATTTAGTTCCAAATGCAAAAACTGCAAAAAGTTGCAGCAAATCTAAAATATCTATTTCAGGTCAAATAAAACATATTTGATCCAAAACGTGTTTTTGGGAATTTGGAATGGGCTACATTCACAAAACAAGAGCAGCAGGTGATGGCAGTTTCTTTGTAACTTTTAACCCAGTGGCTAGGGGTACTCACCTAGGATGTGGAAAACCAAGATTCACTCCCCAGTCCTGGGATGTGGAAAAGGGATTTGAACTTGAGTCACCCACATTTCAGGAGAGTGCCCTAACCACTAAGATTTGGGATATTCTGAGACAAGTCACTCTCAGTCTCTCCTGCTGAAGCTGTTCTTCTTTGTATAATTAAATGACCTTTGGAGCAAGGATTTGAACTTAGCTCTCACCTAGAATATGGGAGACCCAACTACAGAGACATTTTAATTCTTTCCCTGGGCCAATGACTGTTCATGATCACTCACAGGGGCAGTTCATAGCTCTATCACTGAATATAGCTTAGTAACACATTGAAACCATAATTCCAAGATCCAGCCTTGTTATTCTCAAAAACAAAATACTGTTAGGCTTTGCTAACTTATTTGCATATTTCTTCTTTCAAATATCAGTCATCTGTAGTGAGCTTTAAATTTTTTCATATAATGCACTATTAATAATTGAATAACATGAGAATAGCAAAGTTGGTTTTGGATGGATATTGACTGCATTTGTGAAAGTAATTAAAATGGTAAAGAGTTAAATATACTAAGCATTATACTAATTATGGGCTTTGTTTTATATCATCATTAACAGTCACACTGTATTCGGAATTGCAATGCAAATGCCACTATTGTAATGCAAAGTATTTTAAAAAAAATCAGCAGCTTTTTCTAAGATTAGTAATTTTTTACCCTGCATCGGTGATTTAAACCTTGCTATAATGATATGCCCTGCTCCTGCAATCAAATCTGCCAGTACAGATCCCCATGCCGAAATTTTACCATTGACTTCCATGGGACAGGAGACTGTTGACAACTCTCAAGATTTAATTGAGAGTGTCATGGTATTTGGTGCTTTTCCTAAAGCCTCGGCTCCTGAAGTCATGGTTAGGTGTGAATATCAGCTTCCGTTTAAATAAAAGTAAATTTTTAGCCCTCATGGCTATGGAGATAAGCTTGAAAATGGAAACTCAAGACTACAACACCAGAAGGCAACTAAAAGGAATCCAACACAAGATTTTAAAGACATCATGATTTTTTGTGGCCTGATTCATGAGGTGTTGTGTTCACAAAAGCAATTTTGAATACTTGCATTTGGTAATACTGGCAGCAGCTCCCAACAGAATGCAAAAATGAAAAGCTCTATCTAATTAATGCTCAGGCCCTGTAAGCAATAATACGTCACAATTTCACCAATAAACCTAGCCATTAAGTTTACATGAAGAATTATTTTCATTTGGCTTTAGGACTGGAAACCTAAAGTGATCCCAGCTTCCATCCCAACAGAAAAATGCTGGGAATTCCTCTACACCTCTTCTGCTCCACAGTTTAATGACTCCTCTAACTATAGCTAAATCCTTTCAAGAAAATTTTTTCCATCTCTCAGCCGAAATATTTTTCTAAACAAATGTTGGGGGTGAGGTTAGAGTGGAGGCAGGCAAGAACTGGAAGATTCAATGCACTGCCAAAGTGACAAAGAGCCTTTCACCTCTCAGTTGCTAGTATGAGTCAAGGCCACGTGACCAGGCATTATTACCACATGACAGTTGAGTAATCTATGTGAAATAAGGTAATGGTCTCAGTCCACTTCCTAGTGGGCAGTGTCTACATCAAAAAAACCCACAGCCAGCACCACATTTGTCACTGACTAAAACTCTTGCCTGTAATCTCAGCAGAGGCCAAGAGCTGAATGATCCTGAAGATTGAATTATCCCCTCAACTCTCGATGTTGCCTCTGAGGCCAGAGTCGAGACACATTGGAGCTAGTGTGCAGAGACCACTGCCTATCATGCTGGCTAACATTGTCTCACTGTTTCCATGTACTCCCTTGCCTGTTTGTATCTATCTGTTGTCTCTTGTCTTATACTTAATTTGTAAGCGCCTTGGGGCTGGGGCCATCTTTGTTGCATGTGTATACAGACCATAGTATAATGGGATCCTAGTCTCTGACTGGGGTTCCTTGGTACCACATTCATATAAATAATGTGTGTACGGAAACTTGGGTATCTGCTGCTCATAAGATATTATTTATTTGTATCGCGATAGCACCTGGAAGCCCCCAGTCATGGACCAAGACCCTATTGTGCTAGCTGCTGTACAAACACAGAACAAAACATTGGTCTCTGCTGCAAAAAGATGTGCTCTGTACACAGATACCTCCATTTTCTAGGCCTGTCATTGTTGCCTGTAAGGCAGTCACAGCTCTCTTCCTGTCTTTCAGGGTGGGAGCCTACACCCCCTGACTACAACACTTCTGGAGTGCTTAGGTTCAGGGGCAATCAGGATGGGGCAGTAATCCAGTACAGTCTCTGACCTACAGTCAGTTAGATAGAGCAGTAGTCTATTCACCTGGGCCCTCAATCAGGGCAGGACAGCAATCAGTTCTGGTATGGGCCTCTTCCCTGCTGTCAGGCAGAGCAACAGTGCAGTCTAGGGGAGATTAGCTCTCTGGTGAGAGAGTCAGCAAACCATCTGGTGCCGTAGTTCAGAGGGGTCCAGACTGATGCAGGCCTCCTGACCACAAAGTGGTGAAGCTGCCACCCCGATGGTTGGCTGGCAGGGGGTAGTGGAACACAGGCCCTCCTGCTCTACTGCATCCCAGCCCAGGGCCCTAACAGTGGCAGAGTAGTCCACCACTGGGTCAGTGGAGAAATCCAACCGCAACATACTGGCCAACTTGCAATCAGTCATACAGCCAAACCCTATTCGGTTTTCCTGGGCTCCTTCCTTCACTCCCAGTCCTGGGGTACCTGGGTTCAGGGTTGTTGTTGGTCTCACCCAGATAAACGGCAAGTGGCAGCCCGACAGCTCCTCAGTGTCCCTGGTATCTGGCAGTTCCAGTAGTCCTTCCGGGTCTCTGGCACGGGAGCAGCCACTGTCAAGTCCCGGCTTCAGCAGCAGGGGAGAGACATCCTGCTCCTCTAGCTGCTCTGCCCCAACTGAGCTTGAAGACCAGCCTTTTATAGTTCCAATTCCTGTCCCGCCCCTCTGCTTCTGGAGGGGTGGCTGTGGGTATCCTGGTTCTGCCCAGTGGGGGCGGTCGTGGCTCTCTCTATGTCCATCAGGGCAGGAGACCATGCCCCCTCGCTACATTGCCCCTTTTGCAAGCACTAGATGAACATTAAAACAAACTTTAAAAAAAATGTAAATACCTGTTTTTGCTCAATTTCTCAGAGATGCTTTCTTCTTTTCATTTAGCGTCTTAATGTTTGATAGGCAAAAAGAGTAGTGTTTCTTGGACATCTTTTCTGACCATCTTAAGACCTACTCTATCTAATGAAAGATATTTCTCAACTAATTTTGCCTTGTAAGACACTAAATCATGCTATTTTCATAGCTGGAAACACCACTGAGTGAAAGAAAAGCAAGAAGCAACTATTCCCTGCATTGTCTGATGTATGCAGCAATAGTAAACAGCAGATGTCAGCACTAATCCAGAACTTGAAAGGTTCTAAACCATCTACATTTAAACTATGATTAAAAGTATCTGTTTTGAGTGAACACTTCTAGACTGAACTAAAAACACTATTCAGCACAGCTTTTAAATGCTACTCCCATTTTAGTGGTCTTACCTATCAAGATTCTTATACCATAACCATCTCTGTGGGATCTGTGCAACTTGAGGAACCTTTTTCTTGTTTCTTTTCACTAAAAAACAAACTCCCTATGCTTTCCCCAAATGGAAACATATTAAAAAAACTGGGACTTGGATGAGAGTTAGTGGTCTGAAACAGGCAATCAAACAACTGGTGAGAGCCATAGTGAGCAACCAGTATATACAGGGCTTGAGAGATGGGGCAGAGCCAGAGAGCAGCAGGGGAAGTGCAGGGAGCCAAGATGATGAGGGTCAGAATCTGGAGGTTCTGAGGGAAGGCACATATAGACTATGGGCTTCACCAGCCACTGGCTGCAGCACAACATTCTACCACATTAGGAGAGGGGTATGATGTAGCAAGTGAAGGAAAGGAGAAGGAAAACAAGGTTGACTGGCTCAGAGACAGAGATGGCATCCACACCCTCCAACCAGGATCTAAGAACCAAGAAAGACCTGCCTTGAAAAGAGGCATAGGTAATCGAGCAGTAACTCAGAAGCCATCACACACTTATGTGATAAGCTGAGTGGGGACCTGGAGATGGCAACACTCTCAGTCCCAGTCAGGGTCATCACTGCTCTAAGCAAAGGGTCTTCTCAGAAAACTATACCTGGCATAAGTCAACCTGCTGCCTCCCAAGCCTGGAGGACTTTATCAGTATCATGGGGAGGTGGTCAGAAACAAGCAACTAATAAATTATCCACCAGTTCTATGGGAAAGCATATTATCCATCAGTGCTGTGCATAGTGGATGGGACTGGTACATCCCTCAGGACTTCCAGCATAGTTAATACTACTTACAGAAACAGGAAACACGCATACCCCCTGAACATGATACACATGTGCACCCAGAGTTGCTCTCTGTGGTGACTGGCAACATTCTTTGAACCGTGCCACAGCTCATGTCTTCAGCAAATTACCCCTGACAGGACTGCTCCAGAGTGGAGCAACTGAGAGAAGATTCTTTTCGATAACACTATTTGTCATATTAAACGTCTAAGTGGTATTGAGGCACCATGCCTAAAGGACAGCTGCTCTATCTTTCCTCGTTTATTTGGTTTTTGGTTTATTAAAGCACCCATCAAAGTCTGAGAGCTGCACAAAATGTAAAAACAACAACCTGTTGAATGGCATTGTCTTACTACAGCTGCTACTTGGGAATTATGAGTCACCATACACTCTAATAACCGGTGAAGAGAGGAAGGACAGAAATATAGCCGTGGTCTATTATGTACCAAAAGTATTTGGTTGTCTGTTTTTTAAACCTTGCAAAATGTTGACTAGTTCTGACTACAAAAGTCAGTGTAACATCCATTCAGAGTTGTTTATTACCCCTTTCATAGACATAGCAGAGTTAGACAGCTCCATCCTGAACTGAGAACTATGCTGTAACCTGAAGGAACTTGCTTAGCCCTGTGAGCAGCTGTTTAGGGCTTTGTCTCAGACTCCTTTTGGTTCCAGCCAATCAACCCCACTCCACCTCTGCAGGCCATTTTCCACCATTATTTCACTGTCCCTGCTACCCAAACCAAATTCCTTTCTGTATGTGCTTTTGGGGGAGGGGGACAGGATTTCAGTTTTATTTTTTAACTAGAAAAAAAGTCACCACCTTAAGTTTCTCTGGCAAGGAGAATGGAACAGCCTACCAACGCCAGCTACTTGTGACAAAACAAAGATGTCAAACAAGATTTAGAACAAACTAACCAAAAAAATTGGAAGCTTCAGTCTTGCTACCAGGTGATGCTGTGTGAGGCTATGTCAAGGTATTTTTCCCCCAGTTTGAACTTTAGCGTCCAAAAGTGGGGACCTGCATGGACACTTCTAAGCTTAATTCCTAGCTTAGACCTAATAGCGCGGCCACCAGCCAAAACAGTGTTTGGCACACTTTCTGTTCCCCCAAAACCTTCCCTGGGGAACCCAAGACCCAAGCCCCTTGGGTCTTAAAACAAGGAGAAATAAACCATCCCCCCTCCTTTCCCCCTCCCAGACTTCCCCCCCTGGGCTACCCTGAGAGACTACACTCATCCAAACTCCTTAGATCTTAAAACAGAGAGGAATTAACCTTCCCCCTCTCCTTTCCCCCCACCAATTCCTGGTGAGTTCAGACCCAATCCCGGTCTAAACAAGGGGGAAAAAATCAATCAGGTTTTTAAAAAAGAAAGCTTTTAATTAAAGAAAGAAACAGTAAAAGTTATCTGTAAAATTAGGATGGAAGAATGTTACAGGGTATTCAGATCATATAGACTAGAGGGACTTCCCCCCCTACAGCCTGAAATACAAGTTACAGCAACAGAGGTAAATCCTTCCAGCAAAATACACATTCACAAGTTAAAGAAACCAACATAAGACTAATCCGCCTTTTCTAGCTAGTACTTACTATTTTGCACGAGAGGCTGTTTCAGAATGATTGGAGAAAGACCTGGTTGCACATCTGGCCTCTTAGCCCCAAGAGCGAACAACGAACAAAAACAAACAGCACAAACAAAGACTTCCCTCCACCAAGATTTGAAAGTATCTTGTCCCCCCATTGGTCCTCTGGTCAGGTGTCAGCCAGGTTTACTGAGCTTCTTAACCCTTTTACAGGTAAGAGAGACATTAACCCTTAACCATCTGTTTATGACAGGCTACAAACACGCAGCACTCCAAAGTCTACTCATTAGATTGAAGATGGTGTTCCCCATCAAGTATTGCTAGCTTTTCCAGGATCCAGAGGTAACTCAGAACAGTCTTAAAAAATACTCCTCTGAATTAAGAATGCCCAGATCTTTACTTCTTGTAATATAAAGGGCAGGAGGAAAACAGCTCCACAGGCTGTTCACCTGTGGTTAACTTCTCCCTCTTTATTTCATATAATATTCCAGTGAACGATTTTTAAATTAGGACATCCTTCTGTATTAACATATGACTAGGTCTCCACTTGGATTCTCTCTCATCCTAAGTGGTGGCTTGCTCTCTTTCAAGTATAAATACCAAAAACTTATTTTTCCACCGACTGCAACACATACTTTCCAAAACTCAACCACACTCAGGCAAAGCCTGAGAGATGGAATGGGCCTTAACACTATGTTCTGAAGATCAGCAAGCTCTGGTAGATGAGAGGGGAAATCAGATTTTATAGACAAGAGCCCTCCATTACAAATATCCTGCCTCCAGACTTCAGATCTAGAAACTGAAAGCAAAAGCAGCTCAGCTGTCCTCTATTGCCATGCTGGCAATTACATGTAGGGTGAGAGCAAGACTCAAGCAATTTAGACCCTATAATCAGTGTTGACACATTGCATTGCCCTCAGAAATCCAGAGTGAGCTAATGTAGTCTTTGAACAGGTGGTGTATTATGCCCCCTTTGGCTAATAATACCAATTCAGAGGGAAGCCATATTCTCCAGCAATATTTTTTTCCAAGTGATTTCAGGAGTAGCAACATATAGAACATAGAACAGTTGTCCAGAGTTTACCAGGGTATGCAGAACCATGGTGAGGTCTGCACCAGAGAGAAACTGCTGCAAACCACTAACAAATGAAAAAATAAGTTTGAGACACTAGTGATATCCAGGAATCTAGAAGCAACTGAGGAAACCACTTAGATGGAAGCAGATGGAAACAGCAGATGGAAATCACTTAGAAGATACTATCCTTACCGTATCTTCTATCAAGTATCCTCTATATGCTTCCTCTCTCTCTTGTGTGGACTGGACTTCTGCTCACTCATTCTCAGGAAAGATCTTGTCTCAACCAGACACTGGAAAGCAAAATAACCATCTGGGTTTAACAGAAAAGGAGACAGAGCTTTGCTGTTTGTCATTTGCATGCTGATATCATTCCAGCCTAGATCATTTCATCTCCTCCAATGGTTTCATTCTTTTTGAATGGAAGACAGATTAGAACCCCGTGGAACTCCACAAAAGAGATTTGTCCACTCAGACCTTCCCTTAGGAAGCCTCTTATGCAATGCTGCCTACCCCCTCCAGGGTCCACGGGAGAGTTAACAAAACAATAATCAAAGGTTATCAAACATTGCCCAGTAGATCTAAGAGAATCAACATGAACACTTGACTTCTGTCTACTCCTGGAGGGACATCATCACCAAAGACTAGCTCAAGCCCCATGCCATAACTAGGCTCAAAGCCAGGTTGATAAAGAACAAGAAAATCTTAGAGTTTGACATATGGCAAAGCTAATGTTGGGTCAGCACAACCTTATCAATACCACTACTTAAAAAGTGAACATTTTAGATTTGGAAATAACCAGCCAGCTTGTCAAAATCAAGAGACATTAAATTTGCAGTCACAAAGGAACTATTTCCTTGACATGTATCTGTCACATTTTAATCAAAATTCTCTATTTAAAAAGACATGTTTCTATCTAAGTAAAGGTTAGTAACTTCACATAAGTCATTCACCATTTGCAAACATATCATTGGTTGCAGAGTTTTGAGATTCTGGGTGAACAGAACAAAAGAAACACATTCATTTCGTAAATGCAATCTTTCTTTAGATTGCAGTTTACTGTTTTATTAGAACTACCATAAATCTATGTCCTTGCATAACATCTATATAAGGAGATATGCTATATAAGACTAACTAAAGGGAACCTTCAAAAAATGTGTTTGTGAATGCACGACTTGCCATTTGTGTGCAAATGAGTGGTCCGGTTGAAATTTTTCAACCTGTTCTACAAACAAGACCCAAGAGTTAATGAAGTGCTGTTTAAAGTAGAAGTGGGATGGTTCTCTCAACTCTGCTACTGACATTTTAATAAAATGTGCCAAATGATATGTTGGAAAATTCATTAAATCCTTTGTTCTTCATCTTTTTATGATTGATTTCAAGCGTCACAGGATACCCTCTGCATCCTTGGCTAATACATACCTAACTCTCAATAGGCATCCTCATCTTAAAGCAGATAAAATATCCATGAATCCAGAACATACACAACACTACATCACTGAGAATGCTTTAGGACAATAAATTGCCTTTTCACTCTCACTCTACAAAGACATGACATCATGAAATTCTGAAATGGGTGTGACATCCATCCACTTTGCATCATTTTATTTTCTTCCGATTGTTCAGTGTCTGGTCCCAGGACTTATTTACTGCACACTATTCAAACCCTACTCTGAAGACCAAATTATTTCCTCCTGGGCTTGCCTACAGCACTCATCACTATAGAATCTGAGCTGTTCACAAACATTAATGAGCTTTTCATAACACCCCTTTGAGGTAAGAGGTGTATTATCTCCATTTTACAGATGGGGAAAGGAGGCCTAGAGAGAGTAAGATCAAAAGAATCAACATTTCTGGGGTGTCGAATCTGAGATGTCTAAGGTCTGATTTTTCAGAGTTCTTAGCATTATACAGCATGTTGTATGTTCAAAGCACAGCTCACATTGACTTCAGTTGCAACTGAGTGCTCAGAACATCTGCAAATCAGACCTCGGGGTCTCAAGTCAAGCACTCAGAAAAATTAGGCACACACAATTAGTGACCACCTGTGAAATGTCTGGTTTAAGTGATTGGCCCAGCATCAAACAGGAACTGTGTGGGCAGAGACAGAGATAGAATTGAATTCTTAAAGACAGCATTCAACTGCCTTAACCATGAGACCATCCTGCCTCTTCCTGCAATCCCCTACCTTGTTCTTAACACCTCCCAACTTCTGCAACAAATGAGGCAAGGGTCCTACAGACTGACAACAGCTTCTTCCAGTGTACCTGATTCATCCACACTGAATGAAGCAGGGGGCCTCTGGAAAAATAGTATGTGATCATGTAAAGACTATCATAATGCATGTGCACAAGGGAGATGAATGAAGGATGCATAGGCAACTTTATACATGATAATTGGAGATATATCTATCTCCTAGAGCTGTAAGGGACCTTGAAAGGTCATTGAGGCCAGCCCCTTACCTTCACTAGCAGGACCAAGTACTGATTTTTGCCCCAGATCCCTAAGTGGCCCCCTCAAAGATTGAGCTCATAGCCCTAGGTTTAGTAGGCCAATGCTCAAGCCACTGAGCTATCCCTACCCCTAAATGTTTCCCTCCCTCTAAATATTTATTGCTCTGATCCTTCTGGTTGTATCCTCTGTCCCACTTCTGCATTTTCAATTATTTGCTCTTTTCTCTGAGCAGATCTAATCCTCACCTCAAGGTCTCTTACCTTCTTCTCTGCCCAGCATCCCTGCAGGAACCTTCTTCCTCTCAATCTCCCCATCTCCATATTTCCTGTTTCCTCTTAGCTCACTCCATGGCTCCTGGACACACTCTCCATGTTTCCTCTCTCCCTGCCAAAACCTACACACAGGTCTAAAGATCTTTCTCCCAGTGGACCAGGAGCTGTTGCATTGCATTCCTTCAACAGATGCTGTCTTTGTGCCACTCTGCTGTCACTGGAAGCAGAAGTGGCTTCTGCTCACCAGCTGATTAGCCGGCAAAGGAATGGGGAGAAACTGAGGAGGCAGCTGAAGGAGACACACACAGCAAAGCTAATGGAGAAAACAGGTGGGCAGTCCTCAGATTTACTGAGGCTGATTTAAGTAAAACCAGTTGGAGTACCAGGACTATTCCTCTAGACCAGAACAAACCTTGCAAACCAGAATTCTGACCAACCTACTCTTTGCCCAGGAAAAAAAATGGCTGCTTTAATGCTAGGAAACATACACAATACCATATCCTCCAAGAAGTGCAATTTCAAGGCACTGATGGTACTTTGACAACTGACCTCAGAGGCCATTAAAAATATGTCAGAATCTCACTGATTCCTAAACCACAGCATTCATCAGTGCTTGCAATAGAGGGCGAAAGGGATGGTTCCCCTGACTTATCATTTTTCCTAAATGGCAGCAGTGAGGAATGTGGCTGTAGCATTCCCACTTATAACCCCCAGTTGGACCACAGTCACACACACAGCATTTTAACAATAAAAAACTGAAATGCATTGGACATGAAGTATCACAATGAAGCCTCTTTTCTAATATTTTCAGTTTGCCAGTTCTATGTCTCTAGCTATATATTGGTAAAGGTATATAGGCACCCAGAAAGGCAGATAAGCACTTATGGGATTTTCAAGAGTGACTAGAAGCCTAACTTTCATTGATGTCAGGCCTATACACCTTTAAAAGTCTGGCCCAAAAATCACAGTATCTGGGCTCTCCTTCCCCCATCCACCACTTGGGAACTTTAGCTTTGAATATACAATTACACCCAATTACACTTATTTTCAGCAGGTGATTATCAAAGCTGTTTTTAAATGCAACAAACTAGTCCATGATGTGTGCACTGCTTAACTATCTCCATTTTTTGTTTGCTGTTCCATTCCTCAATATTTAACAAGATACCTGATGTATGATATTCTATCAATAAATACACCATATTGGGTCTTGATAGTTAAGTGCATTGTAACTGACTGTCTTACTTGATCTGGGCTCTCAATTTTAAACATTGGGAAACAATTTTGATTGGAGTGACATTAAATGTGAGAGACAAAAACAGGTAGGAGTGTATTTTCCCATATTTGTAAAAGAGAATTGATTTGAGACTAACAGCTGTATTAAGCCACTGAATAAGACAGGCTAACAGTGGTTATTCATTTACTCACATGAGCAGAATATGGCTCAACCTATAACGGTCACGTTCTGTTGCTGAATTGTGCAATGTGTGATCATGTGGAACATGACCTCTTCCCCCTCACTTTAGTTATGAAAAAAGTTGCTTACTTGCACCTTTGCAACAAATCTCTCTCCTCCCCTCCCCACCTATATAATTCTGACACATCCTTGGAAGACTTGGAAGACCCTCTGACTCCACTGGCACACAGATATTTCACATTAGCTACACTGAGCCTTATTCTTCAATAATTTACTATGGCCTGTAATTTATAAATTGCTCTAGTGATTTTTGGAGGAAAGTCAACATAAAAAGAAACGAGACTCATGTAATACTAGCACAGACAGACAAAGACAGGATACTTGGCATATCTGGTAAGATACATGTGGCTAGGGTCTAAGCAAAAGCTAAAGAATACTTTGAGTCCTGCTTTGCATGGCTAATGAGTTTAACTTACTGACACTTCTAATGCCATATAATTTTGTTTGTATACATTTAAAAATCAGTGAAAAGTGAGAAGATTGACCCACCAATACTTAGAAAGAACTGAGTCATGCCATGTAATAGGAACAGCTTTGATGTATTCTTGGGAGTGATCCTGCTGCTTGGCATTTTGCTTCTACCCACACTGCATTGCTCAGTCATTCATTAGTGAAGAATGTCTGTCTTCTTTGCCAAATCACACTTGTCTATGCCAACTTAGTTTAGTCAGGCAGCATTGGTGCCTTTGCATGGCATGCACATAACTTTTTCACAAAGGCCACATATTAATCCTGATAACATTTGAATGTCAGTAATGTCTGTGCGATAAAAAGGGAATATTTGTTTGTTTTGAAACATAGTGAACAGGTAGCAGCTAACAGAGTTTCAGTGGGAGTTTGGTGGGAGAAGGTGGTCAGATGCAGACGGTGTAGAATGCACATCATCCTTGAATGGGTATAAAATTTCACCTGAGAGAGCTCATGGCAGAAAATATCCAAGAATTAGACATGCAGCTATTGGAGTTGAGATGGATATAGGGAAGTAATGCAGGTGAGGAGAGAAGAAGTGGTACAGACAACTCAAGATTTGCAGACACCTGCTGAACAAAAGGACCTGCAAGGTGGACAGCCATAAGCAGAGAGTGATCCATGAAAGAACGTGACCATGAGGACAAAGCCTCAAAAGAGGAGCAAGTGGCGTGAAGATGAGTTGACTAACAGTTTGCTACACTGGGCACGATGAAGAGAAACAGGCAAAAGATGGGATGCCAGCAAATAAAAGAAGGGATGCAGTCCTGGCAGAAGTGAGGAAGAGATATGGAGGTAATCAGGGACCAGAACCCAAAGAAAAATGAGGATGATGTACAGAGGCTGTGAGAGAGAACACCAGGAAGAGACAGGTCTCTGTGAGTGGGAGTTCCATACTCAGAAGAATCAACAGGCCTGTCACCAGACCAGATACAGAGAACTGAGATCCAGAGAACAGAAGAGTGTGCTCTCTGCCAGGAGCAAGGATACGAGATGTGAATAAGAGGCTGAAAAGAATCCTGATGGGAGAGGGGAAAATCTACTTATTGTGCTGTATGAGGGGACAAATAACACTGCTAGATTCCCAATGGAATGGATCAAGAATGACTGTACTAATGACACTTGTTAAAAAAATAATGCATTAATTAAATTTGTGACTGAACTTCTTGGGAGAGAATTGAATGTCCCCTGCTCTGTTTTACCTGCATTCTGCCATATATTTCATGTTATAGCATGATGACCCATCACATATTTGTTCTAAGAACACTGTCACTGCAGATTTGACAAAACACAACAAACGCATCAATGTGAGATTTCTAAAGAAAGCTACATTACTCGACCCAAGGTTTAAGAATCTGAAGTGCCTTCCAAAATCTGAGTGGGATGAGGTGTGGAGCATGCTTTCGAAAGCCTTAAAAGAGCAACACTCCAATGCGGAAACTACAGAAACCAAACCACAAAAAAAGAAAATCAACCTTCTGCCGGTGGCATCTGAGTCAGATAATGAAAATGAACATGCATTGGTCCACACTGCTTTGGATTGCTATCAAGCATAACCAGTCATCAGCATGGATGCATGTCCTCTGGAATGGTGGTTGAAGCATGAAGGGCTATATGAATCTTTTGCACATCTGCATAAATATCTTGAGATGCTGGCTACAACAGTGCCATGAAAATGCCTGTTCTTGTTTACAATATTACCTGAAAGTGAGAAGCTGGCAACATTATCTCCTGTAAATGTAAAGAAACTTGTTTGTCTGAGCAATTGGCTGAACAAGAAGTAGGACTGAGTGGACTTGAAGGCTCTAAATTTTAGATTGTTTTATTTTTGAATGCAGGGTATTTTTTTTTACATAATTCTACATTTATAAGTTCAATGTTCATGATAAAGAAATTGCATTACAGTACTTGTATTAGGTGAATTGAAAAATACTATTTTTTTTGTTTTCTACAGTGCAAATACTTGTAATAAAAAATAAATATAAAGTGAGTACAGTACACTTTGTACTCTATAATTGAAATCAATATATTAGAAAATGTAGAAATCCAAAAATCTTTAAATAAATGGTATTCTATTATCGTTTAATAATGCGACTAATCACGTGATTAATCATGATTAATTTTTTAAATCTCTTGACAGCCCAAATATATATACATATATATTTGCAGGAATTACTTATAATTATTAAGAGGCTAAGTTTTTTACTGAATTTTCAGCTCAGTTGAGATGAATCTTCTGAATTAAGATTGTCTTGTAAGTTATTAGTCTGCCATGGAAAAGCATACATGTATTTGTATTGAATCCTACCAATATAATAAGTTTATTATTGGGAGCTATATCTAAAGGAGTTAGGTACAAATCTCACTGGGAATTGCGTCCTTTGAAAATCTCATCAAAGTCCCTGTCCAAAGAACTTTACATTCTGATAAAAATTGATCCTGTATTTTCTGTGCATCAAAGGTTGCACTTGCTTGTCAGGAAAAGCTTAAGATTGGGACCTAAATGAGAGTGAAAACATGAGATGTGTCAGTAGAGCATGACTGGGGTTACTTAGGGAAAGTAGGGAAGCGGGAAGAGAGATTCAACGAAAAAGGGAAAATTTTATTTACAAAGCAAGTGTAAATGTAGTTTATCTTTCTTCCCAGTTTAACTTTATATTTTTAATCAATTGATGTGTATTGTTTTATTTTACATCTTATTATAAGCTTCTGTTTGATTTGCTCTTTTACAGCGTTCAGTCAAAGAGCAGAAGAGTGTGCTGAAACAGATTCTGTGACGAAAAGCTAGTCAGAAGGTACTGCAGTGTGTGTAAGATGAATTGTTGCATACCTAGATAGGTATATCTAGCTATTGGTTAAAACAATATTGATCTTAGTCATGGATTTTACATGTTTTCTCCCTTTGTCCTGCAAGAGGAGAACCAAGTTACTGGCATCTCAGACCTTCCAAAAATAATAGAAGGTATTCTCACGATTTCTGAGAAAGCTTCAAAGTGGTAGCATCCTAGACCTTGGTGGGTCCTGCACTTATTGGCAGATTTGCTCACCTCAGTGATCTTCCCCTCTGGTGGAACCCACAGTCTGGGTCAACTCCTGATCCGACCCAGGAGGAGTTGGGAGATTTGGGGGGAACCCGGGCCCGCCCTCTACTCCAGCTTCCAGCCCAGGGCCCTGTGAATTGCAGCTGTCTATAGTGC
>NC_133769.1:61183428-61186219 GCF_003597395.2 Chelonoidis abingdonii | reverse complement strand
GGATGCCAATAGGACCAGACTCCTGTACCCCACTGGTCTGGGTCTGTCACTGTATATTAAGATAATCCATTTTAGGAGAATTGGATTTGTTACCATACCAGTTTATCAACCACAATACTTTGAGACTGACTGTATGTGGAAATGCTCTACTGTACCTGTGCTCACCTTAAATTACAAGCACAAAAGAGTAGATTAATATTAACTTTTGGCAGTTGCACTGTGTGAGAGAAGTAATTCTCTACATGACTTATGGTGTAGAAAATCTGAAAAAAATTATCCTTGAAATAAACAAAGAAAGCTCTGTAAACTCCAAGCCAGAGGGCTGCATATGCTCAGTGAATAGCTGGCCTCTCTGTCAAACATATATAGATGTTCTAAAAATAGATCTAAGAAATGTTATGAAAGTTTAAATTTATTCAGACTGCAAAAGGTACTTTTGTATTTGTATTGTATTGTAAGGCATTACTAGCTAAAGAAATTAGGCACTCATAAAGCATAGTCAAAGATAACTTCACCTAGAGAGCAAGTTTCTTTCAGAAAAATATTTAAAAAAAGAGTCTTTAAGAGAGCAAAAGTAAATTTAAAACAGAAAAAGAATGTTTTAAATGTTTCTGTTTATATCATGACTAAGTGCGGTTAGAAAGTAGGAATGAGTAGATGCTACCTGAAGGAGACAGATGAGTAACTATGAACATCTGTATGTCATTTGGACAGAGCTGGCCAGAAAATTGATGAAAGCAAAGTTTCAAACAAACACAAAAATGTTTTCATTTTTTTTTCCTAATTTACCAGCCAGCTGTACTCTTGAAGACTACTAGTCTCATAGGTTGGGTTTAACCCTATTTGTTTCTTGAACCATTTAAGAAAATTCCTGATTAACATTTAGTTAAATAGGTATAGATACTGCAAATTGAACACCATTTGATTACTAAGATTACATTTAGCATTTAACAGCTCATTTGATTACATATCACAATCCAAGTAAGATTTAAATGGCTCTAATTTTTAGTGTCTAAAATCTGACTAAATGCCACAACCCTTTGTGTAGCCAAGGGCATTGACATTTACTACTCCATTTGTTTCCTGCGCCCCCAATCCTGTATCTCAATAATTAAATTTCTCTTGGTTCAAAATGTAATCACAGCTAATCTACTGGACTAAGACATTAGATACTTCAAACGATTACTTACTGCTATTGTGTGTTCTTTTTATTGTTAGATCCCTTTCTTGCACAATTTAATACCAGGTTTTGTGCTTGTTATAAAGAATACATCATCAGATTTGGGCCCAGACTGTCAGTATTGTGAAGGATGTTCTGAATTGTCACTTGCATATAAATTAGTCACTTGTGGGAAAGTTCAACTTTGATGTCGTAGACATATAAAACACGTACCACTGCTGCATGTTTTATATGACTTCTGTGGGATTATACCCACTATGGGCCAGATCCCCACTGTTATAAATCAGCACAGCACCACTGTTGTCAACGGAGCTACCTCAATTTACACCAGTTGAGGATATGGCCTATAATTTGTAAAAATTGTGATAGAGGATCAGGCTACTCTTCCATATACCACAGATTTTAATAAGCCATGATAACAGTGTAAGCAGAGACAGTAGAACAATCTCCTTTCAAGCAATGCATGCTTCATAACAGAGACACTCACCGCAAGGATATTCTTCACCATGTTCCTCTTCCCTCCAAATCTACAAGGCAAAGCATAAACTACTGGACTGAATCCACTCTGAGGGGAAGGCTCAAACCTGCAAAGCTTTGAGTGCTCAAATCCAATCTAGTAAAATACTTCAGCATATGCTTAAAGCAAAGTAAGTGAGTAAATAATTCAGTAATCCTATTGAAGTTAAGCACATGATTAAATGGTTTGCTGAACTGGGCTAGAGTGCTCAGCACTTGCAGGAGAAGGGCCTAATTTATGCAGGTTGATCAGGTTCATTCCTTGCACTGTGGACCCCTTGGTAGTGTGAATGCTACTCCTACCTCTAGTAGACCCTTTAGGGGTCTGCTGTGTAGGACTTATCAGTTTCTCTTACCACCCAAGTCCCTGCTCGCATCAAGTCACAGCATTACAGGGCATTTTTTTCCTTGCACTCTTTTGACCACTGCCTTAGCCCCACATTTTGGCCTCTGAGTCTCCTATGGCCTGGCCCTCTGGCCAGCTCACCTCTCAATTACAGTGTCTTTCCAGGGTAACTAAAAGTCCCACTATAAACCCAAATAAATACTCAAAATAATCATTCTTCTGCCCCCTCAGGCTCCTGAAGTTCACTGCTTCCTGGTCCCTATAGAGCTTCTCTCATGTGGCTTCCTCCCAGCAGGCTTTCCGCCACTGGTTCCCCTCCCCTCCCCATCCCAGGATTCTGGCAGCTTCCCTACAGGATTTCCTTGCTCTTTGCAGACACTATCTCTACATCTTCCATGCTCCCTGTGCGCCTTCAAGCCTGACTTCCCCAGGCTCTTCCTAGAGATGAAGCTCCCCTTATTCTTCTTTCCAGGGTCTCCTCTCTAATATGAGTAGATAGTCATCTCTCAGTCTCCCAGCAGTTGGATCAGTCATTATAAGTAAGTCTCCACCACAGTCGCTGGGAGATAGCTGTCAGATCACAGTTAAGTGCCACCATTGCTAAACAAAGTAAAAGAAGCAGTGAGAGGCAAAAAAGGCATCCTTAAAAAGTTGAAGCTAAATCCTAGTGAGGAAAATGAGTGACAGGGAATGGATCACTTAAGAATTACCTGTTCTGTTCATTCCCCCTGGGGCACCTGGCATTGGCC
>NC_133769.1:61049477-61183403 GCF_003597395.2 Chelonoidis abingdonii | reverse complement strand
CTAGGCCTCTTTGCTGTGCGCATTGGCTGCGTTTCCTGTTGGGGAAGGGGGTTTTCGCTGCTCATCAGCATTGGCTTGTTCGGCTGGAACTGCTCCCGACAGGATGTTGGCATGTTAGAGGAAACATTCGAAATTCCTTGTTGAACCATTGGCCTTAGAGCTGCCCTGGAGCCACAGACGGCTTGGAACAGCCTTCCCTGCTCCACCCCTCACGTGTCTCAGTGGGACGAGATCTCGATGCATCCCGCTTGACCAAGAGGCAGACAGCTGCTGAATTGACAGCTCTGGGCTGGCCGGTGATTCCTCCTGCCCCCAGGGATGCTGCTGTCCCCCTCCCCACCCCTTTTGCCTATCCCTTGTTAGTTGACCCTTTGAATCACTTACTGGCATTTCAGGAGGGCGCTGACTAATGGCAGGGCCTTCCCTGGGGAGGGGGGAGCTTATTGTGTAGTCACAGGCTCCGCCCAGCCCCCCTCCCAGCTGGCCGGCTATGATTTCATGGGCTGTAACTTCTCTCCCATCTGTTCCGTATCAGCATATGTAAGGAACAGGTGAGAGAAATGAAGGACAGGGCTTCGGGTCTGGCTCCTGCCAGCTAGACCGGAATGTGAGGGGAGCTGGCTAAGCCCTGCTCTCAGAAAGTGCGAGCCTGCACATCTCCTTACTGCTCCTTTCACTTTGAAGTCTGGAAGCAGAGCCACCGCGTATTTGCATCCATCGCCAAGCACTGGTGCCAGAGGGGGCACCCACCACAGAAGCTTTGCCCAGCCATATCGGTTTTGGTGTCAGGGGAAGGTGACCATTTGTCTTGGGGTTTGAAGCAATGGGGAGTCGAAGACAGATCAAGCTTTGGGAGCTCGCGTGTGCTGTGTCTCTCCTGCTGCTACCAGCAGGGAAAGAGACGCTCTGCAGGGTGGGACTTGTCAGGGAGGTGAAGAGATCCTGGGCGATCACCGGCAACAGACACGCAGGAGGCCAGTGAGTGGGCTGTGTGGAGAACTTTCATGCCCCGACAGAGGGGCAGACCCCCACTTCTCCACGCTCTGGGTGAGGCTCTGCTGGGACACTGCATTCTGTCTTGGGCCTGCATGCGCCAAAGCAGGAGAGGATTGGTCCCTTTCCGTTGGTGGTGGTTGAGCCAGCTGTGTCAAGTGTTGAGGGTACACGTTCCAGAAAGATGCAGAGAGGTGGAGGGAATTCAGCAAAGATCTATTAAAAATAATTAAGGGGTCACTCCAGAGGGGTCCGCTTGAGCAAGATAAAACATCCAAGCGGGCGGGCTGGATTGCTTGGCAACATAATTCACAGTTTAGGGCAGGGGCGCAGAGGGGAAAGAGGTCTGTCCCTGCCGCCACTGAAACTGTGGGGTTTATGCCAATGGGGGAGTATGAGCAGGGCTGGGTCTGTAATTAGGAGCAAAGAGATGAGATTGAATAAAGTCAGAGGGACCAATGCGTGTGGAGCAGGTTCTGAAGGGAAGGAGGTGGACGCACAGCTCCTGCGCTTGCGGGGATACAATAAATGGACCTGTCTCGCGAGCTTGGCTTTATAATAACTAGGAGCTGGGCAAGCTGCTTCCCAGCTCTGCTTCAGCCCCTCAGTCAGTTCCTGACTGGAGCCCCTCCTTATTCCAGCCCTGGGCCCCTGTCTGCTGCTTGGCCAATGCGCTCCTCAATGCCTGACTCTCGCCCCATGCTATTTACCAGTCCAGGTGTGTCTAATTCATATTAAAACAGCCTGGTATTTGTATGTGGTGATTTCAGGCGCTGTTCTTTCTTTCCGTGGTGGCTTTGTTCTGGCAGCCGTCACTGTTCTCCTGGGTGTGTTTGAGCGCATTGCGCTGCATCTCTGTGCCTGCCCTCTGGCTCACTTGCACGGACCAGTTGCGGGCCTTTGCAAGATATGGAGTGCCAGGCAGGAGGCCAAGAATCCTTCCAGCTCTGCATAAGTGTTTAGCCCTCACAGACCTTACTGACAGATGAGGATCACTGTCCGTCCCCGTCTGCTGTTCCTCATCCAGAGCTTGCTAGCACGTGTGCAGATACAGTATTGATTAGAAATGGCAGCTCATGCTCTTTCTTCCAGTGAGCTTTATGCACAAGTGGCCGCAACTCATCCCTCTTGCTGGAGCTGTGGGAGCTGTTGCCATGTTTAGGCTGCATAATAGACCCAGGGAAGGAGAGGAATGTAGCCTCCCCTCCCATACTCCTGTGTCCCTCACCATCGGGTTTGTCAGAGGCAGAGCATAAATCAGAGGCAGCCGATGCTTCATCAACCCCAAGAGGCAGGAGCCAGGCAAAAGAAGCTGTGCGACACCCTTCTGAGGGGGAGGCTGCCATTGGGTCCTAGCGTCCTACCGCTTTAGTGGGATCTCTTTAGAGCCTTCAGCTCAATGGGTCCCTCTATCCAGTAATTTGTCATTCATCTGTAGGGTGCCAGTTGGACAACAGCAGCAGGCCAGTAAGGTGTCTGCAGGGCGGTACAAAGGAGGGCCTGTTGAATTTTCAGTCACTGCAGAGAGTCACGGGTCTAACACGATGGGGATTTGGGAAAGGATGAGCACTTTCATCCATTGCTGCCATTAGCAGCCTGGCACTGGATAGCATGTGCTGCTACAGTGGCAGACAATGATCACTCAGGTACAGAGAAGCAGTGGTCTCTTATGCACATTCCTGTTCAGCTGCTGTCATAGCTTCCTACTAGATTTAAACTTAGCGTTCATAAAATTGAGGAAGCTGCGAAATCTCCAAGCTTAATTTACAGCTGGATTGATATCGCTGCCACCAGCCAAAATTCCAGTGTTTTGCTCACTCTGGTCTCCAGGACCGTTCCCTGGGGGACCAAGACTCAGAGTCCGAGTCTCACACAAAAGGGGAAAACAAGCTCTCCCCTTGTCTCCTCTTTTTCTCCCCAGCTCCCCCTCCCTGGGTTATTCCTGGGCGATACTGTACTTAAACTCCTTGAATGGAAACAGAGAGGCAATTTACCTCCCCCCTCTTCTTCCCCTTGAGGCTGCACAGATTACCTCGTATAATCTAACACAAGGAATTTCCTTCCCTTCGTTCCTTAGCCTACGCAGAAAAACTCAACAGGTCTTAAAAAGAAAGCTTCATATAAAAAGAGAGAAAAACCCATAAACATGATCTCTGCACAAGGGTGACAATACAAAGGCTATTGTCTTAAAAGAAAATATGACTAAACGCCTTATTCAAAGAATACATTAACATTCCAGCAAACTACACACATGTAAAATACCAAACCAAAAAACCATAAAAGCCTATTGTTTCTTCCTTTGCACTCACAACTTGGAAACTGAAGATTTGAAGCTTGAAGATAGAAGATCCCTTCTTCATACTCTGAGAGACAGACAAAAGACACACACCCAAAATTCCCTCCCTGAGCTTGAAAAATCCGGTTCCTGATTGGTCCTCTGGTCAGGTGTGTGGTTCCCTTGTTAACCCTTTTACGGTGAAAGAAAAATTAACCCTTAGCTATCTGTTTATGACAGCTGCATGGGGGCTCTCTGGCTTTCTGAGCAGCCTGGCCTGGACGCTGCTGAATGCAGGTCCTGACAGATGGACCAAGTATTCGGCTGCTGTGGCAATCCTTTGGCTAGCTCCTTGAGTTTCCATGGATGCGAAGAGCACCTCTCTTCTTCTGGTAGCAAGCTCCACCATCGGGGCATGCACTGATCTGGCATTCAGTTGGATCCCTGTGCAGGAGCATGGGAGTGTAGGGTTCTGCTAGAGATTGCATCTTTGAAGCACTCTGGGCTGGGCTTGTGATTGGCGTATGTGGAACATTGCCAGAAGGAAGTGGTGGGCAGTGGGTGGGAAGGAGAGGGGAGATCAGTGTGTTCCTGAAATCCAGGTTTTAAAATTCCCACATGATCCCAGCCAATGGTTTTCCACCCGGCCTTTGTTGGTCTTCAGATCAGTGCAGGGGCCAGAGGGACATCCCTTGAGGGAAAGTGAACCTAGGATCGCCTCTGTCCCTGGCTTGATGTGGGCTTCAGGATTGAAGGGATCAGGCTAAGTTGGAAGGCTAGGTGTTTCTCCACCCCTCTGTCAAAGCTATGGCCTGACATCAGCTGCACCCACCTTGGAAGGAGGGAGAGTGTGAGATCAGCTTGAAGGTGGCCATATGGTCTCTGTGTGGTTCCCAGCAGATATGGGCCTCGGCAAATGGTAGTCCCCGAGCCCAGGACATGTGGGAGTATGGGTCAGGGAGGATCCTAGGGATGACTGCTTCCTCCCCACTTCCTGTCTCTGTCAGGCTCCAGCTTGGAGTGTGCTGTTTTGCTTGGAGCGTGGGGTGCCAAGCAGTTTGTTTCCATTTCCTTTTCTTGGGCTGTGTCTTCACACCGTGTGACTGACTCCCTGTGATGAAGCTTGGGACTCACTGGGATGGCCCTGGTTGAAATGGGTTGAGGTGAAAAGGCCACCCCCATTGAGATGGAATGAGCTTGGAGTCTCGAGCTCTGGAGAGGCTTCCCTCTGTTCGGAGGCATTTGTGTTTCCTATTATTGGCTGTGACGCTGGACTAATTTGCGCCTTTTCAGCGGGGATAGCCCCTGTCCCACTGAAGGGAAAGGAGAGGATAGGGGGGAGCCATGCGGCTGTAATGGAGGTGGGTGTTTCAGATGCAGTGGGTTATAGACATCGCTCGGTGCAGGAAGGGGCAGCTCTGGTATCCAGGCGCCTTTGTCTGACTCTGACCAGCACAGAGAATGATGTCTGCGGATTCGCTCAGGTTCCCTCTCTGAACCGCTGCCTGTTTTAGGAAACCTGTTCCCCCAGTGGATGGGAGTTAGCGGCTTCTTTGGGCCCTAATTGCCTGAGGTGCTTTCTGGCTTCGCCTTTTTTTTGTTTTTCTCAAGTTAGGCATTGCAAAGAGACAAGGGCTGCTGGGTGTGCCAGGGCACGGGGCTAGAAGGGGGGATGGAAAGGGCAGTTGCGTGCTTAGGGTTTTGGGGACAGCAGGCGAATGCCCTTGGATGTAAAAAAAACTTATTGCTGCAACTCGCGGGGGGTCCAAAAGAGGGGACTAAAAGTGATGAGGAGAGAGGACTAAAGTGGTGAGGAGGTTCCCACTTGCAGAAGCGGGGGTTGAGGACAAGCCCTGGAGAGAACAGTGGAGCAGTGAAGTTAGGGCTCACAGCGAGCACTGCTGTGGGGGATGCACTCTGGGAGCTAATAGTCGTGGCTGCCCCTTTTCTGGCCTCTCTTTGCTGACCTGTCTTGGGGAGGTGGTGAATGGGTTGTGGCTGTGGCCATGCTGAGATAATGGTGTGTTCTTACCTGGTTTGGTAGATCACGTTAGAATAGCGTCAAGCCATGGCATCTTGGCTGTTTAACCTAGGTTGTCATGCGTGGTAAATTTTTCCGCAGCGACTACGTCGCCGAAACTAGTGAACCATCCCCTCCCTCCCTCCATGACCATCCGTTTGAGTGTCTTGGCTTCCCGTTACGGTTGTTCACGGCACGCTGTGTATCCTGTAGTTTATTTTCAAATGCTTTTGGCATTTCCTGTTCTTTAACAGAGCTCTGATAAAACAGATTTGTCTCACCAACAGCGATGACATCTGCTATCTCCCGTAAGGTTCATGCAGGAGCTACTTTTGCATTTGAACTGCATCGCCACCCGCGTGGTGATCAGAGCTGGACACGTGAAGAGGAAATGTCACTGTAAAGCCCTCGGGGATTTCCCTGTTTCCGGCACTCCGCATCCGAGGTTCGGATTGCGGACCAGAGCGGTTCAGTGGGCACTGTCCTCCTAGAATAATAGGGAAAGTTGGTTAACAGAAGATCCAGTGTATCAGAGAGCACAGGTGCTCCGTTGTCAGTATCACAGGGGTTGCGCCCTGCAAGAAGCGCACCGTTGCTTCCTCCTTCCCTCAACCTTCCTGGGCTACCGTGTCAGTGCCCTCCCCCATTTGTGTCATGAAGTATTAAGGAATACCAAATAAGAAACAGAGACTTGTTAGTGAGAGAAAATGATTGGGGGAGGCACTTGGAGGCAGGCCTCCCGGGGTTATGACAGTCCAGGCAGAATGGACTCTATTTTTAGACACCATAAGGAGAATTGACTCCTTGCCAAGCAAGTCAATCCCAAATGTGATTGCAAAAATTTCAGCCCCAAGTTTAATGATTAGCTTGTTATTAGCTGTTCTGTCCTATCTACTGCTAGTAGTAGCAATGTTGCCCTCAATGTTGAGAAATTGGTGGTTCTCCTGGTATGTAGGCAATCCTGCAGAACCATCTACCACAAAGAGGAGAGAGGGAGAGGAGCAGATACTGCTCTTCACTGCTGTAGCATCCCGTCTACCAGCAGCATTCAGTACACATAGGTGTGACATAGGAAGTAGTCAAGGAATGATTTCTTACCTTTTTTTTAACTGTTGTGGGGGGGGAAAGAAACTGAGAGCTGTTCCCTGACCACGCCAGACACTGTGTTTGACCCTACAGACATTGGGAGCTCTCAATAATGCAAAAATTTTCAGAGACTGCTGTGGACTGTGGATAGCTGGAGTCCTCAGTACCTCTCCTCCCTTCAATTGAGCGTCCATTTGAGTCTCTGCTTCCCGTTACGGTTGTCACACACGCCTGGTATCCTTGCAGTTTTTTATTCAAACGCTTTGGCATTTCGTGTTCTGTAACGGAGCTGGATACAACAGATGTGTCTCCCCATAACAGCGATCAGACCTAGTATCTCCGTACGGTCCATGCTGGAGCTCTTTGTGGATTGAGACTGCATCGCCAGCGTGCTGATCAGAGCTCCACGCTGACAAGCAGGAAATGTATCAAAAGTTCGCGGGGCTTTTCCTGTTACCTGCCCGCTGCATCCGATGTTCAGATTGCTGTCAGAGCGGTCACTGCGCACTCTGGGATGCCCCCGGAGGCCAATAACGTCGATTTCCGTCCACACGAACCTTAATCCGAGTTATCACTATTGAATTTAGCGCTACTCCTCTCGTTTGGGAGAGTTCCGAAATCGTTTAAGGAGGCGGTTAACTCGATATTAATGACGACGTCGTGTGACGAATACAGCGTTAAATCGTATATCGGCCATTTAAACCGATTTAAAGTCGCAGTGTAGACCTGGCCTAAGAACATAAGAATGGCCATATGGTGTCAGATCAAAGGTCCATCTAACCCAGTATCCTGTCTTCAACAGTGTTCTTTGCAAGCGTCCACAATGCGAATCAACAAAATCGAATTGCTTGCGCTCACAGTCGGCATCCAGAGTTACATCAGCAACTCTTAAGGAACAGCGGGATCTGCACTGTGGAGTAGCTGTTCCTCAAGCACCTATCCCATTAGATTCCCACTTCCCGATGATGAAGAAAGCACATGCTTGATGGGGCAGAAAAACATTGCCGGGGGTGCGGGTACAGCCCTACCCTCCCTTTGTGAGCAGCAGACAACCTTTGGCGCCTTTTTCGCGACGAAGTGCCAAATTGAGCACGGCAACTTAGCACAGCAATCATGAGACCTTGAGTCAACAAACGGTATCACTGACGTTGTTCAAACACTCGAAGTATAACTCTCAGTAGACTGACTATACAAAACTGAAAACCCTGATGCAAGGCAGGGCGAGAGAGAGGAAGGAAGCTATTCCGCTGAGCGACGCAAAGGGACAGAGATGACAGAAGATGGTGACAGAAATTCTCCATAACGCTCGGCACCCAGCAGTTATTAGGAGAGTCACTAGAATATTAACGGGCGGACCTTATCTACCCATATGGAACGCCGAATTTGACGTGCAACGGGAAACAAGCACAGACATGGTAGGCGAAACGCAATTGGTTTTGACGGATGTTGGGACGTATTCCGCAGGTGGCTGACCGAACTCTTCGCATGCGTAGAGCACTTTCTCTAGGAAACTTTGTGACATCGCTTTCCCGCTGCCTGAAACGACCATAATACAACACATAGAAAGCGCCCTGACAGGGAGAAAGTGAAAAGTGGACAAGTAAGCCTCTGGAAGCTTGCAACGCCAGACAGCTACCGTCAGATCCGGATATCATTTGGAGTGAGGGCACATCTACCTTGGGAGACTGCACAGTGAATGCAATAGTAGCCACCAAATCCAAATCAGCTTAAAGATGATCTAGCTCCGAAAAAAGCAAGCAAAAAGGTTAGTGAAACTGCTGGGAAAACGTCAGACGTAGAACTAAGAGAATAGGCTTTGCATGTAATGCCGGTATTTAAACAAACCGAAACTGTGGTGATGGCCCATAGATGGAACCATATCCCTATCTTAGGGCCCCAGAACACCAGAAGGAGAGCACCAAATTCTACGTCGCAACCGCAAGGGGTTACTTAACTTCAATGGAAGTCGCTGCAACACACGCACTGGTGACACAGGGACGTTTACCCATCCCAAAGTGAGAAAAAAAACACGAAAAATTTGGCCCAGTGAGAGCCGATTCATTGACGCTCGACACTCCGTCATCATCAGGAGCACATCGTTGCTTCTATTAACGGCCCATAACCGCAAGACATTACCACTTCCAGACCAAAATACCGCTTGGGAATTGTTCATGCTATAGTATCCTGGTACGAAGTACCCTACTCCACATTGATGCCAAATAGATCAAAAAATAGGACGCAATCCAATAGAGACAGCTCTGGACAGTGGTCAAGGACGACTGTTACAACTCACACGACGAAAATAACGCACAAAATGAGCAGCACAAAATAAAAACCAAGTGCACTCGCACCAAAAATGGTGGAATAGCAATTAAAATATAAGTAACATGTTGCATCTAGAAGCATCAGTTTAAAGAGGCATCAAGCTCGTGCAGAATACACCCTTAACATATACCTCCGCTTCCGACCTCAGTAAAAACAATGCATACAACCTCGCCCATTGCTATATGCTGCTTGCAAATGTAAAAAATACCCTAATTCTCTGCTCTCAATCTTTTGTAGAGACTAAGGGGGAGACATTTATGCTGGGTGGGAGGTCTGAGGCAAATTCAACCTGGCCGCTGAAGTACGCAGCAGACAGAAGAACGGGCGATCTAGAAGAGCACACCTGGAGGCGAAACACTGCGCATCAGGAAGCTTGAACACGAGTTTCAGCACTAGGCCCAGGGTCCGGTTGTGAGTCTCGTTTGCTTCCCTTTGATGACCCTCCGCAGACTTGATGGTGACTTTTCAGTATGTAAGGCAACCCCACCCTCCCCCTTTTTCATATACAGATGTTGGCCGAAGAAAATTATAATTCTGATTTGTTTAAATCTTTATCATTAAAGTAATTATGCATCTGTTACAAATTTTATGAGTTTTTCCTGTACTCGATTTCCCTGTAGCCACCCACCCTCCCCGCTTTTTCGATGTTTCTTTAGTTTACAAGGAACTATAAAAAAGGCAGAGATTAGAGGATGTACCCTGGCTGCTGTGCTTTGGAAGGAGGGGGAAGGGAAAGGCACTTTAAGCACATCTGTAGGTAAGTTTACAGCCTTTTCTTGACCTCTCAGAGAGGTGCCGGAGGAGTAGCGCGGACTGCAGAAAGCCTCCTCCCACGAGCGATAGTCTTACCGTCTCGGGTCGAGGAGCGATTAGGAGTAGGGCTTGCAAGGCGAGATTATACAGGAGGCTGCGCGGCACTTCTGCTGTACTGTGCTGCTCTTCCTAGTCCAGGCGTTGGAGGATTTCGTTTGAGAACGCAGCAGATCCAGCGTTTGCCTCTCTCAACGCTGGTCTTCCTGCCTCGCCCTCTCCAGATCGTTCACTGGATCTTCCTGTACTTTAGCTAACCAATCCTTCAATCATTCTGTTCTACTTCTCCCTCTCATTGCGTACTTCCAATATAATTCAGTGAACTTTATCTCGGATACATATCTTCTTCCTCCGCCAGATATCACAGCAACGCACCTCGTCCACGACTGGCATAGGACTGCAGAGCACGAAAATGTTTGCCAGCTTGCATGGGGAGAAGGGCAACCAGAAAAAGACGGTTAAGTATGTGGAAAGATACCTTTTACAGAGCATATATATACTCTTTACGCTAGACTACTATCCACCTATACAGGCACATGTGATCTCTCTCAAAAATAATACAAGGTATGCCATTTTGTATCGTTTAACATATTACCGTGCTTCTGTAGTCGCACTGAGTGTGACGCACCCACCACACCCCAGGACGCCACGCCGATAACCGAGCCAACCAGATACGTCCCAACGCCCAACAGCGACGATGGTAAGTGGAGAAGCTTTAACATTTGACATTTCTCCAGCCCGTGATTCAACTATTACTACAGTGATCTCATAATTGATGCCTTTGTCAACTGATTACAGAGGACCCTGCACAGACCCAAACCCCCCTTTTTTCAACATCCATCAAACCAACAGCGAATGCTCCCATCATATAACAGAATCGCATGCATAAGTGATCCTCTACAATCAAACCCCGCAGCGCGTGCTGGGCTTAGCAGCGAAGCTCTGGCTATGCCAGACGCTAAATCCGTCGCATAATCCTCCCATCCACTCCCCCGCATCTTGGCCGTAGCAAAATCGCCATGTTTGCCCCCACTATTTTACATTCCTGAATGATTTCTTCAACACAAACAAAGAGTAAACATATGAGAATGCCATATCTCATTTCCTTAAGAAACTAGGCACCGCAGGGCGAGGCCGACTCGTTTGTTATACGCAATAGCCACTTTCAGCCTGCAGCCTTAAATGCTGCCAAAAGTCCCAATGGTATTAGCAAATCGCCATCGGCGCTATAGAAAAGTACCTACTATGGCGGGACGGCAGAAAGGCTGTCTTGGCCAAAGAAATGTTACATCAATATCGCATAAGCGTTTTGGGTTCTCAACGACTCGATTCATAGAACATCTAACATTTGCGAAGGATATTTCGATACCTATCCCAGACATGATTAACGACAAATTTATCCAGTGTACCATAAGATAATTGGGCTGCGAAACATCTGCAGCCAAGAAGCCTGGGTGTTCACTGCCGACTCTACAAAACCGATCTCTGTTTTAATACCAGGGTGTTGGGTGACAAGAATGCGGCCACTTACCCGCAGAGCCGCTCAGCTGTCCATGGCATAATTCACTGTCCTGCGGACAAATCCCTCACCCATCCCTTCTCAGCCCTTGGAGCGCAGGGACTGCTATTCTTGAGGTCTCTCAAAAGATCCTGGCTGTTGGAAGGGTTTCGGGACTGGCTGTGTTGCTATCACCTACGTTCATCTCATTCCTGAAATTCGTCTCCATTTCCCTCGGCTACCATCCTCAGAAACACTTTGTATTTCAATCCAAAGTCCTGAATCCACGGACAGGGGTGGGGCACTGTGGTAGTGCTGAACTCCCAAATTGCATGTTAGGTTCAGCGCATAGAAGCGGAATGTTTCGGGCTCAAGGGAAAAGGGGGGGGGGCCCGTTGTTGTTGGGAGGACTTTCCCGGTTTTTTTGGCTTTTCTTTTTTCTGGCTTGTTTTTTTTTCTGGTAACCCTGTCTAAGTTCCTTCACTTTCACTCGGCATGAGGGAGTCTCTGCTGTGCCCTTTATCAGCATAGACTTTGAAATTCTTTTTCAAAACTTTTTACATTTCGTTCTTTTTGGGAACCGCCAGTGCTGTGAGCACTGAGGTCCTCAACCCACATAGCGATTAGATCGCAGCACTCCTGGTGTGGTCCAAGGCTGGCTCTTCTTCTCTCGATTTTCAGGAGACTGCATTGTGACGAGTGAAATGAGCTCTGTGTGCGTCACCTGTGTGTGTTGATGACCGTCATGGGTGGACAATTAGGAAATGGAATTCAAAGTTCGGGGATTCAGGGCTTTTTCCTGTTTACCTGGCCAGTGCTCAGCAGTTCTTGCCGCTGCGTTATTCCATATGCGACAGTGTTTTCCTCTGTCGATCAATTGGTTCTGAACCCAGAATTGGGTTGTGGTCACTTGGGCAGAGGTCAATCGCTCCCTCTGGTTTTCTTAATATTGGAAAGTTAGTTGTCCTGCCTTGTGACTGTTCTATGTAGCCATGACTCGTCCCTGCCTTTCAATACCCCCCCCCCCCTCCGGTTTAGGTCACGAATGAGTCTATGCTTTCTTATTTTTGTATTCCTCACGACTGACATGACAGGAAATGGTGGTGTGGGCCCTGCCACGGGGGTAGCGTGGCCGAGGGTTTGGGAGAGAGGGTGAAGCAAATGTTTGCGTTCTTGCCGGTGGCGGATCCCTGTTAATTACAGCCACAGAGTAGCTGCGCTCTTCAATACACTTTGACTTTTCCTTCAGAGGAGTAGCGTGTTAGTCTAGATCATGTAAAGCAGAGATCGCCTTTATCTATAAGGTGCTACAGGAATTCTCTGCTGCTTTGACTCTTTCTGATTCAGGACTGCTCTATTTTTTAGACAGCATAAGGAGGGATTGGACTCAGGTGGCCAATTGAATCCAATCCCAGTTTGCTTTCTGTCTGTATTTGCACCCCCGGGTCTGATTTTAGCCAGGGGCACTCATTGATAAGTAGCAGCACAGTTCAGAGAAGAAGGAGATAACCATACATGTTTTACCAGTTTTCTCTGGCGTAGACAGTTACAGGAATGCCTGGGTAACCATCTTTGCTTTCATGCAAAAGCATTGATGCTGGTGTGTAGTCACTCGAGTTGTCACCTCTGTCTCCATGGCATCTAGTACACATGGTGACGGGAAAATAAAACAGCCGCGGTCTCTATGCTGCCGTGCTTTGTTTCTCAAGGGCAATCCAGAGAGAATGTGTGAAGGATTGTCTTGTATGATGTTTTCCCCTAGAGCAAGGAATGGACTGACGACATTTACCAAGACCCCCCGTGACCATTAACATTAGATCGGGCGGGGGATCATGGAGGCGTAAAGGGGTGTGAGGACTCCGCTATCCACGTCACGTATTTGCATTATGGTTACACACCGAAGTACTCTACCACCTAATTTGAATTCATATGGTACTTATCGCCGCCCAGTGTTCCTGTCAGCGCTAACAAAGCCAACCGCTATGGATTATTCATCATAACGGAACGCCCAAACACCACACAATACTTTACTCAGTTTCTTCTTTCCCACGCTACCACCACCCAGAGAAAGATGGACCAAGTTAATACCGGCTGTATTGAAATACACGTAATCGACTGTAAGCGAAATGGTTCCCTCTTCCTGTATGATGCTACTGTTAGCGAGGCAGATCATGCGCCGAGCTGAGAGTTGCACCCAGGCCCAGCACCGTTGCATAACCAATGAAGTGACTGGAAATAGAAGCAGTGTGGATTCGTTGCTCAGTCGGTAGTTGAAGAGAATCTGCTATGCGCTGCTCTCTGCTCCTTACTAAACAAGTGTGGCTTGCAGTTATGTATAAGATTACTACTGTATGATCGGAGAGAAATGTTATCTAATGCGTCTCGCTTACCGTTGTCTGGCTTATCCACTCTTAGTAATGCGCGCAAAGTGTTTACCCTGGTGTGGATCTCTTTGTATAGAGTGAGGCAAAGGTGATTTATAACTCTTCCTTAACCGATTTTATAACATCGGTTTTGTAATATCGGTTTAAACTACTTCGAAATAATCGTGCAGTGTAGACGTACCCTTAAGGCTGAGCCTAGCTTGCTTTAAAATGTCAGCAGCGAGCCTGTGACAGGGACAAACCTCCCACATCCCTCAACTAAGGAATGAAGTAACAATCACTGTGAGCTAAAATTATCCATGAATACCTAGAAATGTACTCCCTCAGGTTCACAATACTAGAAACCAACATACTGTAGCTTTATCATGCTGCTCTAGTATAACGTTTCATGTCATCCTAGGGAAAGTGCAACAAAGGCTAATGGAATAGTGTAAAAATGTGTATCTGAAAAGTTCAGTGAACTAGCAACTGGATTTATACTGGACTGATATTATTTGTAGTAACAATAATCATTTTAGCTTAGCTTTGTTTCCTGTTTGCAAAAAGATATGACTAAAGTTTTGTTTATAGAAATGTTCACAAGCAACAAATTTTGGATCCATAACCAATACCAAGAAATAAAATCAGATTTATAATTCTGGATAGAAGTTTATAAACATTAGGTCATCTAATTGGGAAACAGAAAAAATAACATGAATTAGATGATCAGTAATGCATAGCAGATTTCTAATTATCAAATAATCAATTGAATACCAGCTAACAAAACTGATTGAAATACAAAATATAATTTTTGTGAACATTTTCACACAGATATTGTCCTTGTATTATGAAATTTGAAATTTCAATGAAATTTCAAAACTTTTCAACCAGCTGTAGTCATTACAAAGAATTTGCAAACATTCATTGGTCAAATATGTTCATAAAAACTAATAGACAATTTCTAAACAACAAATAAATCTGTAAAAACAGTGAATAATTTTCAGAGAATTCATAAACCAAAAAAAAGACTTCAATTTGCCAAATACATTGTTTACAACAAAGCTCTCCTAGCTCTAGCAATAAATAAGACTGTCTTTAATAAATATGTACTAGTTAGATTGCATTTTAAGTAACTTTTTTTCCTCATACAACATCTTGATACATGTCAGCATGGAATTTCCTTCCAACACCTTTAATGAAGCATCAGCTTGGAATTTCTTTGCAGGTCTAAACATATGATATATTTGTAATGCATTTTTTTATTTTGTATTTATACAGCACAGGCCCCTGATTCAGGAAAGCAATAAAACACATGCTTAAATCCAGCCCTCCTCAGGGAAGTATTTAAGCACACGTTTTCCAAAATAGGGTTGTTTTTTGAGTTAGGGCCTAGGCTCTGATCTGTTCATATAAGTCGTGTACTTGATTTTTCCCCTCAGACTCTATGCTGCAATGGATTTTTCCCATCTAAAATACTCAAGGTTCCATTAGACTAAAGTGACCAGATGTCCTGTTTTTAAAGGGACACTCCCATATTTAAGCCCTCCTGCAGGTGTCCCAACTTTCTTAAAACTGGGCAAATTGTCCCATATTTTCTTTCCCCCCACCATCAGTACTGGCAGGTCCTGCTGCTGGATGGATCCCTGCTCGCCAGCTGCCTGCCCACCAGCAGTGAGTGGATGAGGTCCAGTGGCTCCTGCACAGTGCTGAAAGGCTGCTGCTGGCCACATTCTGGTCTGAACCCTGGCAGAAATATGAAAGGGGGGGGCATGTGACCCTGCATTCTCCCAGGAACACGCAGCGCCAGGTGCCAGGAGAGATTGGTCTGTCCTGGGGCCCAGCCAGGCATGGAGGGCGGAGAGTACCAGGCAGGGAAGGTTGGGTTGGTTGGTCACCCCCACCCCCTGTGGACGAGAGGTATACGGGAGTGTGGGTGTGTTACCTTTCCCCATGGGGTTGTGTATGTCACCCCTCTCCATGTGAACCCTAAAGACTTAAAGATAAAATAAACAAAAAGAATCCAGTATTTTTTTTAACAGGGGCTCAGTCAACTTGATGGTAATTTGAATGTTTGTATTGCATAGTTCTGACTGATTGCTGTTGAACTCGCTTGAATGGGAGTAATTTTACCAGGTGTCCCATATTCAGCATAGGAAAATAAGGTCACCCTACATTAGACCATAACAAGGAGTAGCTCTATTTCAAATTATTACCCATCTGATTCGCATAGTCCACTTTTTCACTTTAAGTACCATTCCTTTAAAGTTGACACATAACAATCTGCAGATCACCTAATATAGGTGACAAAAAATAACCCAAGTGATCAGAGACATGCTATGTGTTGCTGATTAATTTTATAGACACTCCATTTAGTTTTAAAAGCCAGCTCCAGTCATTAACAGTAGCAAAATTCTTATGATCCCTGTTGGTCAACCACTATGTGTTAATGACAACCTCAAGCTATGACAGGTGTTGTAGTCAATCAGGGTACGTCTTCTACTTCTGCAGCTATGCTACATCACGTTTTTTAGCAAGCCAGGATATGACCGTGTTTAGGGTGAAGAAGTATAGGTACCACTTCCAAATTTAAAGATAATAGGATTTTTAAAAAGCTAAATTATTGGGGAAAAAAACCACATTTCCTTTCTTTACCTCTCCCATAGATAAGAGGCTGTAATGTGTGTTAACACTTGTTATCAACACTATGGGTGAGATCCTGGCCCTACTGAAAGTCAAGGGGAGTTTTTCCATAGACTTCAATTGGGCCAGCATTTCACACTATGGGTGGGTGTCGGCATTTATTATGGCCATTATGGGCCCAGTTTTGCTCTGTGACACTAGGGCAAAGCCAATGGAATTACTCACTGTTTCTTGGTTTATCTGAAGTCTGAATTTGGCTCTACAATTGTATAAATGTTTTTAAATATTATATAAGATTTTTGTAGCAAGGCAGATTAAGAGTGAAGTGCCAGCTTTAACTTTTGAATTTCCTACTTTTGCCATTTCCCCCTCAACTTTATCATTATCAGTAATTAAACTGGTTATATTATATGTGTTATTTCAAATATGCTTCTAAGCTTAAGTTCAAGTTTCTCACTTGACTTTCCTGTATGATGACATTAGACCAAATGTTGAGTTGTTTTACCTGCCAATGCAAGAACCAGAGGCAGCTTAAAAACATGTAAGTCTGCTTCACAGAGGCAAAACAGCCAAGAAGCCACACATCCAACAATCAAGATGCTACTGTGCACTCAACCTTCATCCCTTGTGTTTTATGACAATCTCTGAGACACATCTCTAGTTCTGCATGAAAATGGGATGGAAGGGGGAATGTACATGCCAGGAGCATGGATTCACAGAGTAATAAAACCATACAGGTGGGAGCTGGGGGGCACATTCATTGTTCTTCTTTATGGAACCCAATAGTGTTCTGTATTTGGTGGGGGGGGGGGGAACAGATGACAGTCACATCATCTGATAACACTCTTTTCATTCCTCTAGTATCTCAGGAGGATGTTAAACAGCGTGACTTAAGTTAGACATTTTTAAAATCAGTAGGCCCAGATAACTTGCATCTATGGGTATGTCTATACTGCAATTCAGTACCCATGGCTAGCCTGTGTCAGCTGACTCAGGCTCATGGGGCTTAGGCAATGTAGCTGTTTAACTGTGGTGCAGGCTTTCAGGGGCGGAGCCTGGGACCTCAGACCCTGTGATGGGGAGGCTCCCACAGCCCAGGCTTGAGCCCAAGCCAAACGTCTGCACTGCAGTTAAACAGCTCCATAGCTCAAGCCCTGCAAGCTCAAGTCATCAGCAGCAGTTGAGTGGGGGTTTTGTCAATACCCATGGTACCTATATCTCGGATTTAGGTGCCTAAAGTGGCAGTTAGGCACCTAAGTCCCTTTGTGAATCTAGCCCAAAATAAATTCCACCTAGCAAGGGACATGGAAAGCAATATGAAGAGGTACTATAAATACATCAGGAGCAAGGAAAAGATGAAGGAAAGTGTAGGTCCTCTACTTCGCAGGGAAGGCGAGCAAAAAAATGCACAGCATCAAGAAGGCTGAGGTGTTTTATGCCTCTTTTGCTTCAGTCTTCACTAAAAAGGTTAACTGTGGCCAGATGCTTAACACAATTAATAGCAACAACAAGGGGGAAGGAACACAAGCCAGAACAGGGAAAGAACAGGTTAAAGAATAAGAATATTTAGATAGGATTAATAAAGTCAATTTGGCAGGGCTGGATGAAATTCATCCTAGGGTATTTAAAGAACTAGTTTAAGAAATCTTGGAACTATTAGTGGTTATCTTTGAGAACTCATGGAAGATGGGTGACTGGAGAAGAGCAAATATAGTACCTATCTTTTAAAAAGGCAAAAAAGGGAACCCAGGGTATTATAGACCAGTCAGGCTAACCTGATACCTGGAAAAGATACTAGGACAAATTATTAAACAATCAGTTTAATAATATGTACCTAGAGGATAATAGGGTTATAAATTATAGCCAGCATGTATTTGTCAAGTACAAATCATGCCCAATCAACCTAATTTGCTTCTTTGACAGGGTTACTGGCCTACTGAATAGCAGTAAAGCAGTAGACATGATACATTATGAGTTTAGTAAGGCTTTTGACACATTACATTCTCATAAGCAAATTAGGAAAATGTGATCTAGATGAAATTACTATAACGTGGTGTAGCAAAATGCCAACTCACCAGTGTGGCACCTCCTGCTGGTCATTGGGGAATTAGCTCGATTCCAGCCTCAGAGCACCTGCTACTGGCCGGTGTCTTCCTACTGGAGCCTGCTTTCTGTAAATCTCCACCACTTCTAGCACTTCAGGCCCTGCATCCCTCCCAGACCCCAGTGCCCCTTACCACAACAGTGCCCCCACACTCTGGGCCTCCCCTCCCAGAGGACCCCCAAACCTCTATACCCACTTTGCCTCAGTGGCTACTGCCAGTCATCATCATCTAGCCCTTCAGTGGCAAATTGCAGTCTGTAATGGCCACTCACCACTGGCAAGGGGGTTGGACCTGCTGCCTTTTTAGCCCCAGCTGCCTCCCTGCAGCCCTACTATCTCCCCTGGCCTTTAGTAAAGCCTCAGCCTGGGGGCTCACCAGGCCAGAGCGCCTCAGCTCTGACTGCCTTTCCCCAGCCCTGCTCTGCCTCAGGTACCCTGCTTGCTCTCCCAGGCAGGATGGTCCTTTCTGCTCCCCAGCTGAAGCAAAAGTCTCTCCTCCCACTTTCTCAGCCTGCCCTCCCAGCTGTGCCTTAATTGGGTGCAACCACACCTGTGGCTGATTACCCAACCAGCCTCCCTTGGCTGCTTTTAACCCCTTTCTAAATGGAGCGGGGTGACCGCCCCGCTATAGATGGGTACCAAACTGGTTGAAAAACCATACTCAAAGAGTAGTTATCAATAATGTATTGTCAAACTGAGAGAACATATCTAGTCAGGTACTGCAGTGTCTGTCCTGGGTCTGGTACTTGATAAATTGGAGAATTGGTCTAGACTCAGTGAGATGAAATTCAATAAAGACACGTGCAAAGTACTACACTTAGGAAGTCAAAAATCAAGTGCACAAATACAAAATGGGAAATAACTAGCTAGGCAATAGTACTGCAGACAAGGACATTTCAGTGAATCACAAACTGAATATGAGTCAACAATGTGATGCATTGCAAAAAAGCTTGACATAAGTCTCAGATTTATTAACATGAGTGTAATATGTAAGAAACAGGAGGTAATTGTTCTGCTGTACTTGGCACTGGTAAGACCTCAGCTGAAATATTGGGCACCACTCTTTAAGAAAGATGTGGACAAATTAGAGTCCAGAACAATAAAAATGATAAAAGATTTAGAAAACATGATATTTAAGAAAAGGTTAAAAAAACTGGACATGTTTAGTCTTGAGAAAAGAAGTGAGGGGGGAACCTTCAAATATGTTAAGGGCTGTTATGAAAAGGATGGTGAGCAATTGTTCTCCATGTCCATTAAAGGAAGGACAAGAAATAAGTAATTGGCTTAATCTTCAGCAAGGGAGAATTAGGTTAGAGATTAGGAAAAACTTTCTAACTATAGTTAAGCACTGGAACAGGTTACCTAGGGAGGTTGTGGGATCACTGGAGGGTTTTAAGAACAGGTTAGACAAAAACTTACTAGAGATGGCCTAGGAATACTTGATCCTGCCTCAGTGCAGGGGCTGGATTAGATAACCTCTTGAGGTCCCTTTCAGCCCTACATTTCTATGATTCTATTTGAGGCGGAGGGAATTGGAGTTTTGTAGGAGCTGAGGTGAGGGATTTCTAGTTTTGTGGTCTGACTTTTTTTGTGCAGAGAAAGTTGTTGTTTTGCTACTACTATATATGTGTCTTTGAAATACATTTTTAATTACTTCCCAGATTGCCTAGGTCTGAGATAGGCAATCTTTTATGTTTTATATATTGAAACTGAAATAAATTAATGAATAAATATACATTTTCTACTTCATTCTACTCTCCAGGCCTCCTGCCTTTAAAATAGAACAATAATTCAATTTCCTGTGATGTTATAAATTGTATATTCCTTTTAGAAATGGTATTTCTGAATATTAGGAAAACATTCCTGAAAGAAGAGTCACTCAGTGTCTCAGCCTTTCATTCTCAGAAGGCGATTAGGGTTGTTGCATATCCATTGGTTTTGTCTGGCTCACCATTTGGTTCTCTTAGTTCACAGACCAAAAGTGAACTCTGACTACAAAAATAAATTCTGGACATTTTGAGGGGGGAATGTCCCCATCATATCTGGGTTGTTTTTAACATCTTTAATAACAATAGGGTGCTTCAAATGCTTTGCATTAGAACTTTGTGTTAAAAAAGCTGAATGGATGCCAAAATCAACTTCATTGTTAGAGGAACAGAACCACTGTGTCTAAGCCTTGAATTATTCTGACACAGAATTACTCACCCACCATTAAATATTCATTCTTCTACTCCTAGTATTTAAGTAAACACTGACATAAGCATTTAAATTAATCAGACTATAAATATTAGTTTATATAAATTATATGATAGATTTTATCCTCCTGGTTTATACTTTAATAGTCATCATATATCTATATTTTACAGCGAATAAACATGCATATAATAAATGTTCCCTCTCTATCTGTCATGTGTGTAGAATTAATGTCTGCTTGAGGTCAAGTTTAAAACATGTAAGTTCAGTCTCTCCCACCTTCAGGCTATTCCTTTTTCATTCTGTACCCTCCTTCATTTAATCTACTTCTTTATTCATTCATTCCCTCTCCCTTGACTCACTCGCCCTTCTCATTCATTCCATATCATTGTCTTAAAGAGAAACAGAGGGAATCAAAGGAAGGGGAGAGAACGAGAGAGAGAGAGAGAGAGAGAGAAGGGAGGAAATGAGGCTCATAGACTCTCAGGGAAAAAAATATAAGAAGTTTTTGATTTGCACATACAACAGTGATGGATCATAAATCATGGAACAACAGGAACCTAATATGTAAAAGACCTATTGTTTCAACATTCATATTGGTATATTACCTCACAGCTGGTAATGTTATGAAATTTTCCTCATTCAGGCTGAAAATTTCCATGCTTTGACTGAAGGTGAAATACTGTGCAAAGTTTAAGCAAAAACAATTTGGTTGTTTTTAGCATGAAGAGAGTGGAACCAATCCATTATTCTTGAAAATTAGTACAGCAGCAAGTTCCTAAAGTCTCAAGATTTTTCTACTGATTTTCCCCCAAATATTTTTAAAACAAATCATAGGAAATTCCATGCAGTAAGGTAAGGGTGTATTATAGCTGCAAAAACAAATAAAAAGTCAGAAGTGAGGAAATGTCAAAGTTAATGTTGTGTGTGTAACTTTTGCTCTGATCCCTTGTTCATATGTATTAAGATAGCCTTTACTTATGTGATCATATACTACTTCTAAAGCATTAGAAGATATTATCATACTTTTTCTACCGTTACATGTCAACATTATAAAAAATAAATTTTGATTGGAATTCTACCAACCCTAAATATGTACATAAAACAGTGAGGAACAATGGAGAGTATACTATCCACCCTGCCACAATGCATAGATATTATAGTTTTGTGTAAAGTGTGGTGGTGTTTTATAAAATGTTAAGACAGCAAAGTCAAGCACTGAAAAGTTAGGAAATGCTAGAATTAAGGCTGCACATGCACCTCTAAGTCTTCCCCTTTATGTATGCATTTGGATACCTTCTTTAATTAAATGATCATATACTAGATTTTCCTCAGCAAAATGTCTACATAGTTCAAAGGGCGAATGTACATGTTGTTTACAAAATACTTGACTCAAGTGAAGAATTCAGTGTTTTTGTAAGGGCAACTTGTCAGTACAGACTTTAAAAATGTTGACCTAATCAATTACGGTAATTCAGCAGTGTTAGCCTACCTGTTCTCTGATACTAAATGCTGCCAGGTATTACTGATAAAAAAAATTCTGTGTTAACCTTCTGCAAGTTGCTTCAGGTTAAACAAATCCTGGTTCATAGGTAGACACTGAGTCCCTGTGTTCTCTTCTTGCTATTGTTGTTAAAGGAGAAATTCATCACATAATGGTTTAACTTGTTATTTACTACTAAATAAGCCACTAATGAGTAATATTGGACAAAACAATGCTGACTTTACTCTTATGAGTAGTTCAGTTGACTACTCATCTGAATATGGTGAACAGGATTAAGTCCATTGATTGCTAACCTTCTTTTTAACCCTACTTAAATGGTAGACTCTTTTTTACAGGGAACATCTTTTACTTATGGTTGTACAATGGGACTGGAATCTGTAGACACTACTTCAGTATTATTATTGCCACTGATGATGATAATAATAATTATTAAAAAAATCAAATTAAATTATATTACAATGAGTAGAAGTGGGAAATGTCTAAATTTGAATCCTTAAAACCCAGAAAATTCAGAGTTAAACATGAACTCTGTCCTTTACTCATCACATACCGCAAGTTCTTGCAACAGCTCTTACATAACCGACAGCAGATGCTGCAATACATAAACAGAGCATGTTGAGTTACAGAAAAAAAGCTGACGCCTTAACTCTGAATTTCTTCACTTTTGTGCATTTAGTTTAAGCCACTAATAATAAATTAACTTTGTTTTTGGATGGTTGTTTTTTGCACTAGAGAGTAGTACTATGCCATGGATACATTTTCCAGTGTGCAGACATTATCTAAGTGAAACTGTTTGCCCCCTAGGCAAAGGCAAGTGTAAATTCACATTGCTGTGATTATTAAAATGAAGTCTCAACTTCAGTTTTTAAGAAATAATTACTCAGTGAAAATACTTTCAGAAAAAGAAAAATTAGATGCCATTAAAGGGCCCCACAACACCACCAATGCCAAAATATCTTAAAATAAGAGTGACTTTTTCCCTTTAAAATTTATTATGCATAAATCCTGCTGGTTCACTCAGAGCTTATTTTAATATTTATTTATTTATTTATTTATTTAAATTATCTTACTTGTCTTTACAAAGTATGTATGTGTGGGTCAAAGTATCTAATATATGCACACATTTGGGCCAAATTCAGAGTGATGTGCAAGATGGTAAGTCAGGCTCCAAAATGTTAACTTAAACTCCATTATATTTACTTAAATGTCTTTAAACTTACTCCACCGGTGCCTAATAGAATCTAAGCAAATGTAACCCACATGTGGAGGAGACAGAAAAAGGTGTATGTATACTTTAACTTAAACCAAGCTTAAGTCTACTCCTGTAGGGATGCTGCTAGAAACTCGGGATTAGTACCTCAAGCCTCCAAAACAAACACTGCCACTATATGGTGTCCAACACAAAAGCACCTTGGTGCATACAGTCCAAAGATCCTCTCAGGGGAGTACAAGCATTTCCACTTGTCAGCTAGTATTTTGCTACTGTTCCACCCAGATCACATTGACTTGTCTCTCTGCTTACTTCCAGCAGCAACATCACAATCAAAGAGGTTGACAATACTGAACAGGATTTTTAACACTGCTTTTCCTGGAGTGGTCACCGTAATGGTATCAAATTACAGACAGGAGAGGAGGCAACAGGGGACTGTAAATGGCAGGGAACACAGTCCTTGATTCAATCTCTCTCTCTTTTACAGTGGAGTGTATAATATTAGGAAACGTAAAAAACCCCAGGATTTAGTTATTTTCTTTAAGGGTAGATATACCACTTCGAAGAAAGTTATTCACCATTCCTCAGATAACAAAGTTGCAAGATATTGAAGATATTCCGTCTCACTGAGGGGCCATGGAGCCAAACCTGAATGGCACTGTGACCCCACATGCCAGGGCACAATGCTCAGAGTGGGAGCTGGGCCCACTCCTGAGGAAGGAGCCATAACTTCTGAGTGAGGGTGGGGCAGGCTCGATCATCCTGATATCTGCTGGGAGAGCAATACTGAGCAGTGCACAGACAATCCAGGAAGTTTTTTGGAAAGTGTAGGGGACAATTTCCTGGTGCAAGTGCTGGAGGAACCAAATAGGGGCAGAGCTCTTCTTGACCTGCTGCTTACAGACCAGGAAGAATTAGTAGGGGAAGCAAAAGTGGATGGGAACCTGGGACCCAGTGACCATGAGATGGTCGAGTTCAGGATCCTGACACAAGGAAGAAAGGAGAGCAGCAGAATACGGACCCTGGACTTCAGAAAAGCAGACTTTGACTCTCTCAGGGAACTGATGGGCAGGATCCCCTGGTAGAATAACATGAGAGGAGAAGGAGTCCAGGAGATCTGGCTGTATTTTAAATAATCCTTATTGAGGTTGCAGGAACAAACCATCCCGATGTGTAGAAAGAATAGTAAATATGGCAGGCGACCAGCTTGGCTTAACAGTGAAATCCTTGCTGATCTTAAACACAAAAAAGAAGCTTACAAGAAGTGGAAGATTGGACAAATGACCAGGGAGGAGTATAAAAATATTGCTCAGGCATGCAGGAGTGAAATCAGGAAGGCCTAATCACACTTGGAGTTGCAGCTAGCAAGAGATGTTATGATTAACAAGAAGGGCTTCTTCAGGTATGTTAGCAACAAAAAGAAGATCAGGGAAAATGTGGGACCCTTACTGAATGAGGGAGACACCCTAGGGTATGTCTATATCGATATATCGGGGATCAATGTATCGCTTCTCATCTAGACACGATACATCGATCCCTGAACACACTCCCTGTCAACTGCGGAACTCCACCTGGGACGAGAGGCGGCAGCAGAGTTGACGGGGGAGCGGTGGCCATCGATCCTGTGCTGCAAGGATGCGAAGTAAGTCAATCTAAGATACATCAACTTCAGCTACGCTATTCTTGTAGCTGAAGTTGCGTATCTTAGATCGATTCCCCTCCCCCCAGTGTAGACCAGGCCCTAGTGACAGAGAATGTGGAAATAGCTAATGTACTCAACACTTTTTTTGCATCTGTCTTCACGAACAAGGTCAGCTCCCAGACTACTGCACTGGGCAGCACAGCATGGGGAGGAGGTGACCAGCCCTCTGTGGAGAAAGAAGTGGTTCGGGACTTTTTAGAAAAGTTGGATGAGCACAAGTCTGTGGGGCCAGATGCGTTGCATCCGAGGGTGCTAAAGGAGTTGGCAGATGTGATTGCAGAGCCATGGGCCATTATCTTTGAAAACTCATGGCGACTGGAATAGACAAGTGTAATTAGAAGGAGGAAAGTATGGGAGGGAATATGCAATTCTAAATATTATGCATAAAGTAGTGGGCATGGTTTTTGTAAAGGGAAATCATGCTTCACCAATTTACTAGAATTATTTGAGGGAGTCAAAAAGCATGAGGACAAGAGCAGACGTAGTGTACTCTGATTTTCAGAAAGCCTTTGACAAGGTCCCTTGCCAAAGGCTCTTAAGCAAAGTAATCTGTCCTGGGATAAGAGGGAAGGTCCTCTCAGCGATCAGTAACTGGTTAAAAGATAGGAAACAAAGGGTAGTAATAAATGGTCAGTTTTCAGAATGTAGAGGTAAATAGTGCTCTCCCCCACAGAGCTGGCTCCAGGTTTTCTCCTGCCCTAAGTGGCAGGGGGGGAAAAAAAGAAAAAAAAAAGCTGATCGGCAGCAGCAGCTCAATCACACTGCTCCACTATTCAGCAGCAGTTTGGCAGCGGGTCCTTCACTCTCTCCTTTCCTCTTCAGAGGCACTTCAGCGGCAGCTCAAAGAGGAAGAGAGGGACTGCTGAATTCCCACGGAAGACCCGGACGTGCCGCCTCAATAGCAGGCGGAGTGCCGCCCCTTTGTATTGGCTGCCCCAAACTTGTATTGGCTGCCCTGCTTCCTTAGCTAGTGCCTGGGGCTGGCCCTGCTTCCCAAAGGATATGTACTGGGACTAGTACTGTTCAACGTATTCCTAAATGATCTGGAAAAAGGGGTAAACAGTGAGGTGGCAAAATTTGCTGATTATACAAAATTGCTCAAGCTAGTTAAGTCCAGAGCAGACTGTGAAGAATTACAAAGAGATATCACAAAACTGGGTGACTGGGCAACAAAATGGCAGATGAAATTCAGTGTTGATAAATGCAAAGTAATGCACATTGGAATACATAATCCCTACTATACATATAAAATGATGGGGTCTAAATCAGCTGTTACCACTCAAGAAAGATCTTGGAGTTAGTGTGGATAGTTCTCTGAAAACAGCCACTCAATGGGCAGTGGCAGTCAAAAAAAACTAACAGAATGTTGGGAATCATTAGGAAAAAGATAGATAACAAGGCAGAAAATATCATATTGCCTCTATATAAATCCATGGTATGCCCACAATTTGAATACTGTGTGGATGTGGTCACTCCATCTCAAAAAAGATATATTGGAATTGGAAAAGGTACAGAAAAGGGCAACAAAAATGATTAGGGGTATGGAACTGCTCCCATATGAGGAGAGATTAATAAGACTGCAACTTTTCAGCTTGGAAAAGAGACAACTAAGGGAGGATACGATAGAGGTCTATAAAATCATGACTGGTGTGGAGAAGGTAAATAAGAAACTGTTATTTACTCCTTCTTACAACACAAGAACTAGGGATCACCAAATGAAATTAATAGGCACCATGTTTAAAAACAAACAAAAAGAAGTACTTCTTTACACAATGCATAGTCAACCTGTTGAACTCTGCTAGAGAATGTTCTGAAGGCCAAGACTATAAGAGGGTTCAAAAAAGAGCTAGATAAGTTCACGGAGGATAGGTCCACCAAGGCTATTAGCCAGGATGGGCAAGGATGGAAAACCATGCTCTGAAGTGTCCCTGACCTCTGTTTGCCAGAAGCTGGGAATGGGCGACAGGGGATGGATGGTTCTGTTCATTCTCTCTGAAAAACCTCACATTGGCCACTGTCAGAACAGGATACTGGGCGAGATGGACCATTGGTCTGACTCAGTATGGCTGTTCTTATGACAGATCTTCATATTCCTGACTAGGATTTTGGAAAAAACAATGGAGAGACTGCCTTCCAAGGAATCCATCTCAGGTTTTACGCTAAACTCATAGCATGCTGGAACAGAAGGATGTGAGTTTAGTTAGTGCTATGTCAATACTCATATAATGCAAAAAGGGTCAGTAAAGTGCATAGTTATGTATTTCACTGGGAGTCTCAGTGTCTTGATTTAAGAAGTTGCCCTGTAACATAACAGCATGGGAACTTGCTTTAAAGCACAGCTCTTCTCTACAAACTGACTATAAACTTCTTATCCTACTATTCGCGGAGAATTTGTTTGTTTTGTGTATTTAGTGTTACATCTATTCATTTTACTGACAAAAATATGTGTTATTGCTTTTCATTCTTGTCAGTGCTGCAGAGCAACTCAGTCAGCTGGAGTCTGTTTTGGCATGAGCCACTAAGAAAACAGCTTGACTTTCAGATCCCAGGGTGAGTTTTCAGGGCTAGCAGTCAGGAAAACTGTTTTTATTTATAAACTGAGAAAAGCTTCGTAAGTAAGTCACTGAAAGAAAATAACTATGGAACCCTGCAATGCCATTTTATAGTCACTTTCTGGATGCGAAGCAATGTTTTATGTAATTTATTTTGAGTTATAAAAGTTTTATTGTTTGGTTCAGCCAAGAAAACATTTCATTTCAATAAGGGTTATGGATGTAACTGAACTGTGCGATGTTATTACTTTATTTAAAAATATATTGTAAATTATTGTACTGATGATATATATAGAATGGTTAATTTAGTGATGAGGAAAATGGTAAGAGTAAATGAAAACAAATTACTTAAAATGCTTCCAGTACCTGAAATAACTAAATTTTTATTAACTAACTTTACATTGGATTACCATTTGGAAACTGACTAGCTATCTCAAATAGCTGGTTGGTGCAGGAACTGCCATTTTCTGTGTTTGTGCAACACCTAGTATCATGGTGGTCCCAATCTGGTTGGCCATTAGCTACCTCAACATGAATAATAAAAATAATATACCTCACTTTGAAGCTCATATAGTATATGCATCATCCATGCTGAGGAATCTTAGAAATACCTACTGTAGGAAAGAGAGCTCACTTTCTTAATATTTTGCAATCAAAAGAAATATAAAAAATACAGTAACAGTGATTACTTTTGTGGGTGTATGAATTAAAATAAAAAAAAAATCTGTCATATGTTCCAAAAATCTAAAATGGTAGCTATCATAGTAATGGTGAAAAAGCTGATACTGCTTTGAACTACATAGTGTCTGAAATTTAATTTTAACCTACCTAGAGGTACACTATTACAAAGTATTCAGATAACATGTTATAGTTACCTGAAGAATTTCCTTTGAAAAAGTTGAATCCTAAGGTGGTGAATTCTTTTTCAGAAAGTGAATTGGAATTGAATTTTTGAGAAAAAACATGCATAAAACTATAAAAGAATAACATCATGTTAGATCAAATGATCTGTGGAACAGATTGTTTCCATCAGGGTAATGCAGGTGGAGGAAAAGCAGAGAGGAAATATATTGTTGTGAGGAGAGAGGATATTAAAGCAAAGGGATGCGACTTTTCAAGGACTGGAACTATTCAATTAATATCTACAGCAATACATACTAAGTTGTCATAATGGATCTTAATGGCTCATTATTTAGGTTTCATTTTTTGAGGTAGGATGTGTGGGGCTACTTTTAAAAACACTTAGTGTTGAACGAAATACTTAGTTGAGTTTATAGCAAGAAAAAAAGGGCAAGCTATGTCATGGAGATTGGATTTAACTATCCCCATGCTGTCCGAATTCAATCACAAGAGCCTGCTCTGCTGTTCATGTATAACAACCAAAGTGAAACTCAGGGCTGGATTTCGGGGCAGGTGACCCAAGCGACAGCCTAGGGTGTTGGGCTTGGAGGGCGCCAGGGCCAGGGTGCTGTTTTTGTTGTTAGCGACAAAAGGGAAAATAGAATGTTTGAAGTAAAATGTTTCAGGTATTCCATATGTGGATTTATTTATCACTAATCTCCTAGAATGTTCTGGACCTTTGTAGAATCTCGTGGAACCTTCCAGACTTTCCTTGACCCTTCTAGAATGTTGTCAGCCATGACCTCATGGATATATAAGGGGCGGGGGGCATCACCAGTAAGTCAGTGAGATATAAGAACGAAGTGAGAGCCCAGCTGTGATATTGTGAACCTTGTTTTATTGTTTTATTGTGAAAGTATACTTGTGTTTTAAGACTAACAAAGGTCATATTTAATGAGATACCAGAGATATCTATGTAACCCCTATCTACTCAACAGTATAAAAAAATATTGTTATTTCTTTCGCCATGCTTTACACATAATGTTTGATGACTTTCTAAGACTGCAGAACAAAGACTTTTGCTCTCCCTCATACTGCCTGTCCCCTTCTCCTCCCGTAGAAAATAAAAGATGCCCTGAAGCAGATTTTCCTGAAGATAAGGAATGGACATGTAAGGAAAGTGCTGGAGGGAGGCAGGCACTGAAAAAGCTCTTCACTTGGGGCACCATTTGGTTTAGGGCGGGCCCTGATGAAACTTACTAGCAACTAATCAGTTCCATTGTTTAAACAGAATGAAAAGTTTAACATAACAATATAAACCCTGAAAAGTCGGTTAGATTTATAAAAAATATTTCAGTTTCAATAATCTCAGAAGGCCCTTCCTACAACAGCATTGTCTTCAAGACTGGGTAAGGTCCTGATGTCCTCATTTTGGGGCCAAGCACTGTATCAACATATTTAATTTACATAGTCCAACTAACATGCAAGGGAAAATAAAAACAGAGGCACCGGCTCAAAGAATGACAGCGGCAAACTAAGGGCATGGTGAGCTCATCTGAAATAGCAAAATGGTAGTTTATATTAATAATATGTAAATACTTAATATACTTCTTATTAATAAGATCACCATACTCCAAGGGAGAATATGTAGATCAGTGAGTTGTGGTCCTATATTAAACAATTTGTTACTCTGCCCACAGCTACAATATGCTATATGCCAAACTGTGCTGTCATAAGAATATCAAAAAACAAAAGGGAGCAAATTCAAGCAGACACAACTCTCGCTGTGTTATTTGGCAACTAGTGGCTTTCCTTAAAAAAACAGGTAAGTTTAATGGCATTATGACTCAACAGAGGAATGGTCAAAAATTTATAAATGGGATCAGTTTTAAAGGATTCTTTTAAACGTCTATAATGATAAATAATATAGCCATTGGATATACAGAGATTGCAACTCAGGCTTTGCATCTTGTACATTTCTGTTCCCACTTTTACTGGACAAACAATTATGATGAAGTATTGAAAATGATGTTAAATATACCCTACTCGACATCATTAGGTCCTTTCTTTTGTAAGCCCTGAATATGTACAGACATCACAGTGCATTACGCAAAAAGCCAACATTTAAAACACAACTCCCTAAAAACTGTATATTAAATTATAACAGAATAAAATCACTTGGAATAGAGTCAATTCTATTCTGTTTAGAAAATAATTGTGCTACTTTTCTGCATAGCCATGCTCCCTCTTGTCTCTTTCACACGCAGAACAGCTGAACGCGTCCACCTGGGAGGATGCTGTTTGTTTACATCTCAGGTTGCTAGCTCACTACCATTGGTGGTTTTTTCTGAAAGGGAGGGGTCCGGGTGAAATGAGAGGCTGGGGATGCTGCCCCCTATCACATGATGGAAATTTCCACTCTTTAGAAAGCAGGAAAGAAAAGAAAAGAAAAGAGAGGATCTCAATCCACACTTTCTAACACTCCGCGTAGGGTCGTGCCATTTTCACATATGCTTCGTCCTAAAAGAATTTGTCAAAAACAAGGTGGGTAATTCTAGCTCTTTGAACACAATTCTACGCGATTTCTAAAGACTAAGAAAGGTTGTTAAATACGGATGAAGCTATTTATACATATGGATCTACAGGTATCTCTTACTACAGGGTGTAACACACCCTCACATCCTTGTGTGAGTACAGCCTACGTTTAGGCTTGGCAGAGCGGCTGTTTTTAACGTGTTGGCTTTCACCATTTCAAATGAGCCCGCTTTGAGTGGATTGAAGTGTAATGACCGTATTAACTGTGGGCATGCAGCACGCCACAAACTACCGAGGGCGACTGGGGACAGCTTTTATTGTATGTGTGGGAGTTTGCACTGGAACAGTGAGCCCGCAATTGCAAACGAAACCCAGCGAGTTGTGTCTTGCTCGTGGTTTCATTGTGTTTCTTTGTCATTGTGTACATGTCGAAAGCACTCTACTAGCGTGGGAGGGAAGTTATTCAGGGGTCTGTGGGGAAGAGCTGGAGAGTGCACAGAGCGCGTCGTGCTGCTGTTGGGGGCTGGCGGAGAGGGCTTGATAGGAAGGGTGGCAAAATGTATTAAGTGTGCGGTTTGCGAAGTGCGATGGGGACACGGGGGTGGGGGTTGCACAGTGCATTACGGGAATAGGGTGCGGGTTGCACCCCACAGAAAGGGTGGCAGGCTTCCACTGGGAGAAGACTGCACAGGATCGGATGGCGGCGCGGGGAGAGTGGCCCTGTGCCGGGACTGTGCTAGAGTGTGTGTTACAAGAGGTTAGTGAACTTAGGGAGGGGCGGTAATTCAGCATGTCCGAGAGAGGGGGGCCAGAGGAGGAAGGAGACTGTGCTGCGGGCGGCGGGGAATACGAGTTGCTAGGTAGGAAGGAAGGGATGTAGAAGTTTTCATGTGTATGCAGCCTGGCATAAAAGAGAAAACCCCTGCCACGTTGAGCGTTGAAAACACACACGTCTCCCTACCGCCAGAGCAGCTGCTGTGCCAGTGCCTGGGAGACAGGGCGGGACCCCGCCTGTCCCAGCTCTTGGTGACGCTTGTGACCAGGTGTGTTCACGCTGAACAGCTCCCCGGATGAAGCCAGGGGCGTCGGAGCTGGCCTCGCAGGATCCTGGCCCTGCTTTGCTGGCGCGTGGCACTAGCCGCCTCGCCAGTCTCGCGGCGTGTGCCCTGGTGAGGCGCCGCGCTCCCCTCGCAGCCGCAAACGCAGTGCAACGAGGGGCGCAGCCCTGCCGGGGGCGGTGAATACGGGGGGAGCTACTGTCTGTAGATAGGGGTGCCAGGCGGGGGCGGCTGCTCCACGTACCCCCGAGGGTCTCTGTGCCCTGCTGCCCCACCCACGGGCTTCGGTGGCGAGGTCTGTGCAAGCAGTAACCGCCGGGTCTCCTGGCAGCCAGCGCCACCTGTCACCGGCCCAGGGGGCGCCCGCGGCAGCTGGGCAGGGGCGGTAATGGGAGCCGGAGCGCAAGCCCTCTTTGCCAGGGCCAGGGCCAGCGCCGGGGCTGGCCGCGCCTGCGCGCAGCGCCGCCCGCTTCTGTGGCAGCTCGGAGGGCGGGGCGGAAGCTCTGCTGGCTCGGCTGGGGGAGGGGGGCAGCGCGTGGGGAGCTTTCCATTGTCTGCCCTGGGCGTAGCCTGCCGGGGCGGGGACGGTGCGACCGGGGGCTGCGGGGAGCGAGGCAGAGACTTGGGGGGGAGGCGAGATCCGCTGTTGGCCACACGAGCTGTGAGGGGGAGGGAGCCGCTTTGCAGCGTCAGGCACAACCCCGGCAGGGGGGTCAGTGTTGAAGGGATGCTCCAGGCCACCCCACGAGGAGAGGGGTCTCTGGGCTGTAAGCATTTGTGGCCCTTACACAGTCCCTGGCGTTTCAGCCAGAGAGCGGGGGGGGGGGGGGGGGGGGGGAGAGAGAGAGAGAGAGAGAGAGTGTGTGTGTGTGTGTGTGTGTGTGTGTCTGTGTGTGTGTGTGTGTCTTCTAATATCAAATGTTTGTTCCCCACGTAGGTACTTTACAAGCTGTGATCAAATAATCCATTAATCTCTTTGGCCTGGTCTACACTGGGGCGGCGGGGGGCGGGGGGGGATCGATCTAAGTTACGCAACTTCAGCTACATGAATAACATAGCTGAAGTCGACATACTTAGATCAACTTACCGTGGTGTCTTCACTGCAGTGAGTCGACTGCTGCCGCTCCCCCGTCGACTCCTCCTGCGCCTCTCGTGGTGGTGGAGTACAGGAGTCGATGGGAGAGTGCTTGGGGATCAATTTATCGCAAGGCAGGTTCAGGGGCCACCAAAATAAACCGTGTGAGTAGGGGCCGTCATGTTAAGATTCACTGCAGGTGCCAGGACGAGTAACGCTGAATCCCAATGTCACCTGCCATCAGAGCTAGAAACAAAAAAAGCCTAGATGCCAATTTAGCTTTCAATGGGGGCTCCTGTGCGTGTCTCTGGGCAATTTGCTACTGCTTAGATATTCCAGAATGCCAGGCGCCTGGCTTTTACTCTCCATGAAAAAAAAAATCCTTGTGGCCCACAGGTGGACTCATGGCATTTTTAGGGGGGAAGGTGGGGGGGGGGGGAGAGGGGTCAAAGAAAAAGGTTAAGAATCTGTGCCTATTTAGCTCTGTTTATTGATTTATATGGAGACAAGCAGAATTTAGCTTTGCGCACTGGAGGAGAAACTCCATCTCCTTTCTGTGACAATGGAAGAGAAGATGTAGGTACAAAGACCTGTGTACAAACTAATATTTCAGCCATTTGACAGCAATGTCATTTTGAGCTTAAACGGTCTCAATTAACATGTATATCTCAATAATAATCGGGTTTCTAAGGACAGAGGCAATTGAGAACATTTTTTATTATTGTGACTGTTATTTTACTTCCCTCAGCACTGACAAAGGCAGAGTTCCTAAGCAGTAATTTATTTTGACTGAGACTATTTCAAACAAGTCTACCTATCAACCCTAATGAGGAAGATCCTGTTTCATCTAAGTACATTCACAGCCTTTGAGGAATACCAGAAATTGCAGGTTAATAGGGATCAGTTTTTTATTATTATTACACAGCTCTCTGAACACTTGTTTTACCTGCAAGTATACGGTTTGTCATATTTATTTATTTGTATGAAGTTTTATGGTGTTTCTAGGCATTTCTGTAGGTTTGATGCAAAGCTGCCTGATTTTTATGTTTCTTTTCAGGAGAGAACAGAAATATGTCCATAATTTTAAATTTATATTTTTGCTGATGTGACTGTTTTTATAATACATTACCGGATTTTTCTCTATTCACGCATGAGAAAGATATTTATTTCATGTAGTAATTGTAGCACATCATTTGGAATATTAAAATTAAGTGAGTCAACCTGAAACACTTCAGCGATGTAAATCTGTTGGATATTTGCTAGAAACAAACATTTAAGAGAAATTTCAAATATTGAAGATGCCTGAATATTTTTTACCAGGTGAAACTTTTTGTTTGTGTACTTGTACTGAAAAATGTGTCATTGGTTCACTCTATTATGTATCTATTTTTATCTTTATTTTGTTTCTAAATTTTAGGGGTTTACATTCTTCATGTAACATATTCTATCATGTTTGGGGAGTTTGGGGATAGATTTAAGATGAGAATACTTATAGTGTAAACTCTGCCTCATCATCCACCCATGATACTGGGGTTGCCCATGCTTATTGTTCTAGATTACTTCAACATTTTTGTGTACAATAGCTCTTCTGGGCTGGCTCAAGATTTAACGGCTACCATCTCACACCACTGACTTGTTGCAGGGGATGTGTCACTCTAGTTATGTAAGTGGATCTCGTTATTGGTCTGCTATTGGTAACTGAATAGGCAGAGGTACAACCTTTGTTGTAGTTATCACATCTCCTCCTTAAATTAGATGTCAGGGTTTATTTTGCTCTTGAGGGTAGAGGATCTATTTCATTGGTCTCCATCACTGTCTCTTTCTTTGACCATGGCCAGTTCACCTAACTCCTCAATGTCCTCGAGGAACATTTAGCGTACCCATCTGTAAAATAATATATAAAACTACCAGCTTCACATGGTAGGTATATTGAGCGGCTTAATTAATTCACGTCTGTAAAAGCATTGTAAGAGTCTTGCATGAAAGGCACTACTGAAGTGCAAAACTATTATCAAGTACTATCGCTGATGTTTCATGTGAACCACTGCACTTACAGCTGAAGCTTAACTAATAATTAATAGTGATGATTATGCTATTGATATTTTAGAGCTCTAGCAGGGATGTGATTCTATGGCTGACACATAATGGGGATACTAAGATTCAGTTGGTTTGTGGCAAGTCTGCAAAGGATATTTGTTCATATTTAGAAAACAGAGAACATAGGATTGGAAGAGACCTCAGGAGGTCATCTAGTCCAACTCCCTGCTCAAAGCAGGACCAACCCCAGCTAAATCATCCCAGCCAAGACTACGTCAAGATGGGCCATAAAAATCTCTAAGGATGGAGATTTCACCACCTCCCTAGGTAACCCATTCCATTGCTTCACCACCTCTAGTGAAATAGTTTTTCCTAATATCCAACCTAGACCTCCCCCACTGCAATGTCAGACCATTGCTCCTTGTTCTGTCATCTGCCCCCACTAAGAACAGCCTAGCTCTATGCTCTTTGAAACACGCCTTCAGGTAGTTGAAGGCTGCTATCGAGTCCCACCTCCTCTTCTCTTCAGCAGACTAAATAAGCCCGGTTCTCTCAGCCTCTCTTCAAAAGTCATGTGTCTCAGCCCCCTAATAATTTTCATTGCCCTTTGCTGGACTCTCTCCAATTTGTCCACATCCTTTCTCTAGTGGGGGCCCAAAACTGGACACAATATTCCATATGTGGCCTCCAGTGCCGAATAGAAGGGAATAATCACTCGTTCTGCTGGCAATGCTACTAATGCAGCCCAATATGCTGTTAGCCTTCTTGGCAACAAGGGCACACTGTTGACTCAATTCCACTTTCTCATCCACTGTAATCCCCAGGTCCTTTTCTGCAGAACTGCCCCTTAGCCAGTTGGTCCCCAGCCTGTAGCAGTGCATGGGATTCTTCTGTCCTAAATGCAGGACTCTGCACTTGTCCTTGTTGAACCTCATCAGATTTCTTTTGGCCCAATCCATCAATTGGTCTAGGTCACTCTGGACCCTATCTCTACCCTCTAGCGTATCTACCTCTCCCCCCATTTTAGTGTCATCTGTAAACTTGCTGAGGGTGTGATCCATCCCATCATCCAGATCATTAATGAAGATGTTGAACAAAACCGGTCCCAAGACCGACCCCTGGAGCACTCCAATTGATCCTGGCTGCCAACTAGACATTGAGCCATTGATCACTACCCACTGAGTCTGACGATCTATCCAGCTTTCTACCCACCTTATAGTCTATTCATCCAATCCAGTTAATCCAATACTTTTTTAACTTGCTGGCAAGAATATGGTGGAAGACTGTATCAAAAGCTTTACTAGAGTCAAGATTTATCACATCCACCACTTTCGCCATATCCACAGGGCCAGTTATCTCATCATAGAAGGCAATCAGGTTGGTCAGGCATGATTTGCTCTTGGTGAATCCATCTTGACTGTTCCTGATCACCTTCTTCTCCTCCAAGTGCTTCAAAATTGATTCCTTTAGGACCTGCTCCATGATTTTTCCAAGGACTGAGGTGAGACTGACAGGTCAGTAGTTTCCCGGATTCTCCTTCTTCCCTTTCCCTTTTCCTTTCCCTTTTTCCAATTGTCTGGATCCTCCCCCAATTGCCACAAGTTTTCAGAGATAATGGCCAATGGCTCTGCAATCACATCAGCCAACTCCCTCAGCAGCCTTGGACGCATTAGATCGAGACCCATGGACTTGTGCATGTCTAGCTTTTCTAAATAGACCTTAACATAGAGTTGTTCATAGAATATCAGGGTTGGAAGGGACCTCAGGAGGTCATCTAGTCCAATCCCTGCTCAAAGCAGAACCAATCCCCAGACAGATTTTTGCCCTAGATCCCTAAATGGCCCCCTCAAGGATTGAACTCATAACCCTGGGTTTAGCAGGCCAATGCTCTCCCAGCAGATGTCAGAGTGATTGAAGTCCCCCAGGAGAACCAGGGCCTGTGATCTGGAAACTTCTGTTAGTTGTCCAAAAAAAGCCTCGTCCACCTCATCATCCTGGTATGGTGGTTTATAGCAAATGCCTGCCATGAGATCACCCTTATTGCTCTATATTTCTACAGAAAGTAAACTGGCAGGCCTACTCCAGTGAACCCCAGTGAGCAGCACATCCTGTACACAGCTAAATGTAGAACTGGTATTTTCAAGAAGACTGACCAGTATAATCTTTCACCTTTCTTTAAATACAATAGAGATAAAAAAAAAAAAAAAAGCAGTCGCCAATAGCAATTCAAGTAATTGCTCAGGTAATCAGTGCAAGAAGTTCAAAGTGGAAGGTATGTACCAATATGCATCATCAGCATTTCCTTTGGCAGCCTTATCTAGCAAAATGGGAGCATGTAGGGCTACCAAGTTACCAAGAAAGATCAGACTATGATTGGACTGTCATGTGTGAACCCCACTGCCATGGTTGGACCAAAACAAACTGAGGGCTTCCTTCTCAGTCCTACAGAAAATTCCTCCATGGAGCTGTATGGACTGAAGGTATGTTGATGGCTTGGCAGCAAGGATGTAGTTTGGTTGGATGAGGCTTGGGTACCAGTTTTGCCAAACAGGAAAATGATCAAGAATAATTATTAGGCATAACTGGAAAACAGCAGCATGAATGACTTCATGTCTATGCCAAGGATTTGGGATTTTTTGAGATACAAGATTGTGCCTATGGTACGATACAGTTTGGACCTCATAGATGAAAGTGAGGAAATTAGATTCACTTGGGAAGCTACTTAAGCCTAGCAGATTGAGATAAAGTATGCATACTCCTAAACAAAAAGGAAGAAAACAACTGCCTGATTAAAGGGCAAGGTACAAGAGATTTTTCATTTATGCAAAAATGGAAAGCCAGCCCAATCAAGGCAATTAAAAGGAGCATACAGTATTGCAGGTAAAATGCATGATGAAAATTAGTAGCAGTAAGAGGGAAAATGAACAGCAAGTAGTCAAAGCGTTGTCTACACTAGCACTTTTGTTGGCAACACTTTTGTTGGTCAGGAGTATGAAAAAACACAACCGTTACTGACATAAGTTTCACCGACAAAACTGCTGGTGTGGACAGTACTATGTCGGCAGGAGAGCCTCTCTCCCACCAGCAAAGAGCGACTACATGGGAGACCTTACCGAGGCACAGCTGTAGCAATACAGCTATGCCGCTCTAAGGTCTGTAGTATAGACATAATCAAAGACTTAAAAGTAAACCATACATTCTGATAGCCCCAGTTCTGGAAAAACGTAACGTGCTTTAACTTTACTCCTAAGAGTAGTTCCACTGAAGTCATTTTCCCTCATGGAAGTCAATGGGACTTCTCGCAGATATAAGTCTTTGCAGAATCTCAGGATATCGAGAAGGTGGAAGATTGCAAGAGAAATAGTGGGTGTTCTGGACTGTCAGGGAGCAAAGGGAGCCATTAAGGATCTGACATTTCTGAGGTGCTAAATAATTTATTTGCAGCAGTTTTTACCTCAGAGGATATTGGGTAGATATCCAAGTTTACTTTTTTCCTGACAATAAAGATGAAGCACCGTCAATCAAAGGCAAAGGTGCAAGAACAAACAGATAAATTAAATAGCAACAAGTTGTGTTATGTTGTACTGTTAATATATTTTAAAAACAATTTGAAATTGATAGATGTTTGTCTGAATATATTTCTTCAGAAAGGTTCCACTGTATCTTAGAAGCAGCATATCTGCTATGTGATGCAGGGGTTGCTATGGTGAGTTCACATATCTTATTTAATGCTGTACCAGTGTAAATAGACATTGTAACAATCTCTGTTAGTGCTGCTAGTAGTAAGGCAATGTCAGCATTTTTCTCATAAATACTTGTTTTCATGATGAAACTTGGCCTAAAAGGTCTAAACTAAAGGAGAAAAAAGAAGGCTTTTCAAAACCAAACCTACAGCTTTCTTACTTTTTTTGAATGCATGTGTTTTATATGTATAATATGGATGTATGTGTGCACATAAAATGAAGAAATATTAGAGATATTTTGTTTGTTAAAAAAGATTAGAAGTTTGTGTCAATCCTACTTTTTAAATCCTCTCACTCCAAAATGGCTTTTTTTGTTGTTTTTTGTTTACTTTATTGAAATGTGTAGGCTATTAACACAAGATGTTGATTATAATGTTTTGTATTTAAGAAAACTTTTTTATTATTTAAGGCTCAGTTTTCATTTACACTAATGACTCTTTACACAGCATAAGAAGCCCCTCAAATGGGTGTAAATTACATTATGCTCAATTTACAGCCTCTTTGTACTGCCAGAGAAGCTAAAGGGATGTTTGTGTAAATGAGAATCAGGCCTTTAACTACATAATTACTCCGTTAACTAAATGGCATCAGAATTTAACTTACAGACATGACAGTCCATTGTTTTAGAACAATTATTTCATCTGTATTCCAGGATAACATATAATACAGCAGGGCATTGATAAGAGTAAATCTTTTATAAATCTATTTATTTTTCTAATCTTTAGCTCTGAAAAAAGGTAAATAACTCTGAGAGGACCTACCCTTTGCATTTGATGAGATCTCACGTTGTGTTTAGTGTGTCTCTATCAATGTTTACACATTAGTTTGAAAGGAGAGCTGATTGAAATTTTTCCACCAACTTTTTGTTCTTCGTCTTCTTTATTATTATTATTATTATTATTATTGACAAAATCAGGTTTTCAACTAACTGAAAATTATTGCGGGAAATGTCTTTTCCTCAAAAAAAATTCCCCATTGGACAATCAGAAATTTTGAGCCAGAAACTGCAACAACAACAACAAAAAATCCACTGAAAAGCGCCAACAATTGATTTTCAACTTAAAATCTTCATCTTTCAAGTTTGGGCATTTTTTTTAATTAAAAATCAACATTTTACATGGAAAACCTCTCACCTATTTGTAAGACCTAATTACACCTTATTCTTGTATGTGTAATACTGGGACTTGCATATGAGCTAACATGTGGCACTTGTGGAGTCCATAAGTTAGGAGCAGGAATAGTTCCAATCAATCAGTTAGAGTGAATGGAGTTCTCAGAACCAGAGTGTTTCTCCTGCCTGAACATGTGAGGCTAAGCAAACACATCCCTCCCAGCAGCCAGCAGAAAAGGGGAGGGAGATATAAATAAAAACCTCCAACCTGTCTGCACATCATCAACTGGCAAGGGGTAAAAGCTATTTTTCTGGCTATTCAGTGCCACAGCCAGAAAGAGAGAGGAAATAAGGCATCAGATTCGTCCCTGTCTTATGTCATATGCCACATATAGAAGTTAGGTTTGCTTAAGGTATAAATCAAAGCCTGTTGTGAAAAATAGAATTTTTGGGAGCCTCCAGAAAAATTGTTGTGATGTCCTGGCATTGCAATGTTTGTTTTGAGCTGTTATAATATCAGGACATTACTCCTCCATTATTTGATCAGTCTCTGGAACGTCATTTGATGTATTGGATGTCCTGTGCTACAAGGTTAAATATTACTGGGCTGCGGAAAGATGACGGAGAGAACACTGTATTAAATAAAATATTTCTCCTAGGGGAATTGTGTGCCACCATGCATGCGCAGAATTCCTGTTCCCCAGCATATTTCTTTGCTTCCCTGCAGAAAAATGTCCTTTTGACAGGGAAGCAAAGGGAAGCTGCAAGAGCAGTCACACACCACTTCCTAAGTGCACAGGTACGTTGTTTCAGGCACCCGGAGCAGCCAGAGGAGAGGTAAATCAATGCAGGGCTGGAGACACTCCAGCCAGTGGCTCCTACTCTGAGCCAGGATCAGCTGCTAGTCCCGGGTAGGCTAAAGGCAGGAGAGGACAGGACTTCCTCTTCCCCTGCAAGGATTGTCTGGGGCTGTGTCAGACCCACCCCTGAAACCTCTCCCAGTTGCAGGAAGCTCAGCATCCTCCCCTGCTTCCTGCCCCCATTGCTCCTCAGCTGCAGAGTGAGGGGTCACTGTACAGGGAGCTGATCCCCTGTCTGCCCAACCCCCATGTATCTGGATCTCCCATACCCAGACACCCGCGCCAAGCCTCACTTTATACACCCAGAACCCCCCTAGCCCTCCATACCCAAACCCCACCCCATTGAACCTGAACCTGTGCATCTGGAGCCCCATGCACTCAGGCTTCTGGACTCCCACCCCTGCACCCAGAGAACCCCCCACTAAGCTCCTTACATTCAAACCTCCAATCTGCTAAGACCCACCCCCTGCACCATCCTAAGCCCCCACATCCAAACCCCCATGCCACTGACCCCCAATTAGCTGCACCCAGACCCCTACCCCACCAAGCCCCGCTCCCCAATACCCAGACCCCTTCACTGACCCCCAAACACTTTCACCTGCGCCTCTCTGCATTCACATCCCCTTACACTTAGACCCGCCACTGAGCTGCCTGCACCCAGATAGTCCCACACAGAATCCTCTCACCCCACACCTGGATCCCCCCATCCTGTGCCCCTGCACACTTGGATCCTGCCTAGTTGAACCTGCCTATCTCAGTCCTGGTGCACCTGGCACAGAGGGGCAGGGCCCTAGAGTGTGTCTGGGGCAGGCCCAAGCCTTGTGCTGTGTCAAGGTCAAATGAAGCCTCATCACTGAGTCCATGTTGTGGGGGTGGGGGTGGGGAGACTGCAGGATGATCTCCCATCTCCATACAGTCAGTAGCCTGTGCTCCCCACTGCCATGCTGAAGCCTCTATATTTATTTATTGACAAAATGTGCAGAATTTTAAAATGTGTGCACAATTTTTTGGCAAAGAATGCCCTCAGGAGTAGAATATGCACTGCAGCTCCATGCTTTATGGTCATGGGATTCTTTCATGCTGTTTTCAAATGCAGTGCAGTTTTTGAGAATTCAGCATTCAGAGACCAAGAGCTGCAGCCATATAGAAATAATAGAATATACTTCCTAAATCAATAAATAGGTATAAAATATAGAAAAGAATGGATTCTCTGTTTTGTTGTGCCACTGATCCATCAACAAAGAGTGATTTTTACCTAGCAGACAGTACGCTCTTTAAAAACGACATCACAACAAAGGTATAGGTAATTAGCCTTTTTTTTCCCATAAGTCTTTATATATTCATCAAGAGTCAATTTTAGGATTATTTGTATAGTCGGTAACATTCAACAATGTCATTCTAAAACAACAGGACAATTTGTCTCTCTTTTTCTCATGCATATATAATAGTTGTGCAGCTCTGTGGCCTCCATTTAAGTCTCCATTCAAGAAAATTGGTTGGAATTAATAGCATGAAATCCTGGAATTGAAATCAATTGGAGTTTTGCAATTTATTTTAGTCGACTTTAGTCGGACCAGGATTTTGCCCATAACCTTCAGACATTCCGGAATGGTTAATCAAAGATGTGTGTAAATAAACATGCTATGCATTCTGCTCTAAAGGTTGCCATATGAGGGGATGGGGTCTGGCCAACTGTCAGACAGACTTGATCTCCATTACACAAGAGTCTTCAACTGACTATTTTGGCAGTTCTAGAGAGAGAAATCCCAAGTAGCATCAGCAAGGGCAACCCAGCAAGTCTTGATCACTGTGACAGGGCACAGATAATCCCTCAGATAAGTGGATCCTAGAACATTGAAGTCTTTAAAGGTAATAAGTACTCAGAAACAGGCAGACAAAAGCGCAGAGCATGAAACATCAGGGCAGTGTACTCACAGCAAGCCCATTACCTCTGCTTTCGGAGGCAAGGGGTTGCATATTGCAACAGCTGAAGCCTCCCTTGTTATATCCTTGGGGGCAGCCGGTTCAGGAAGAAATCACTTGAGAGCAGACAGCTAACAAAACTACCATTTATTTACAGACACAGAGCTCGCCTAACCGGCAGAAGCTGGCTGGGCTATCCCCTAATAATCTAACTCAGTTGCCATAGGAACAAAAACCATGACAACCAAATACACAACATATTCCTCCCCCCAATAAGAACATCCCCTAAATAAAACACACACTTAACTAGAGAAAGGGTGGAGTCCCTCTTCCCGGCTAAACCTGGGATATTTATGCCCCTAACCGTTGAGTTGCCCTAAGCTAAAAGAGCAGCCGATAGGAGGGCTCTGTCTCTTATGGTATAGATTATGTTGGAACTGCTCGTTGTTGTGAATTCTCTCTTTAGAAGTACATGGGTCAGGTCTGCCGCACGAAAGGTGAGGTGGTATCAGCTTCGGTGCTAGCAAAGGGATATCTAGCTGCTGGCAGTAATGGAGAGGTTCAGGATCAGGTGATTCGTGATTCCGGTTTGTCTCAGCCGAAGGTGAAATGAAGTCAGCCCTCAACTACAGATGTGGCCCTGGGCTGGAGACTGGCAACAGCTGTTCTACAATGTAGCCGACAGAGCTAAGTTCTCTGTTAGTCGGGCTGTGTAGGAAAAGTCCTGTGGTGAGTTGTGGCAGGGACCCATTTAGTCTGGAATTATATCCGAGCCAACTTGCTGTCTGCTGTCCTGGGCCTAAAGGTGGTTCCTTTTGCTCTGAGATTTTGTTAGAGTTGTGCTTGACCATCTGAATGTCTTGCCTGATTGATTATGCTGCTTGATGTTGCCAATTGTGGGGTTTCAGAAGGTTCAGCAGATCAAAGCAATGCGCAGCTGTTAACAAACGATATATAAATTGACTCTTAGCATTAATTACTAAATCTGACATGAACCTTAGTGGAAAGATCATCTATAAATTATTTGTATATTGTATTTTCTTCTTCCTTGTATAAATCGTTATGAGGCTAAAAAGTGTCACCAAAATTATTTTCAATAGCACAAAATGTTTGATAAAATAATAAACGTAAACTTGTCTTGTGAAACTTGTAGTTGTAACACATTATTATGCATCAAGTCGATCAGGATTTAGTGATTTACCAATATTATCTGTTTAGAAGTTAGTTTCAGGTAAACTACTGGAAACCCGTAGATTGAGTTCAATTTAATAGAGTGGCAAGTGACATCTGGCCATGATGTCCTTTGCAAGTACCTTTTATTCCTCTTTCTTTGCCTTCTGTAACTTCTTTGTTACGACTTAAGATGACAATAAATTCATATCAGTTGTGCTGATGCTGGGCCTGAAGCCTAACTAATAAGTCCCTTTCACGATTCTCACCTATTGTATTGATATAATGCAGGGTGCATTCAGAATATTCCATAATTCATAGCATGGTGGAGCACTAAGAATCAGTTTAGGAAAGCAGTTGGCAGTGGAGGGCTATGACCCACTGGAACAGACGGGCTTTTGGAATTTTTTCCTATGAATGATTGTGTAGAGGAAGTGTAGCAAAGAGACTACCACAATATAGAGAAGAAAGGTTGCCACCAGTGCACATGTTTCTCTCCCTTTCAACCAAACTCTTTCATTCTCACTCTGGCCCCAGTGACTTAAACTGGAGGACAAATCTGAGTGCAATTGTTGCCCCCCCAGTTAGTGTGGTAAAATCTCGCATTCTAATCTTTAGATTCCAAGGACAGAATAATTCATAATAGAGGCAGAGTTGTTCTTCTTGCTTTATCAAGATTATTAGTTATTTACGTTAAAAGTTTTGGACTATTAGAAGTAACAATAAATCAAACTGAGAATTAAATTTGATCTGCAGCAAATTCCTCTTCCTCCTGAACTTTTCCAAACAAAGGTCCTCACTGGTGTTTTTTGTGAATGACTTGAGAGAGCTTCTACTTTTGCCCATTCTCAGTATCTTCCCTTGAATCTGTCTCAGGGTCTCATTCTGTGATTCAGAGCCTGGATAGGGTTCCTTTGGGATGCTACACTTTTTCCGGGTACTCTCATATTCTTGCTGCCTTTATTTCCCATTTCCCTGTGCACCTAAGGTTGTAAGCTGTGGACTCTTTTTTTTTTTTTTTTTTTTTTACAGTTATACTCAGCAGGGGAAAAAACTTTTTAGACACTAAACATCATAAACTTGGTAAAGACAGGATATTATGGCCATTTTATACATCTCAATCCATTAAGCCCACGTAATCTATGATTGCAGAGGTGTTAAAACAGCCACTTCATTTCTTGCAAGTGTTAACCCTGTTTATTAACACATGGTGTTCACCTTGTATTTAGCTGTGACCTCTAAATACTTTTCCTGGACCTGAAGAGAGCACTGTGTAAGCTTGAAACTTGTCTCTTTCACAACACTAGCTGTCAATAAATACTACTTCATCCGCCTTGTCTCCCAACAACTACTTAGTTAAGGTGTGCTCTCAGCCAATAAACTTATCTAAATTAGGAAACAAAAAGTTAAGGACTAAAAGGATGCAAAGATGAGCACTCTGAGTTCGAATGCCTGAATGAACATTGCCACATGCAAACTTAATTTCCCGTGTGTGTATGCATTTGATATAGTTTTTAATTACACACAGAAGTGACTATATGAAATTTTTTGGTGTAAGTGGTTTGTCCAGATCAGTAAGATGAAGCAGGAGTTGGTATAGTCAAGTCTCAGAGCGCATTTACTGCCCTAATCATGAGGCTGTCCTTTTCTCTTTCGCGTCTCGTGCCTCATTCAACTATAAAACCTTCCACCTTCTACAGCAAAGGGCAGGGATCCTACAACACATTAATCCTTCACTCAAATCTCTGGATATCCAGAGTAGTCCATCATGTACATGAATAACTAGGGTGTTGTATTTAAAAAAAAATAAAAAATCTTAATAATTTCATAATGATACTTAGAAGAGGCTGAATTAAAGTGAATGGGCAACATCATTTCTGGCATTTTTAACAAGTGTTTCTTGTACCTTTAATTATTTCCTGATTTTATGGTTTTGTTTATTATTAAAGCAAATTAATTAATGGAAACAAAATTTGTGAATGTTCTAGTTTTCAATGAAAATATTTTATTATGTACTGTTTAAATAGGCACTGCAAATGTTTTGTCTTCAAATGTTGTTTTATCGTTATTGTCTTGATGATGTTCCTTATCTTTAACTGTCAGTTGACCAATGTTTTTGAAAGTAACTCTATTCATGAACAAAACTTCAGTTTTCTTGCAATCTCTAAATATAATTCTTTTAATAGTGTACGAGTGAAAGACTCACTTTTTTTATAATTTCTTGTTTTTAATGTAAATATTAAAAAAAACTATAGCCCCTAGTTTGTAAGAAGCATATACAGATATATTGAAAAGGAGGTGTAATTTTATCTTATTTTCATGTACCTTTGAAGAAGTAGCAAATATTACCCTTTTAAAAGAAACATGTAACTTATTTTAATGACAAAAGAGTACAGTTGGAGTTTCTGAAAACCAATATGCTCATGACAGTTCTGTGACCTTTCTGTTGTATAGATGTTGCGTAGTTGATAAAATCATTATCACAGTCAGCTGTTGTAGACAACCCCCCCATGGCCTAGTGATACTTCCAGATGCAGTGAAAGTGGAGGAGAGTGGACTGATAATCTGTATGTCTCAGTACTGTGCTCAGGAGTGGACTGAGGCAGTAATTGTGCACATTGTCGTGTGTGCAGGGAAAGGGGGAGCCAAATCAGGGGTGATTTCTGTGTTCATTCCCAATTTCTGAAAAAACATTCAGACAAAAATACACACTGAGACAATGCATACATATTATTAATGGCTGAAAATTTGGAATCCTCTGGTATGTTTACAAAGCTTCTGTAAAAAGGTGAAACAGAGGTACGAATTCTGTAAATAAGAAATTCTGAACAACTTCTAACTATTTCTCGATACTGGAGACTAAACATATATTATCAGTTTAGATTTCACTTTGACTCATGCAAGTTTATAATCACATATGCCACAATACATTTCATCATACTAATTTGTCTTGGCACTTTGATTTTAAAGTCCACTAAACATAACTGGATAACAGAAAAGATACCAAAACATGAATCTCTCGTCAATACCCAACTTTTACTGAGAAGCCAGGAAGAATAACAATAGCTCAGTTAAAAGCAGCTTTGGAGCTGAGAGAGAAAAACCTTTCAATATTATTTTGGACCATAGAGGTTGTGCACCAGTGACCCTTGCAGATGATGTTTTATACTATTAATCTGTCCTGCCTCCCCTTTGCCTACATAATTTGCTGTATTGCATTGCTGCATTTTAGTATTTGTATTGCAATATTTATCTAGAGGGTCCGTTGGAAATGTCTCAGTTCGATAGGAACTGTATGCTCATATATGAAGACAGTCCATAACTCAAAGAACATATCTGCAACAAATCTGCAAAGCGCCTTGCATGTTTAACTTAATTGCGTATGAGTTAGTCCATTGAATTAAATAGGAATACTTCAGTGTTTAAGTTAAGCACTATCTGAGTCTTGTAGCATAGGGGCACTAGTACTTGTTTCACATAGATTTCTTTGTAGAAGACTGGTGCTTCTTGTGTTTGTACAGTGCTTTCCACAATGGACCCCCAATCATTGATTGGCCTTTGGGATGCACCAAAACATTTAAATGATGATTTACACCCAACTTAAATATCAACAAGTTTTTTATTTATAAAGTTTGTAAGGAGGACATTTCAACTGCTTTACCTTATCATCTTGTCTGTTTAGTCGGAAAATCTTGGTGAGCATGCTGCATGTTTTTCAATTGACTGTATTAAAAATGTTGAGAATAGAGATTGGAATTTCCTTACATATATAATATTGATAGGTGACATGCGTAAATGGTACTATGGGCCATCTAATATGCAGTTCCCTTAAAACACAATAATTAACCAAATGATCAATTGTTTTTGTCTCTTAGGTACTGCCCTGCAAACTAAGCCAGGTATTCCTCTGATTAAAGCACTGAAAGGTCTGAAATCTTCTACAATCCCTCAGGTTCTCCCAAATTATTTAATTTGTTATGTCTCTTTACCCTCCCCCATGCTGGACAAAAGACCAAGAGCGCACAGAAAAGTGGATATTATAGGTGTGGGTGTCATGTAGGGAATGTGGTGATGACTGGCTCTTGTCGCACCCAAGTCCTTTCCCCCTTTGGTAAAGATGAGAAAGAGACTACTTTACATTTTTATTCTCCTTTACTCTTCTGGTGATTTGCAAGCTTTCAGGATAGAATAAGCGTTAAACTGGTCTTGAGTAATATAATGGTGCAGTTAGTAACAGAGCTGCTGGCCTTGTTATGTATCTATTTCTTTAATAACAGAAATAAGTTTTACTCGTTAATTAGAGCCAGCACAGCTGTGAGAAAGTTATTCTTTTCCTGGCTCATATATATTACATATGTGTGCCAGTCACACTGTGCTCTATCTGAGTATTGTGTAGATGCAGCTGAGGCACTTGAGATTGGACTATCAATATTCTTAATTACAGGAATGTACGACAGAAAAAGCAGAACTTGATCTTTTAAGTGTACCAACTTATTGTATACTATGCCTCAGTGAGTCACTGCTGGTGTTCAGGACGACCTCTGATTTTCCCATAACCGGTGTTGGTCTTATCTATTACCCAAGCCAGTACAGAATAATGAACTCTGTCTCCCGTACACGGAGTGGTTACAAAAGCCTATAATGCGTCCCTTAGCATCCTCTTTTCGCACCCAGAATTAGGACTTTCTGAAAAACTATTTCATCAAATCAGCGGTCTCTCAAGACAATTCCATCAATTATAGGTCCTTCCAATTCCAACTTGCCATGGTCAATACATAATTAGATTTTTGCTCATTCGACTGTGAGTGCATTGCCCTTGATTGTTTCTAGAGCTGGAATGCTCGTGTAGTTGTTCCATGTGATGCATCCTAGGCGTGTGTACACCCACCTCCTGCTTGATCGGTGCTCTTAGCTTCTAAGGTCTTTGTCCATTCTTGTACAAGTGTTTTCTCTGTATGTATATAGTTGTCTGACAGTTAGTCTTTTTTCTTTTGCGGGGGCTCCCTATCCTGGACTGTGTCCAGCGCTGGTCTTCCAAAGGTGTTCTAATGCCAGCGTCTTCTCTGTGACGTCACAAGCATTTCCACTGCTGTCATTATTGTCTGGTGAACGCATGTGACGCCAGCTGCTCTACTTCAACTCGGGAAGCTAGGGAACTCTCCTCGTAGTCGTAATCGTGGCACTGACAGATCTGTGTGACTCGCATTCCTAGGGCTCTGATCTGAGTCGGTTGTCATCTTCCGCTTTCACCATCACCTGTGAGCTTTTGAGGGGCCACCAATGGTCATAATGGTGGTAAACAACAGGCCAGCGGGGAAGTTCAGTCTACCCCTTGAAGGACAAACTTCATCAGGTGGATCTTTCTGGGCATGAAGATCTATACCTCATTGTCCTTACAGATTGTTGATCGCAAATCAACAGAGTTTTGCTGGTCAAGTATGATTTCCTTAATTGGTTCAGTTTGGCTAAGTCAGGGGACAGTTGCCAGACCTCACTGAGAAGTTCCAGGAGTTCATTTGAGAGGTCTGCTTTGTATGGCCAAAAATAGTTCTTGCATTCTGCCCTTGATGTTGTGGAGATCCAGCCTCAGGTTTCTCTCTGGTGGAAGGTTAACTGTGAGAATCATTTGGCTATGCCCAGCGGAAATTTATTGAGGCTCGCTCCATTTATTCTGTCGCCCTATGGCTCATCTCGATTCTTGGACTCCGGACTGTCCTAACAGACGGTTCTGGATTTCTATCGGTCTATTTGCAGCGCTCGGATATCTATCCTTGAAGATAGTGGGGCATCTAGTGTGCACCTAGAGAAGCATCGGTGCTGGAGCGAGGACTCAACATTATGTGACTCCTTTCCAGTCGTTCTCACCAGTGGTCGTTTGCTTTGCACATAGTGCTATCGATGTCTCGTATTCTATCCTCAGCTGTTTCTCAGCGTTTATTATCAACTCACTCCTATGGGGCCATCATCTGTAAGTGATTGTCTGCTATCTCATATCTGGTCTGCGCGCAAATACTAATTACTTCCCCTCGATTCGGCGTGGATTGTTCTCCCGTCCCTCTCCTTTACTTGCCTCAGACAGCAGACAGCTAACAAAACTACCATTTATTTACAGACACAGAGCTCGCCTAACCGGCTGAAGCTGGCGGGGCTATCCCCTAATAATCTAACTCAGTTGTCATAGGAACAAAAACCATGACAACCAAATACACAACATCCCTGTTTTCCTTAAGGGCAGCCCCAACTAGAGTGCATTCCTTTTGAAGTGACAAAGGCATGGATCTCTCTGGCAGGCCCTACAGAACATATAAAAACAAGTCACGGTCTCTGGCTGTATGAACAACTGAGTATGACTCATTGGCTGCAGACCATCTCGCCAAAGAGTGGGACACACACCTCAAACAGGTGCAGCCTTCACCCACTTTGTTTAATGCTTTTCCCACCAACAAATATTGTTTTCATATTATCCAGCTTTAGTTTTAGCTATTTTACATTGATGCATTTCTCTACTTTGTTAGGCACAAGACAGCAGGCACACCACTGAATTGGTACAAGTATATTCAACGGGTTTAGCAAGAATGCAGTCTTGTGAGACTGCACATGTGAGAACCTGCAGGGAGGAAGAGCAATCACTCAACACAATTATCTAGGTTCTCTCATTCCTGTGTGCTGAATTTTTACAGCAAAGGTCAGAGGGACATCCATTTAATAGACAAACAAAACTTACCCAGTCTGTTGGGTTTTGTATGTGCTTTAACATTCCCAGAGTTATAGCTTTAAATGTGATTTTTCCTAGCATGCACTTTTCTACAATACAACAATGTATGCCCCTATCAGATCAAAGAGCTCACTTATACATGGGCAGGGGAGGGAAGTGAAGTAAGCACTGTTCTTTTTAGCCGATGGAGTGATTTTGCCATTTTAAAGAATATATGTTTTTATGCACCAATTAAAATAATCAAACTTTGCAAAGTGATGCTATATACTGGGAAAAATAACCATTTACCTGATCCTCTCTAGGCTAGTTCCATGTGTCAACCAAACTTCATGGCACCTAAAACATAAAAAATTGTACTTTTAAAAACACTTATCTGCTGAAGGCCTCACCTACCTTTGCTCTTTGGAGCGTTCAGCACATATATCTTTACAGTTAACTACTTTTTAAAAATATGCATTTCAAGTCATCTTTACAGCTGAAAGTCTACCCATAATTTGCCTAGCAGTACCTGTGTTTTGCAATGTCTGATGTCATGGGCATATATTACATTTTTGAGGAACAATGGACTGAGTTTAAGACTGTGCCTTAACTACAAATTTACTTGCTCTTCATTTTGTGAAAGACTTGGCATTTCATAAATATAGTAGTTACTTTGGAAGAGTTGCCATTATTTTTTTTCTGTTGTTGATAGATACTTTATAAATGGGTTCTAGAAATACCTGCTCCTCTATTACATCAACAGAGCTGTAGAATGTAGATCTTGAAAGCCATTCCACAGCCACACCTGCTACCTTCCATTAGCTGGAAAAAGAAGATTCTCTTTCAATCTCGCTGAGCCACAATGATTTGCTGACTGGTTTGTGTTCCATGTGCAGATGTTCAAGATATGAGGCTACTGCCTGTAGCATTTACTTAGTTTTTCTGGTTACACAAGCAACTTCCATGCCTTATGGAACTATACCTTTCTCTGCGGAATCAGATATTTTTCTTTCTGATCTGTGCTCCAATTCTTGGGAAAATTTATCATTCTTGGGAGCATTTGTTTATGAAAGTGTTTTTACTCTGACAGGCTGTGAGATATCAAACGTTAAAAATTATGTCATTCTGTTTATTATTTTGGATTTTTTCCACCTCAATTTTGACATGATTTTAGTTGCTATTGAGAACAACTATATCCAGAAACCAGTGATTTATTCTTTTAGGACCAACTTATAATAACTCTACTCATATTGAAACCAATGGAATCACTTGGAGTAAATTTGCTATTGAATGGATAACCCCTTGAGTAAGTTACTGTTCAGTAGGAAGGAGCATCATTTGATCCTTAATGTCTGGAAGGCCAGCTTTCAAACAGAGTAAAACATTAGACTCTAACTTTAGCTGCTTATGAGATATCAGATGCTAAAATCACATCAAAGAGAAAGGGTGTGAAGTTTGAAAAACAAGAGAGTAATCAGCATGGATATTTTAAAGTAAGTTGTCTAATGATAACGAAAGGTCTTATATAGCATTTTTCATGATCAAAATCCTGTACAGGCATTAGCTAATACTCACAAAACCCCTGTATAGTAGAAAGTAAGTATCGTTATACATATTTTATATATAAGGATTGGAAAGGTATAATTCATATTCCATTGAAAAGCTTTGCAATCAGTAATTTGCTTTTAGTCTTGATGGTTCCTACGATGATGCTCATTCTTAAAACTATCACTAATAGTCTTGTTTCTCGTTACTCTCTTAACAAAGAGTAGAGATAATCCAAGGTTTTCAAAATATTGATGGGGGAAAAAAGGAAAGAAATTTTTTTCTACCAGGGGTAATTAATAGCAAGTCCTGAACCACTTTCAGTCTTACCGTACTTCATGCTTTCTGCTCTTTCTTTTTCTTCTTATAATTTTTTAAAAGGACAAAATAAAAGTTGCATATTTCAGAAATGAATGTAAAGTGAATTGCAGAGAAGAGGAGGAGTCATGTGACAAGCTAACAAGAGATAGAAAATTCCATTGAAAGTAAGGGTATATCTATACAGGGATAAAAGACTCACAGCACAGCCAGAACTGGCCCAGGTCAGGTGACTCTAGCTCATGGGACTAAAAGTTGCTGCGTAGACATTTAGGCTCTAGCCCAAGTTCTGGGACCTCCACCCTTGCAGGGTCCCAGAGCTCAGGCTTCAGTCCAATCCTGAATGTCTACATTGTGATTTTTCACAGTCAGGATATGAATCTTTATTTCACAAGCTCGCTATATAGCTACCCTGGTCTAAGATAATATTTCATACCGCTTTTAAAACAAATTCATGTGTGATGACCTGATTAATGTAACAATAGCAAGGAGCAAAACTGCTACCCACTGCAGGACCATAAATTTCTTGTGATTTCAGAGCAAAAGAGTAAATATTTGGGCCCAATCAAGTGATCTTCAGGCAAAATAGAAGTGTAACCTGAATAGGAAATTCAGGATTGGACTCATGGTTTTACGTTGCAGTTTATTGCCTAAATACATTGATGCAGGCACCGAGATACAAAGCAAAGGAGAAAATGATTTTCAGTAGAGTGACACAGGAGTGCCTTTTCTCTGTAGTGCTGGATCATTTTCTGTTTTTAGTTTATATTTGAAAACACCATTTCAGGTGTGCAGAGTGGTTTTTTGTTGATGCGTTTAGTTGCATTGAACTGGGGTCACACCCTCTTTCCTTATGCAGCCTCCCTGAAGTCAGTGGAGCTACTTATATGCATAAATGACTAAGGGCTTGTAGGATCTGGATATTAGCTTGTAGTTAGGTCTTTATCTAGCAAACATAGTTAAGAAAAGGAAGACTAATGCTACAGCTCCTGTGACAGCCCATCATAGGTGCTATGTTCTATTAGCATTAACATTGACTTTCACTGTTTCCAGCTTTCAGAGCTGGAATTGCTGCAGAAGGCATGAATTTATCCTAAAGAGATGAGGAGTGCTTTGGGTTGCTTAGGATTAACTTCTCCAGCTAAATGGCAGATTGAAAAGTGTCCCATCCTAAGATTGGCTGGAGAATGGCTAAAACAGAGCTCAGAAGGGACATGTAAAGTGTGATTGGTTCAGGAGACAGAAACTTTCACCTCTAGGTCACTGCATTGAACCTAGCCCAGAACAGTAATGACTGAAAGTCACTATTACCACCTGGTGGCTGTTCAGTAGCTTATGTGAAATGATTTGATGGCTAGTCCAAGTGCCTACATCATAAAATTCCATGTTATTGTAGATACCTGTTTGCAGTCTTACCTAAACCCAAGGCCTGGTCTACACTACGCGTTTAAACCGAATTTAGCAGCGTTAAACCGATTTAATCCTGAACCCGTCCACACAACGAGGTCCTTTATATCAATATAAAGGGCTCTTTAAACTGATTTCTATACTCCTCCCCGACGAGAGGAGTAGCGCTGAAATCGGTATTGCCATATTGGATTAGGGTTAGTGTGGCCGCAAATCGACTTTATTGGCCTCCGGCTGGTATCCCACAGTGCACCACTGTGACCACTCTGGAAAGCAATCTGAACTCGGATGCACTGGCCAGGTAGACAGGAAAAGCCCTGTGAACTTTTGAATTTCATTTTCTGTTTGCCCAGCATGGAGCTCTGATCAGCATGGGTGACGATGCAGTCCCAAATCCAAAAAGAGCTCCAGCATGGACCGTACGGAGATACTGGATCTGATCGCTGTATGGGGAGACAAATCTGTTGTATCAGAGCTCCGTTACAGAGGACGAAATGACAAAGCGTTTGAAAAAAAATCTCCAGGATACACAGCGCTGAGTGACAAGCGTAACGGGAAGCCAGAGACTCAAATGGACGCTCAACATTAATTCGGCAGGTGTCATCCAATGTACAGAGGCTAGCGTCTGATTTCCGGACGCGTTGACTCTGGCAATACCCCTGGGTTACTATCCCGTAAGTATCTCATAGTACCCCGCAGTCTCCCCGCCCCTGGAATTCTGGGTTGAAGATCCAATGCAAACAGTGTGCGGGTGATTTGGTAATGTCATCACTCAATCCTTCCTCCGTGAAAGCAGCGGCAGACAATCATTTTGCCCCTTTTTCCCTGGATTGCACCTTTGCAGGATGCACCATAGCATGGCAACCATGGAGCCCGATATCATACCTATTGTCTATGTCCACTCGATGTGTACTCGGTGCTGACTGAACAGTGCGGTACTGCAGTGCGAACCTATAGCAGCACATTCATTTACCTTGCAATCGTAGCAGAGACGCGTTACCACCCCTTATTGCACCATTCTGACCATGCATTGCTCAACTGGCGATGATGATGATGTTATCAGTCGTTCTGTACCGACTGCTGTCTGTCTATGGGGCTCACTGCCTGAGCTCGCCTAGCGGTCGAGCCGGAGCGTTGAGTGCATGGACAAAAAGGGATGCACTCCGAGGTCATTCCCTTTGTTTAGTTTTCAATAAATCGAGGCTGAGTACCTACAATCGCCTAGATATTGGGGCAAGTGACTGAGAACGGAGAGAGCACACGCCCATTCATAGAGCCCCAGAGACTAGCCCGCATAGAAATGATGAAGCTGCTGCCCATTCAATCTATGGGGGTGCCCTGCAAACAACCCCACTCCTGTTGCTTGGCCATAGCTTCCTCTCCAACCCTCCTGCTACCGGATGGCAAGATGATCCCTCTCAATTTGTGAGTTGAATGACAGTACTAAGATGGCATAAATAAGAACACTGACTTTTTAGCTGAGATAAAATGAGGGGAGTGAAGCCTCCAGACTGCCATATGATAGTCTCATGGCCAGCGACGGATTAAAGATGGTGGTCCGCGGACGGAAAAAGGAGCCCCAAGCCTCCGCTCGCCTATGATAGCTACAACACCCCACTAGGCAGTACAGTAATCTTTTCTCCTTTAGACCCGAGCCCGAAGGCGGGGATGGGGTGCTGCTGAAACTCGCCTCCAGTTGCGTTATGATTGACGACGGTTTAACCAAGACCAGTTCTAGTAGCCATTCTGCTGGGAATGACAGAGTTATCCATTTTTCCCAGGCGCCCGAGAACCGACCTCACAAAAGCGAGCGGCGCCAGGCCACGACTGGCAGTGATGGAGACAAGATATACTACCTATATACATCTGCCACCGGAAGGCGGGAGGACTGTACCACGCGCCAAGCACCACACCGCTTCTAACAGGCACGCTGCAGCTAGGACCCAATACTAGCACCCTCGTGAATTGAAAAAAGGGGAGAAACGTTCTCCTTCACGGGAAGGGGACGAAGGGTGATATGCACCGCCCTACCCTGCAAACACCCGGGGAAACTCGTTTGACCCCTCTCAGGCCATGGAGAGCTCAAGGCAAGAATGCCAGATGCTTTATCAGGCAGACTGCGGGCGGCACTTGTGGAATGCTGAGTCCTCAGTACTCCCTCCCTCCTCCATGAGCATCCATTTGATTCTTTGGCCTCATTCCTATATGCCCTTGTCAACAGCCACTGATGCCTGCGGCACTACATATCTATCATAAGCCCTGGAGATTTTTTCAAATGCTTTGTCATATTGTCTTCTGTAACGGAGCATCTGAATGTTGTAGAAACAGATTCGTGCTCCCCAGGTGGCTCCCCCATACAGTGATCAGATACCAGTATCTCCCGTTGACGGTCCCTCGCCTGGAGCTCTTCTTTGGATTTGGACTTGCATCGTTCAACCCCAATGCTGATCAGGCTCCTGCTGGCAGCTTAGTGTGGCCATGTGCACTTGACTTTATATAATCTGTTTTACAAAACCGGTTTATGTAAAATTGGAATAATCCTGTAGTGTAGGCATACCCCAAGCCACAGGGGATCAGACACAAGAACTACATCCTGGGTTCTGGCCATGGGTTGGATGAGGGGATCACAAAATTCGCCTTACACACCAATTTCTCCTTCCCTCCTAACACATCAATGAATCTACAGTAACAAACTCATTGCCATTAAACCAACGATTGACAACTAGAGTCCAAATACATTAATACAATTGAAAATAGAAATCTGACTGAGCAATACAACCATACCATGCACCTCCACAAGAACTTGCATGCCTGCCATGTTTTATTTAAATGAGGACATATAATGTAAAAGGTAGTTCACTTACCTTGTAGTGCTTCTTGATATAAAAAACAGATTTATCTTCTGAGTCGTCTTGTTTTGTCAAGCCTGCTGGAATGGATACAAAAAAAATCTCAATGCAGTGCATCAACATGTTTAAATAGTGCCTTTCAGAAAGGATTCAGGAGCAAATATGTACAGTTTCAGTGGGCAACTGCACTTGCAGAGTTCAAGTTAAACAAATATCTATTGCAAGGTATATCTCGTAATGAGGTTGTTCTCTCACATTTTTTCAAGGGTCATGGTCATAACCTGTGAATTGTGTTTTTCAGATTTGTGAAATTGCTAATCAACATTTTTACAAAACTATACAATATTATAATGAAAACCTAACATAAAAGTATGTGGTGCAAAAAAGGGAGAGTTCATTTCCTGCTGAAATTGTTGGATTCCTATGTTACATTTAAATTGTATTTTAATACAGTCAAATTGAAGAAGTAATAACATTTTTATTATATTGAATAAATTATAGCTGGCGGTAAGAAAATAGGCATTTTAAATTAATGAGGACATTTTGCACAGTCAGATGAAATGACAGTTATTAAAGAAAAATACTGAGGTATATTCAGTTAAACACTCAGTAGAACTACTACTCGCCTATGTGAAGTCACTCAGATGCAAGAGTGTTTGCAGGATTGAGGCCCTAATGTTTGGTGTGATATACTTGCTGTGTTCTCTAGAATGTCGACACAGCCAGCTGATTCAGGAACTATGATTACTAATGGGATTTGATAAACATATACACTAACTGCATATTAAAAGTCATGAACTTGTATTTTATTAATACTGACAAAAAGATACTAACAGGTTTTTTATTAGGTGCCGTTTCTACCGGTATGAAATTTATTATTTTAAATAATCAATTTCAGACAGATTAAAAATTGAGACCATTAGGATCTGTATTTCTTTTCTGTTTGTGAATATTTTTCTAACCTTTTTGTCCAGAAAGGCCTTTCAGACTGAAACATCATTAGCATACAGTACACTTTGTGATTTGCAATAGTGTGCTCCACATCTCAGTGTCTTTGTGTCAGTTTTTAAGTGGCTGGTCTATGTTAAGAACATAGGAACATAAGAACATCCATACTGGGTCAGACCAATGGTCCATCTATCCCAGTATCCTGTCTTTCAAGAGTGGCCAATGCCAGATGCTTCAAAGGGAATGAGCAGAACTGGGAAATTATCAAGTGATCCATCCCCTGTCGTCCAGTTCCAGGATCTGGCAGTCAAATTGTGAGGTATGATTAGACCTTGACTGACAAAATCTCTCTCCTTGAAAGAAGCCTGATAGTTGGGCAATCCTAAATTCTGTAGGCTCCTCTGGAGCATTTTGCGATAAAGGATCACTTTGCCTTGCCTTGCCTTTAGCATTGTTAGTGGGATCAGTGGAAGAAAAAATATGTGGTCTGACTGGAAATTCCACTTACTAGACTGAGCATCCATGCCACACCAAAATCCCCATGTAAATTGCCTTCCCAACACCCAGTAGATGAAAGCCACCAGCTAAAGACACTGTCACAAGTGTCAGTGGCAATAACCACCTTGGTTTTTGTTACTAAAAGAACTACAGCCTGACATGCAAACAAAACTGTAATTTTTAAAACTGTGACAAAGAACAAGAACTGAACAGAAACATTTGATAAAGCAAAAGAATATACCTTTCGTGGTGATAGCCCCAACTTCCAAATAAATATGTGCTCCCTCATCGCTGCCTGTCTGACAGCTTGTTACATTTTTTAGAAGGCCCACCAGTCCATGTGCACTACCAACGTTATTCCTAGATTGCAAGGGACTAGAGAGGCCATTGAAGAGAAAAATAATATAGATGGAAAAGCTAAAACATTACAGGTCTAATTTAGATTATTCCCTAATGGCTGATGATGTTACTTTTTGGATAAGAACAGATTTGCACATCTCCAGGAAGTCACAGCATTAACAAAATTCCAAAATCAACTCTCTCTCAAGAGTTTTGGTGAGCACGGACTTTGTTGGTTTAGGATTAGAGAGAGAATGAAAAACAAATAATGAAGGCCTTTTGATAGCAGTAGGGGCTCACTAATTAAAAATGTGCTTGTTGTGGACAAAGAATGTAACTGCCTAAATAAACCTGTCTTTAATTAATTAGAAAAGCAATCATCTCAGTCACTGTGCCAAAATACTGCAGTTAAGTTGAAGAATTTTATTAAGTGAATTGATGTCATTGTTTTATATAATGCTGTTGTACTGATCATTATTCTTAATATAACTTCCTGAAACTTTAAAACTTTTATGAGACAAGTGATTTTAATGTTAAAACAGGTTGAGACAACTTTGAGTTAAAAGACCAGTTTGGCTGGATCATGTTTCATTAGGAATTACTGCTACATAATTTTGAATATAATCATGTATAAGATAAAATATGTTATGAATTAGGTGCACTTTAGCAATACATAAATCATTTTCAACAATTACATTAGCATTTTCTCTATTTCAGACACAAAGGCATTTGTAAATTGGTCTGATCCTATTCATCTAATCCAGATGTAATGAGCTAGATCCTCCAGTCACTAAATCCATGTTATGCTGTATTGCTCAGCTGGTGGAAAGTGGACTCAAATTGCTCATAAATAGTCAGCAGAGAGTTCCCCCAGTGCTGGGAAGTTCCCCACTAGTGCAAAGCTGGAGAAGGTAGTAGAGCCAGCTGCTGTGCTGGATACTTCTATCCTCCTGGGGTAAGGTCACGGAGGGAAACTTTTGTCAGTGGTGTAAGTTGGAGCTGCTTCTGGCTGACACTCCACTGTATCCAGCAGAGCTCAGATGGGGCAGAGAATCCAATATCCAATGCAAATACAGTAAAGTTTTAAAAATTTAAACCATTTGACTTAGTATATTAATCACATGTGCAATAAGTCACTTCTGCAAGTTAGATTTGTCTAGCTTCAACTTCAAGCTGGAAATAAGGCATAAATTGAGAGTAATTAACCACTGCAACAATTTAGAAGGTAAATTCTCCATCACTGTCAATTTTTAAATCAAGATTAGCTGTTTTTTCTAAAAGATATACTCTAGGAACAGCAGTGAAAGCCGGTACAGCCCGGTATGGAGGACTGGTAAAAAAAGGTGCAGTAGTGTACAGCAAGTAAGTGGAGCATTCAGTACTGGCTTACTTTCACCTCTTTTGGCTGCATAGCAAAAAGTTCAAACTCAAAGCTAATAAAAGTTTGGAAAAGGAAAACACATTTGTTTGTTGTTTCTCTCCGTCTCCTCCTCCAGCCAGGCTGCCGACAGGGCTAGGCTCCCTGTTCCCCCGACCCCACACTCAGCAGGGGCTGCAGCGGCTCCCCTTTAGCTTGTAGCAAGGGGACTGACTGAGGGAGTAGCTTCCCCGGGTAGCCTGCTGCCTGCATAAGAACAGTTTAAACTTAGCTGTTCACTCCACGGTCTGAACAACAGAATTCGGGGCTATTCCTGCCATCCTTGTTAATTTCACTCTGGGTTGTTGGGGGTGGGGGAGAATGGTGAGATCAAGGCAGGGGCAGAGTACAATAGCCTTAAATCCATAGCTAATAAAAGTCAGTAGAAGGGGAAAACTCACTGTCACATTAGTTTCTCTCCTCCCTCCTCCTCCAGCCAAGCTGCCGACAGGGGTAGGCTCAGTGCTTCCTCCAACCCCCACACTCAGCAGGGGCTGCAAGGGCTCCCCTCTAGCTTGTAGCAGGGGCACTGGCTGAGGGAGAAGCCTCCCCAGGTAGCTTGCTGCCTGCATAAGAACAGTTTAAACTTAGGCCTGGTCTACATTACGTGTTTAAACCAAATTTAGCAGCATTAAACTGATTTAACCCTGCACCCGTCCACACAACGAGGCCCTTTATATCGATATAAAGGGCTCTTTAAACCAATTTCTGTACTCCTCCCAGACGAGAGGAGTAGCGCTGAAATCGGTATTGCCATGTCGGATTAGGGTTAGTGTGGCTGCAAATCGATGGTATTGGCCTCCAGGCGGTATCCCACAGTGCACCATTGTGATCGCTCTTGAAAGCAATCTGAACTCGGATGCACTGGCCAGGTAGACAGGAAAAGCCCCATGAACTTTTGAATTTCATTTCCTGTTTGCCCAGCATGGAGCTCTGATCAACACAGGTGGCGATGCAGTCCCAAATCCAAAAAGAGCTCCAGCATGGACCATACAGGAGATACTGGATCTAATCGCTGTGTGGGGAGACAAATCTGTTCTATCAGAGCTCCGTTACAGAAGACAAAATGACAAGCATTTGAAAAAATCTCCAGGCTATGACAGATAGAGGCCGCAGCATAGTGCTGTGTGACAAGCATAACGGAAAGCCAAAGAATCAGATGGACGCTCAGGGAGGGAGGGAGGGGGAACTGTGGACTCCAGCTATCCCACAGACCCTGCAGTCTCCGAAAAGTATTTGCATTCTTGGCTGAGCTCCCAATGCCAGAAAGGTCAAAAACATTTTCCTGGGTGTTTCAGGGTATATGTCGTCAATTTACACCCTTCCTCCCTCCCGAAAGAAAAGGGAAAAAAAAATGTTTCTTGTCTTTTTTCAATGTCACCCTATGTCTACTGTGTGCTGTGGTAGACAGGGTGCTGCAGCACTGAACACCAGCATCCCCTTCCCGGTGGCAGATGGTACAATATGACTGGTATCCATGTATGCATCAGCCCTGTGAGTGCTTGTCAAGGTTTTTTTCCCCCACTTTGAACTTTAGAGTACAAAGGTGTGGTACGCTGTCGACCAGCCGAATTAGTGTCTGGCACACTTTTTGTTCCCATCAAAACCTTCCCTGGGAAACCAGACCCAAACCCCTGGGTCTTAAAACAAGGAGAAATATAACCATCCCCTCCTTTCCCCCCCAGACTTTCCCCTCTCTGGGTTGCGTTGAGAGGCTTCACACCGATCCAAAACTCCTTGGGATCTTAAAACAAGGAGAGAATTAACCATTCGCCTTTCTATCCCCCCACCAATCCCTGGTAAGTTCAGACTCAATCCCTTGGATTTTAAAACAAGGAAAAATCAATCAGATTCTTAAAAAGAAAGCTTTTAATTAAAGAAAGAAAAAAGTAAAAGTTCTCTTCTGTAAAATCAGGATGGAAAATGCTTTACAAGGTACTCAGATTCATATAGACTAGAGAGAACCCCCCACACAGCCTTAAGTTTCAAAGTTACAGCAAAGGAGGTAAAAATCTTCGCAGCAAAAAGACACATTTACAAGTTGAGAAAACAAACATAAGTCTAATTCCGTCTGCCTGGCTACTACTTACAATTTTGAAACATGAAAGACTGATTCAGAAAGATTTGGAGAAGCCTGGATATATCCCGTCCCTCTCAGTCCCAAGAGTGAACAACGAACCAAACAAAAGCCACAAACAAGACTTCCCTCTACCAGATTTGAAAGTATCTTGTCCCTATTGGTCCTCTGTCAGGTGCCAGCCAGGATACTGAGCTTCTTAACCCTTTACAGGTAAAGAGACATTAACTCTTAGCCATCTGTTTATGACAGTGCTCCTGGCTGACCTCATAGGTCGGCCCGGGGCGCCTGGGTAAAAATGGGAATGACTCCTGCTCATTCCACGGCAGATGGTACAGAATGGCTGGTAACATCTGCCATCATAGCAACTGGAGGCTGAGCTCCATCAGCCCCTCCCCTTTCATGTCTAAAGAAAGATTCTGTACTGCTAGACTCAATAGCAGTGGGATGCTGGCTCCTCTCCCCCGCCATCCTTTAATCTCCTGCCTGGACTATCATAGCAGCTGGAGGCTCCCTCCCCCTCATTTTATCTCACTAAAAAGTCAGTGTTTTTTATTCCTGCATTCTTTATTATTCATCCACACAAATGGGGGAACACTGCCACGGTAGCCCAGGAGGTTGGGGAGGAGGGAAGCAATGGGTGGGATTGTTGCAGGGCACCCCTTAGAATGGCATGCAGCTCATCATTTCTGTGGGATCTCGGGGGCTCAGACCTGGAGCAGCTGTGTTCTCTGGTTCTCTAGTACACTTGCCCCATATTCTAGGCACGCTGACTCTGTTTTAGGACAAAACATAAAGAAGGGAATGACCCGGGGAGTCATTCCCATTTTTGTCCATGTGCCCCCGGCCGACCTCAAGCGAGGCCAGCTAGGAGCAGACCCATGATAGCGCAGAATTGACGAATGACTGATACTGTCATCTCATCTGCAATTCTGAATGCGCACAGCAGCGGTACAGAACGACTGGTAACCATCTACTGCTACCTGCAAGGTAAATTGATGCTGCTGTGATAGCACTGCAGTACCACTTTCCTGTCAGCAGCAATCCAGTACACATACGGTGACAGTGACAAAGGCAAGACGGGCATCCAGGGGAAAGGCGCGAAATGATTTGTCTGCCGTTGCTTTCACGGAGGAAGATTGAGTGACGACATTTACCCAGAATCACCCGCGACACTGTTTTTGCATTGGGATCTCAACCCAGAATTCCAATGGACGGGGGAGACTGCAGGAACTATGGGATAGCTACGGGATAGCTACCTAGAGTGCAACACTCCGGAAATCGACGCTAGTCTCTGTCCATGGACGAACACTGCTGAATTAATGTGCTTAGTGTGGCTGCGTGCACTCGACTTTATACAATCTGTTTTACAAAACCGGTTTATGTAAAATCGGAATAATCCTGTAATGTAGACATACCCTTAGCTGTTCACTGCGCGGTCTGAACCGCGAGATTCGAGGTTATTTCTGGCATCCTTGTTAATTTCACTCACAGTTGTTGAGGGGGGTGACCAAAGCCAAGGCAGTTCTTTTCTGTCCCTTGGATGAGGCGATGTTCAATAATATAATACACAAAAAATACAATCAAAATCCGGAACCGTTTCCAAGTTCAAATCTATCCCATTCCCTCCCCAGCAGAGTATCATGGTTGTGATGTCCAAACTGCTTGCAGATCCTCTTTGAAATGTTACTATTTTAAAAAAAACACATGGAGAACATGGTGGAAAGATGTGTTCTGCTGATCAGGGTTTATTTTGGGCAAAGCAATTTTGGTAAAACAACTAGAGATTCACAGGGAAAGCAAATAGCCCGATAGACAAAAGCACAAAGGGATTGGAGGAGAAAACTGGATATTCAGGGAAATTATTGTGCCTCCTTTGAAAGAAATAGTAGTTTTCATTCCACCCTCTTTATATATTGAATTAAAACACCTGAAATGTCCTTAGGATATAGGGGCTCACATCTCTTTTTGTTTTGATGGTGTTGGTGTCCTGCAGAGTGCGGAGTCTGAAATTGACAAAACTTTCTCTAAGTATCTTGTATGTTTCCCCCCAACAACCCTGAGTGAAATTAACAAGGATGCCAGAAACAGCCCCCAATCCTGTGGTCCTGGAGTGAATAGCTAAGTTTAAACTGTTCTTATGCAGGCAGCAGGCTACCTGGGGAGGCTTCTCCCTCAGCCAGTCCCCCTGCTACAAGCTAAAGGGAAGCCGCTGCAGCCCCTGCTGAGTGCAGGGGTCGGGGGAACGTGGAGCCTAGCCGTGACGGGAAGCCTGGCTGGAGGAGGAGGAAGGAGGACAAGAGAAAAATGTGACAGAGAGTTTTCAATTTTTCAGGCTTATTTCAATAGAAGTTTTATTACAGACAGTACTGGTAGTAGTAATAGTAGCTTTATTTTCTATATCTAAGTCATGCAATGGGAGGGATCCATGCAGCATGTAGGGGAGGTGGGTTGCATTTGTGTTTGGACTGGCCTCACCCCTTCCGTCTAAGGCCCCGCCCCTCCCGCGTGTGGAGGCGCGAGTGGAACCCATACCGGTAAGAGCTGGATTTTACTTTCACCCCTGTCTAGGAATTACCTTGGGGAAGTTCAGTGGCCTGTGTTGTACAGAAGGTCAGACTCACAATGGTCCCTCTTGGCCTTGGAATCTATGATCTATGACACCTTTTGTATGTGTGACAACATCAATAGTTAATCATTTTACTACAAAGCCAGACAAACTTTTTGTAGTCATTTTGTACCAGAGTAATCTGTGGACATGCATCTAGTAAAATCCCATCCTTCACCAAATACTGCATAATTTTATAGATGGTTTAGCATCCTTTTACTAAAGTTCTTTGAGATAAATTGGGATGCAACAGTTTTAAGAACTGATCATTTGAGACTGGGTTTCCACAGTGTGCTTATTTCTACGAAATTTCTTGCATTAAGAAAAAACGGCAGAAGTTCTACATTCAGGTTGTTAGTTTAGCGCTGGTGGCCCAATCAGCCCAGAACTGCGGCCCATGTGACATCCTCAGGGCCATAGAGGTAGTATTGGATGCAGCCCACATAAGACATATGTGGCCCACAATGATAAATAGGTTGAGAACCACTGGTTTAGTGGGAAACAGAAATAGAGTACAGGTTTAATGAAGTGTTTGAGACCTTTTGCTCAAAAGTTCTATGTAAGTGCAGTGTATTTGTAATATATTAAAATAGGATTTTTATTACTTTGTTGTTATTTATTTGTTTAATATGTATATTGCAGTATCTCCTACAGGAAAACCTGGGGCAGCACTGTGATAGTTACTGTACAAACATACAGTACATGAGAGTCCCTGCCTCAAAGAGTTTTAAGGCCCTGTAGTATAGAAGGAACGAAGGAACACGCTGGAATACAATTTGATGTTTTGGGTCTAGGAACCAGGAATGAACTTGCCCCCATGTCGAGCCTCCCAGAATTAGGGGAACTACTAGATCTTAAGAGCAAGATTGCATTCTTCTGAAACATCAGACATTGGCAAATGTCAAGGTAGGTGACTGAAGTTGGTGGATCAATAGTTTGATCAGGAATGGCAAACCTCACAGTACGTTCAGTTTGATCAGAGCAAAAACATGTTTTCACAGATTAAGAAAAGGAATACAAAAAACTCATTAGTATACTAAACAGGATTTAGAGTCTAAATTGCTGAGCCAGATTACTCTTTTTAAAGGGAAAACATGCACATCCAGGCATAGTCTCCTATGATAATAATAATAATGAGCAATAACAATAATATGAATAATATTTTGTTATAAGCCATATGGTTCTGTTATTGCTGTAAAGGCTGATGAAGCATTACATAAAGCAACCAACCAGGGGGGTTAGGGGATGTCGGAGAATACAAATATATGGAACTGACAAGAAAAAATACTCTTTCCAGAGCTGAAATTTTAAAAGTTTAAACAAGACACAGAATAGAATATTTTCACATTAGGCTACATTTTCTGGGGTAGTTTTTTTCCCCATTGTATTTTGACAAGACTTTAAATTTTAGCTTTAATTCTGTTAATTAATAACCAATCTATCTTTAGTATTTACATGGCCCCCATCTCCATAGTATGTGAGCACCTCACAATTTTTAATGTATTTATCCTCACAATATCCCTGTGAGGAAATATTATCCCCATTTTACAGATGGGGAACCAAAGCACAGAGAAGCTAAGTGACTTGTCCAAGGTCCCACTGGAAGTCTGTAGCTAAGCAGGGAATTGAACCTAGATCTCCTAAAGCCTCTGTTAGTGCCCTAATCACTGGACTATCCTTCCCAGAGTATAAAGATCAAGAGCCTGAATCTCTTGCACTAAGGCCCCTTTGAACTGCCAAAACAGTGTAAAGGAGTTGTGCTGTAAATGAGAATCAAGCCCCACTTTCACCTCTCTAATTATTAATTTAAGTAAACAAGGAAACCTTGTAAATTGCCACAATCCACAAGTCTCCCAGGCCATATGCCTGATACAGAGCTGAAGCACTATCATTGTCTATGTACCCAGTCTGCTCTCCCTATATTGACTGGGTACATGTCATCTCAGGACACAATGCAGAGATAAAATTTCTAGACACCATTAATGATTGCATCCTGAAGCAGCTACTCCTGGAACCCACAAGGGGAGAGGCAATTCCTAATTAAATCCTAAGTGGAGCACAGGATCTGGTCCAAGAAGTGAATATAGCTGAATCACTTAGTAGTAGTGACCATATGTAATTAAATATATCATCCTTTTGGGGGGGAAAGCCCTCAACTGTAGCATTTAACTTCAAAAAGGGGAACTAGATGAAAATGAAGAAGCTAGTTAAATGGAAATTAAAAGGAATAGTCATAAGAATGAAATGCCTGCAAGCCTCATGGAAACTTTTCAAAAAAGCATAATGGAGGCTCAAATTAAATGTATACCCCAAATTAAAAAAATAGTAAGAGGACCCAAAAAAAATGCCACTATGGCTAAACGCATAAAAGGAGGTGGTTAGAGGCATCCTTTAAAAATTGGAAGTCAAATTCTACTGAAGAAAATAGAAAGGAACATAAACTGGCAAATCAAGTGTAAAAGTATAATTAGGCAGGCCAAAAAAGATTGGAAGAGTAACTAGGAAAAGACACAAAAACTAACAGCAAAAAAAATATAAAAAGATCTAAGTACATCAGAGACAGGAAGACTGTGAAACCGTCAGTGAGGCCACTGGATGATTGAGGTACTAAAAGGAACTCAGAGAAGACAAGGCTGTTGCAGAGAAGCTAATGAATTCTTTGCATCCGTCTTCATTTCAGAGGAGATTCCCACAACTGAGCCATTCTTTTTAGGTGACAAATCTGAGGAACTGTCCCACAATAAGTTGTTGATAGAGGAGGTTTTGGAACAAACTGATAAATTAAACAGTAATATGTCACCAGGACCAGACTGAATTCATCCAAGAGTTCTGAAGGAACTGAGATAAGAAATTGCAGAACTACTGACTGTGATATGTAACCTATCACTTATATCAGCCTCTATAGCTATTCTCCAGTCATCTGGTAATGTAACTTCAATTTTTAAAAAAGGCTCCAAAGGTGATCCTGGCAATTACAGGCTGGCAAGCCTAACTTCAGTACCAGGCAAATTGATTTAAACTATAGTATATAACAGAATTATCAGATACACAGATGAATATGATTTGTTGGGGAAGATTCAACACAGCTTTTGTAACGGGAAATCATGACTCACAAATCTATTTAAAATTTTTGAGGGGTTCAGCAAACGTGGACAAGGGTGATCCAGTAGATACAGTGTACTTGGACTTTCAGAAAGCCTTTCACAAGGTCCCTTACCTCTTGAGAAAAGCAAGGAGTCATGGGAGAAGATCGTCTCATGGATCAGTAACTGGTTAAAAGATGTGTGGAGGGGAGGGGATGAAGGGTAGGAATAAATGGTCAGTTTTCAGAATGGAGAGGTAAATAGCAGTATCCCCCAAGGGTCTGTTCTGGACCCAGTTCTGTTCAACTTATTCATAAATGATCTGAAAAAGGGTAAACAGTGAGGTAGCAAAATTTGCAGATGATACAAAATTGCTCAAAATAGTAAGTTCAAAGCAGACTGCAAAGAGTTACAAAGGGATCTCACAAAACTGGGTGTCTGGGCAACAAAATGACAGCTAAAAGTCAATGTTGATAAATGCAAAGTAATGCACATTGGAATACATAATCCCAACTATATATACAAAATGAATGGGTCTACATTCGCTGTTGCCTAGTTTATAGTTCTCGGAAAACATCCACTCACTGTGCAGCAGTAATAAAAAAAAATTAACAATATGTTAGGAATCATTAGAAAAGGGATAGATGATAAGACAGTGAATATCATAATTCCAATATATAAAACCATGATACGCCAACACCTTGAATGTTCCCTGAAGTTCTGGTCATCCTGGCTCAAAAAAGATATATTAAAATTGGAAAAGGCACAGAGAAGGGCAATGAAAATAATTAGGGGTATGAAACAGCTTCCATATGAGGAGAGATTAAAAATCCTGGGGCCATTCAGTTTAGAAATAAGACAGAGGGCGGAGAGGGGGATATGATAGAGGTCTATAAATTCATGAATGGTGTGGAGAAAGCAAATTAGGAATCATTATTTACCCATTCATATAACACAAGAAATAGGGGGCACTCAAAATTAATAGCAGGTTTAAAACAAAAGGAAGGACTTCTTCACGCAAGGCACAGTCAGCCTATGGAACTGGTTGCCAGAGGATGCTGTGAAGGCCAACATTATAACTGGGTTCAAGAAAGAATTAGATAAATTCATGGAGCATATTCATCAATGGCTATTGGCCACGATGGTCAGGGATGCAATCCCAGACTCTGGGTGTCCCTAAGCCTCTGACTGCCAGATGCTGGGACTAGAAGACAGGGGATGGATCACTCAATAATTGCCCTGTTCTGTTCATTCCCTTTGAAGCATCTGGCATTGGCTGCTCTCAGAAGACAAGATACTGGGTTAGATGGACCACTGGTCTGCTCCAGTATGACCATTCTTACCATTGATCGATTTAGATCTCGTCTCATCTTACCTGGTTTATTTGAAAGTGTCATTATTCTCCTAAATAGAAAAGGTAGATCAGTGTCTTCAAGAAGAATGATCAGACTAATAGTTATCTGTTTTAGTAAATTGCAAAAAATTATCTGATTCACAGTAGGATTAAAAACTGAAACAGAAAAGGCCAGTTTGTGGATAGCCTGAACATACATGGGCTAGTGGATGACATGCAGGCATAACTGCAGTCCTTGCATTCAGAGAGGCACAAGCACTGCTCAGTGTAATAGTCTGCCGCAAAATTAGCCCTTATAAATTGCGTGGGTGAGGTTCTGTGGCCTGCAATGTGCAGGAGGTCAGACTAGATGATTAAAATGGTCCCTTATGACATTAAAGTCTGGTGAGTCTATGACAAAAGAGAAAATATTCAGCTATGATCTTGTCACTTCTCTACCAGCCAGCAGACTTTGCCCCACCTGGACAGGAATGCAAGCTGCACCCTTTCAAAAGGCATAGCAGCAATTTCCCTTCTGCTCTCAAAGACACGGGGCTTGTGTAACCCACACACCTCCTGGGTGTGGTGTTCTGTCCCCTCTAGAGGCACTGAGACTATTTAGATCAGGGGTGGGCAAACTTTTTGGCCTGAGGGCCACATCTGGGTATGGAAATTGAATATCAGACCATTCATGCTCACAAAATTGGGAGCTGGGGTGTGGAAGGAGGTGAGGGCTCTGGGGTGGAGCCAGAAATGAAGTTCCTGGCCAATGGGAGCTGTGAGGGCGGTGCTTGGGGCGGAGGCAGCATGCAGAACCCCCTGACTGCCTCTACGCATAGGAGCCAGAGCGGGGACATGCCGCTGCTTCCAGGAGCCACGCAGAGCCTCAGCATGCAAGAGCAGGGCAAGCCCTGGACCCCACTACCCAGCGGCAGCTCAAGGGCTGGATTAAAACATCTGAAGGACCAGATATGGATAGTTTGTCCACCCCTGATTTAGAGAGAGAGAAAGCAATTAATGAGTCTGCTCTACAGCCTTAGCTAACAGCCAATTGACTTTTCGCTCATGTAGTAGAGGCTCATGCACTAAGCTCCAGAGGTCCCAGGTTCAATCCTGCCCACTGATGACTAGGTTCTGTCAGCGTTACACTTGCATGAGACACAATGCCCCAAAATGCTCCTGCAGAGTTACTGGGCCTGTACATGACTCACTACCAAGGACACTGATTAAAAGCCACCATTTAGCCCAAAATGTCATTACAAAAAAATTCATTTATCTAATAGTCCTTTCCCGTCAACTGCTGAAATCATTACTTCAAGTTAGCTTTCAGCCATAACTATTGCATGAGTTTGGGAAAGGGGTTAAGGGAAAAATTTAGGTGTTCTCTTATTACAACAACAGGGAGCTCTCTGGAACAAATACATGGTGTAGTGTGAAGTTTGGTGAATGGGGAGCAAGAGCATCATTTCAAAGTAGATCGATGTAAAAGTCTTGTAATATCTGCAAGTAAGGATCATGTCATGGCTATAGGGTAATTTGGGGTTCCCTACACATCATATCCCAGTATTTCTGTAATTATTTTATTTACATACCTTTGTAAATAAAATAATTACAGAAATACTGGGCTATGACCAATTACCACCCAGCTACACTACTTGTTGATTATTCCCATACCTTACAGCTGTCTGTTTTTTTGTAGAATAAGCAATGCTTTCTTTCTTTTTTTGTAAAGCACCTAACATATCATGAGAACTTAATAGAATACAAATAATAGCCAGAAGCTTGCAATGAGAATCCCCTGGGTGGACCCCCTGCATCTGTGCAGTTCTCAGTGCAGGATCAGTGCCAATAATAATCATCAAACACAATGTAGGATGTTCTTGAGCGTGTTGGGAAAAGAATATATTTTTGTAACAAATTATCTGAAAAATTGGCTTCACTGAAATAGTCTTTATTATTTTAGGGGATGGAACAAGAAGAAGCCCTGAGGTAAAGCCCAGAGAGTATGTTTATGGTCATTACTGGAAGCATTCAAACAAGAACATGTTTTGCATTCAGTCACAATTTATTTTCTGAATATTCTTTTAAATATTTTGCATTTATTAACATATGTCCCAACTATCTGCTTTTAACTTCTGCTTGAAAAATCTAGCAACAATAAATCCTTATAACTGGTGACATCATGGCTCATTACAATGAATTGACACTGTAATATCATAAGCCAATATTGTAGGCCATCTATGTCTCCACTTAAAATGGAAAGCTAACTGCCAAAGGTCTATTGGCAAACACATTAATATATATGAAATTTAACTATAATAGCACAATTCAGAAATTAGTGCTGAATATGAAGAATCAGCTTTCTTAAGTAAAGGTGAATCACCCAAGTTTTATATTATCTGTTGTAGACATTCCTCAGTGAACTTTGGAATATTTCTGGATATTTCTTCTTTTAGCATTTGCTTTGTGAGACCTGTTATAAAGGGACTGGTGTAAACGTGGAGATGAAAAGACTAATATTCTACAGTAGACTCTGAGTTCCACCAAAGTCTCTCACTTTTTCGATGTGAGAAATGCAATGTTGCTGCTTCGCTCAGAATATCTGAGGGTCATTCTGCTACAAAAAAGCTAGTGAACCTTGTCAAGTATTCTTGATTTTGTTCAGCAAAACTGTAAATATTAACAAGTGTTCATTTAAAAAAGTATTTTTCCCTCTCACTGTGTGGGTCGTTATGTATATAACTATATAGATCAAGATCAGAAGACCTGTTGTGTCCAGTGATTCTTTCTCAGGCAAAACTCCCACTGAAATCAATGGACTATTGAATTCCTCAGTAAGGAATACATGATTTGGCCCGCCCTTTGTATATTTCTTGACATAAAGTATAGAATGGGATTTATCTAGGACTGAACCAATCTCTAGAGAAAATGTATTCTAATCCTTTTTAAATGTGGATTGGGGGCGGTGTGTATGTGAGAGATCCTTTTATTACATCTGTACTAATATTCAGACAGGCTTATAGTGCACTAATGAACAGGACCAATTATTATACAAAATTAAAATCTGCTTTTTCTTTGAAGTTTTATTTTGGTCATTTGTGTGATGACAATTGTTAGAAAGTGGTGGACCAATTCTGTGGTCCAGTGAAACCTTCTGTGACTTCAGTAGAAATACGGCTAGTGCAAAGAACCACAGACTTGGGACTCAAGTCTTTATCAAAATGGTACCTTACTTAAAGTAACTAATGACTGATTTTTATTCTGGGTCAAATGTTGCTTGCCTTGCACATACAAGCAGTTCTGTTTAGCAATGGGACTACTCATGTGAGTCAGAAGTGCAACATTGGCCCCAAATGGGCATATTGTAATTGAATTTAAAAAGAAAAAGAAATTATAGGTGAGAGTGGATTGTCCTGTGAAATTGCTAATGAAATAATAGTTAAACATTTAACAAAATGCAAAGTTCTGGAAACAAGGACAAACTGTTCTGTATTTTGGTGAAAAAATCTCCGACACCATTAGGATCACCACAAGCTCAAACTACAATGTGGTTTATCCCATCAATATTATATAGCACCATCTGTCATCAAAGCAAGTTTTGATTGGCCAATGGTTCATCCAAATGATGGCACAAATTCTTGTCATATTAAAAATGGCTGTTAGGTTTTATTGTGAGGTCCTTTATGAGGTTTGGCCTATATAAACTGAAAGGCCTGGTAGTTGTGAATGTGGGAGGCATTTTGCTTGCACTTGCAAGCCATTCCTTATTTCAAGTACTGCTAATATCGGCTGAGAGGACCCATCTGATCCTTCACCCAACTGAAGACTGTACATGCTGTCAAGTATTAAGGCTTACCAGCTGGCACTGGCTACCACCACTAGTACTAACTCGGTTCTCAGCCAGAACATACAAAACCTTGTAAGTATAGAAGATAGCTGAGCTGATGCCTCTAGCCTTTCCATGTTTGAGGGCCCACTGAACAGATAAGATCTGTGATGGATATTTGGATGGTTGATGCCAGGACCACCAGACTAGCTTTCCCTGAAAGGACATCTTTTCAGGGTCGTATGCAATATTGTTGTAGCTGTGTTTGTTCCAGGATATTAGAGAGGCAAACCTGAAGAAGAGCTCTGTGTAAGCTCAAAAGCTTGTCTCTCCTACCAACAGAAGTTGGTCCAATAAAGGGTATTACCTCACCCACCTTGTCTCATCTTTTCAGGAATAGGTCCGGGAGTTGGTCCTGGAGTTAAGTGACCAAATGCTGTCCTAGGGGCTCCATCCAATGGCAATGCACCCATTAATAAAGGCAGGCTAGCATTGCTATGATTGTGGGAGAAAGAAAAGAAAGTCACTCTTTTGAGTCCGCCTAACTTGGCTGTAAATAGGTGGTCATGGCAGATAACTAAATGGTAGAACTCATGTTCTTGGTATTTAAAAAATAAATGAAAGCTAATCTTTATATAAATATTTTTTCAGTTAGATCAAAAAATAATTAAAAGTAATTTTTACAGCTGCGCCTGAGTTGATACTACATTTATCGCTGAATTCCCCTGCCAGTTTTTGTGGTTTGTGATCACATTTTCATTTGTTTAAAAAAACGTTTTTTTCTCCCCTGTTGCTGCACAAAACACCATACAAACAACAGGGGGAAATGATGAAACTGACTACACCCAGTTTACAAAGTAAACAAACTGAAAATCAATACGTTTTTCCTCTAATCTCTTTCAGTTACAGTAATATTAGGGTTTACTTACAAAAATAGTAGTTACAACATTTTGGGGAAGAATTGTGACTTTTAAGTTGACTGGGGCCTATTTAAATTTTTTAATGACACAAGCTCTTTTGGACAGGTTTTCAATAATGGTTTTTATTTGTATGAATTAGCTCTCCTCCATTAAAAAATGACTAATTGTGTATGTGAGTGTGTGTATTTACAAAGCCAATTTTAATTGAGTGTAATCCTTTTCATAAAATTAAAATAATGAAAAACCATTCTAACTTGCATCTTCTCTAACATGCAATCAGTGTTTTAATCATTATGCCCATACAGTTTATTATGAATTATTATAATTATTATTTAGTTAGATAAAACAGCACAAATCCTAAACTATGTAATTGATATATTGAAATGTAGCTTTTCCCCAAGCACGTTTCAAATAAATAAATATTTAACACTTCCCATATACAGTGCACTACATATATTAGAATGAATCCTTGCAACAGCCCTATGTGGTAAATAATTACAGTAAATAGTCACCATTTTCCAGATGGGAAAACTACCACAAACACAGGCCAAACAATATGTCAAAGACCATACCCCGTGACCCCAATCCTGCCTAGGTAGAACTCAGTTAATGATCTGGACCTAATTCAGTGGTAGATTGGGAATGAGAACACAGAAGCCCTGGCTATAAGTCCTAAACCACACTGTCACTCACTTTCATAACTAAATTGTGTTACTGTCACTTTGATGCTGATGGAAAAATTAATTTACAAATATTGTATCTCTTCCTTGAACATCCAGATTAGCAAACTAAAATAGCAAATAATCTACATCATCCTGACTATGACACAAGTCTAGGTAAAACTTTCTGTAGATATGCATTTTGTTAGAACGCCAAGCTCAGAGAGCAAATACCTCTGATGACTGATGTTTGCACCAGTAAATTGATTTACCTTTTTTTTTAAAAGAGCTGATGCAAGTTTGACAAAGGGAGGTGTTGGGGTATCGTTGTTGCTGATTGGTTCATCCAATACACTCCCATTTGTCTTTAAATGATTGTCCAGCTGCACAAGGTCTCGTATGAGCCAACTTTCTATTACAGGTGCAAGTCAAGATATTACTTGCTTAGAAAGCAAGCAAGCAAGATTACGTGTTTGATTTGGAGGTAAACCTAAAAATGTAACTTTACAATGTCTATTCATTTTATTGTATATTTCTTCCACCTAACAAATTTTAAACTGAAGAATTTGAGAAATAACTTTGTGCAAATGTAATTCATTTGTAAATTTAAACAAAGTGTGAAGAAGTGGCAGTTAAGATTTGATATACTGTAGTTGTAATTGGCATTAGCAGGTGTATTGGTTTTTACATCAGGCATGAAATTCAGTCCCCTTTTTTTGGACAGAAAATCAAAATCTAAGAAAGAAATGAAATAGCAGGAGGTCTAAAATTGACCAGATAATTAGGAGTGATATGTTTGTGTTCTTTTAGGGCCTCTGGTTAACTACTAAGAATTTTTATCAAGACTCTTGGCTTACCTGGCTAACATCCAAGTAAGTAAATGAATATGAAAATAAATTGTTCATTTTAATTGTGTGTTTACTTTAAGGTAGCAATTATGGCACTTTTTGTCTTCAAATTGCTTTAAAAACAACATTTATTCTTTAAAAGGATTGTCATTGAGACAGAGTCTGGAAAATCTATAGATTTCTAAACTGTGATAGGACATAAGAATACCAGCCATTGCAAAATGCGTGAAAATGCAACTGTTAGGCAAATAAGCCAAGGTCACAGATAAACCTAAATGATAAATCTCAGCTTATTCAGAATCCTAGATGCAGCGCAGAAAGTAAATCAAAATTACTATGAAATAAAATGGAAAAACAAGTTCATGTTTTTCTTAATTGTTTCATTACCTATTAAAAAGCAGTTATTTGAACACATTTTCTGAGTCCCTTTTACAAAACTATGTTCTATTCTAAAGCAAAGCAGATGAACATAGCCCTAGGTTTTGAGAGAAATATTGCTTTAGAAGGGTAATTCTTTGTGCATCCAATATTTTCATTTTAATGTAATATCTTAAAAGAAAAAGTCATCCTTTTGTTTCAGCCTGTCTTCTTGTTCCACAAGAAGCAGCAAAAGCCTATGCATGTTATAGCTGAATTTAAGGAACATAGTTAAGCTATTAGACTTTTCTGACATGTATACCTAAGGGAAAAAATAGTAGTGGTCTAAAATAGAAAAAGGAGCTGGTGTATAATATTGCCGTTTAGCACAGCATTTGCAGTTCTTCCCTTTTTTTATGTTTGTGCCTTTAGAATTCTTTGTGGGGAAAAGACACTGTTTCTAAACATTGTAGCTTGTACTTCTTAGGGTAGCAGTAGCAATACCCAGTGGTGGCTGGCAATGGAGCATGTGAAATCTGCATTACATCTTTGATATATAGGCCACCTATTGGAAGATTGGAATTTTATGTGAACAGTGTGTTTTATGTGAATAGATTCTTTTGAAGGTGAAGTACATCAGAGATTTTGAACGCAGGATTTTTTTTCCACCCTAGATACAAGTTAAAAATAGGTTTGCCTGTACTTACTTGTCTGAGGTGATCATATTTCAGAAGTTTGCACAATAAATAACTGATTCCACACAGATTTGGGTAAGATTAACTAACCATTTCAATGCATTCACTGCCTTGCATAAAATATGCTTTGGAAATATTTATATGTTTCTGGAAAAAAAAATGAGCTTCCAATTATGTGAATAAATAACATAGACCCTGCTTCTACAAATACTTATGCAAGTGTCCAAGTTTACTTATATGAGTAGTACCAGTGATTTCAACAAAATTTCTCATATGCGTAAAGTTACATATACATATTTGCAGGACTGGAACCTAAGGATTGGACTGTAAAAAGTCTGTAATCTGTAAAATACATGGTAGTAATATCTGAACAAAATATATATGCATATTAATTAGTAGTCTTTTTTATTAAATAAAAATGTATACAATTTCAGAGAGAAAAGGTGAGTGAAGTAATATCTTTTATTAGACCAACTTCTGTTGGGGAAAGAGACAAGTTGTCGAGCTACACAAAACTCTTCTTCAGCTCTGTACAGCTCTAAAGCTTGTCTCTTCCATCAACAGAAGCTGCTCCAATAAAAGATATTACCTCATCCCTCTTGTCTCTCTCCTATCCTGGGACCAACACAGCTACAACAGTACTGCAAACTACAATTTAAGATTTCATTAGGTATGAGAAGTGTTCAGAGTAAGGAACACTATCCTGACAGAGTGACTGATTAAAATTTTTCCAAATAAATGATCATGGAATTGAGGTGAGCAATGTGCCAGTCTTCAGTTATGCCCTGATCCTGCAAGCCCTTAAGCACAAGAGTAGCTTTGGGCATGTGCATATTCCCACAGAGTCTGGAACTACTCACATTGAGGGCTGTTCTTACCCACACACAGAGTACACAGCTGCATAGGGCACCAGGAAATTTCCTGGTGCCCTGTACAGCTGCATGCTGCTCCCGCCCGCTCCCCTGAGCTCTGCAGCAGGGCCGGGGCACTGCACTCACCAGCAGCGGGAGTGCAGCGACCCAGCATCAGCCACACCACTGGTGAGTGCTGGGGGTGGTTCCTCCCTGCCCTCGAAGTCAGTCCCTTCCCTCTTCCCCCCCATCCCAGGAGGCCTGCGACCCACCCCCCTACTCCCCTTCCACGGAAGCCTGGGGCCTGCTCCTCCCTGAAGAGGCCTGGGGCCCTACACCCCCGGCGGGGGCGGGTGCATAAGGCCCCAGAATAGCTAGGGATGGCTCTGCTCATATAACCAAAGTTGCTCGTGTGTCTGCAAGAGTTTGCAAGACCGGTGACGTGGAGAGAAGGATTTCAACAAATTACGGTCCCAATCCTCCAAACACTGATGAAGATCAAGGGAACTGCTTGTGGTAATAAGCACTACACTCATTAGTAAGTGTTTACAGGATTGGGACCTAAAATTAATGATGATTCAGTACCAAGCGCCTGATCCTGAAAACAGTTCCACACATGAGTAATTTTATAGTCCTTAAGACAAGAAGTAAAATAAGTCACTTAAATAACTGTTTGAAGGATCAGCCTTTAAAATAGTACCCACAACCTAATACATATTTTTCTGTCATATTCTTCTTTCCTTTCCAAATATAGTACAGACTGTGCAGTACAGAATTTCTCTTTTAGCCTAATCTCTCTGTAAATTAATCCATGGTAAAGTTTCTGCTACACTGTTCTCTTTGTTCCTCAACACTAAAAATGTCAGTATAGCAGTGCTGATACAATTGGAAGAATATTTCTAAAGCGAGCATTTATTAGTGTTCACAACAGAGATTTTCTTCATCACTAGCAGGTTGTATGTTCGATTGCCTCATTTATTTGTCTGATTTTCTTAGATATAGATTTAAAATAAACATCTGGATACTATATGAATCTGCTTCTTGGAACACAAAAAAGTTTGGTTTTAGAGATACTGCTATGAATGAGTTTACCATTGTCTCAGGAAGGACCCAGTTCTTTTCATTACTTCAGCTGGAGTTATTCATGTCCTCATTGGGCAAAATCAGATCCTTGGAATGTAAGCCTGCCTAGCTATCTCTGACCTAATGCCAGATTCAGTAATCAGTCTCAGTCTAAGTCCTGGAGTGGCAGCAGAAAGGAATAAACAGAGCAGCTATCTCTGGTAGGAAATTGGCAAAAAACACCTTGATATTCTTTTACAGTTCAATTATTAGATAAAAATAAATGTTACTAGAGCAAGGAAATTTATTGTAGTTTTTGACACAATGTCAGTTTTAGCCTCCAGTGTTGGTGTTTAAAGTTTACATTTACATTTTGCACACACACTTTAATGTTGCGCTGCTAAAAATAAGTTTGAGACTGCAGATATTAGAAATGGCATATTTGTGGCTATATAGACTAGTGAAAGTTTGGTAATTAAGTGCAGAACTAAACATTCATGAATGCAAAAACTGGAGAATTTTTAATAAGTAGTTGAAGGCATAGGGCTAGAGTAAAGCAAAAATAGAATTTTGCTTGCGCTGGGTTTTTTAATACTAATTTTTATCCTGCAATGTTTCTAGGCATTTATAGCATTAAGAATACAGTATTTTATTTTCTGGTACATAACTCAGGAAATATATGGTGGATTCTTTTAATGTGTTATACTGGGAGGCACAAAGATAAAGAGTCAGGGGTCCATAGTTCAGTAACCAGCTATATGACTTGCAGCAAGTCACTTCATCTCTCTATGCCTTTGTTTCTCCTTCTGTGAAATGGGGGTATTATTATTAAGTCATTTTGGTAAAGTACTTACGGAAGGAAAAAAATGCTGTACAACTGCATAATATTAGTGGTTTATTATCAAACACGGGAACGAGTAAGCAGATGTAAAAGTGTATCTGTAAACTGAGATTGTAAAGATCAACTTATGTTAATGCCAAAGACAAATCATCATAGTATATATTTTATAAAGTATATAGTTTATATTGGGCCATATAAAAAGATGATTATATATCCAGATTATTATTATTTATCCAGACCCCCCTCTTGTGAGAGTAAAGGCATATTAAACTGTGTAAATATGTAATAATTCTGTTTGAGAGATAGTTTTAAATTATATAAACTATCTAAAAGTTTTGATGGACAAGTATTAAACTGAGATATGATAGGGTGAAGTGCATAGTGCAGCCAGCAGCAGCTTGATTATTTTTAACATGTAGCCATACTTATCTAGCAATATACGTTTCAAAACGCCAAGTGTTTCCTTCAGAAAAATAATCTTCATACAATGGTCAATAAAGTTTATATATAGCATTTCCTTATCAACAACCCAACCCTGATGTATTTAATCTCAGGTGAAGGGTGCATCTTAATGGTTATCCAGGGTATCAATTAAAGAGAAAGAATTTAACAAATTAATTGTTGCCAGATTTTACGTTAAATCTGTTTACAGTGATAGTTATTTATAGATAGACTATATATACCTGTGTTTTATTATTATTCTAGAAGAGGTTGGAAATCTATTGTGTAGGTCTGTCTTCTTACATTTTGAGAAAGACCGAGTGGAAAGATGTTGTATAAAAAAAGAGTATTGTGCTTGTATTTATCCAGAATTGTCCCAATCTGCAGCAGTTGCCTCTCTTAATGTTATTACAAAGAACAAGCACAAACAGAGTGAATCACACTCATTTATCTAATTTGAGGAAAATCCTAATGAGTTATTTTGTGATCTGTTTGCAGAACAGAGTGTTCTGAAAGTTAACACATGGTGGAGAGAACCTGTAAGCAGAAGGTACAGTATTGTTTACACTGTAGAAGCTAGAAAGCGCTGACCACTCAAATGGATCGCATGGAACTGCAAAATGTCAACATCAAACTTGATGAGGAGAGCAATAGCGGAGAAAGCATTGAAGACAGCTACACTGATATAATAGATCCAGAAAAGGCTACTATTAGCAGGTATGTACTTAAATAAAAAGTTCTTTATGTTCAGACCAAAAAGAGGTAATCAAAGACTAACAGATGCACCAGACTTTCACTTATAGCATCCTGAAATTAAATTCAGATTAGGTCACAAATTAAAACTAGTCTGATTGTTTAGTGGCTATTCCCCAAATCACAAAATCACTGCACTCTTTGACATGATTATCATCGTGGGTAGAATAGCTGAGACATTCCAGGTCAATAACGAGGTGCATTGGTAAAATCTGTGCTGAGATTTGCCATCACTGACTCTCCAGTTCATGACTCTGAACACAAGCTGTCCAATATCATAAACACTCAGTTCTCATAATACCTGTATATTTATAAAGGCAGTTGCAGGGTTCTTTCACTCAGAATTGTTTGTTTGCAATTTACATGATCAGAGGTCTCTTAGTTTTAAAACCTGTAGTCTTCAAACTAATTTCAAGACAAAGCAATGGCCTTTTAAACATGCAATTCCAATGTGAAAGTTTTATACAGAGAAGCAGTTTATTTCTTCTTTTACTTTACTCATTAATAGAAAAATTTCTGGAGAATGTCTCCGTTAAGACCAAGAAATCAAATAGAAATCCAGTGATTCTCTGAGCTAAACTTAATATTGACTGTTAAGAAACATCACAATTTTAAGTCCGGCTTTACTGAGGCAAAACTTTAGTAAAAATCAATAGGAATAGGGGGTTCTGAGCAACACTGAAAATCAGGCCACGTCATTAAGTACCTAAATATGGAGTTAGGAGCATAACTTTGAGAACCCACATTTGAAAATCCTGGCCATTGCTCTTAGATGACACATATGGCTCCAGAATACAATTTAACTCTTAAAATAATATATTTCTTCAGTGCCCCTAAACACAGCCAGGCCAAAGTTCAGATCTGGATCCAAACTTTGGCAACCAGGGGAGAACTAGGATTTCACACTGATCCTCTGTAAAGATAAGGTTTACCTGGAAAGTCAACTCAAATATTCCCCGGGTGTGCTTGGATCCTGTAGTTCCATTTAGGTTCATATCAACCTCTTCCTGTTTAAGGTCCTGGTCTTGCAATTAAATCTGCTAGTGTTGATCCTGCACCTCCAGAATGTTCTTGGGGTTCCATGCTAGCAGATCTGAGTACAGGATCGAGGTCTAAAGACAAATAATACATAAGAGTTCAGATATGGTACATAAAGCACTGAGTGACCAGTAGTTGGAATTATTGCATTGTGGTGCAATAGGCCTTTTTGTTGGTGGAAAGTGGTTTTATTTTATATGAGTAAATAATAGCAATTCTTCCGGGGCGGAGTTAACAGTGATAGGGTTCACAGAAATGTCTTTTGAGGAGGGATTAGAAATGGGAGAGGTGGATACTTGGTATACAGGGCTTCTGAGGTAAAGGATAAGGGGTAGCCTGCAAGAATGTAAATAAAATGAACAGGATGTGTGATATTGGGAAGGAAAATTCTGCTAAGGAAGGCAGCACTGTTGACAGAAGTTGGGAGATGTATTCAAAGCTATGAATCTGCCATGTGTGGTTTAGACTTTTTTAAAACTAAACAAAGTTTGTAGGCCCAATCCTGAGTGTCTCATTCAGTTTTAATGCAGTGCTTCCTTCAGTAAAACTCCCATTGACATCTGTGGGAGTTTTGCTAGAGGAAACACTGAATAAAAGTGAGTAAGGAGCTTTGAATACAGAGCCTGACTGTTGCAGTTGGAGTCTTTCCAGTGGTTCCAGTGAGCACTGAATTGGACCATTAGTCTCTTGTGTGTAGTAAACTTTATTTATTGTTTTTTTATTTTGCTGTTTCTTTGTGTTCAGTCAATTTGCTAACGATGATGCAGAAAGTCAGAAGTTCCTTCCAAATGGATTTCTGGGCAAAAAGAAATTGGCAGACTATCAGGAGGAATATGTAAGTTTATTATTAGTTTTTAAGTGTTAGAAACAGAAATATTGGAAAGTAGGGACAATCTACATGAGTCTCTTTGAAAATGTAAACAATGTTACTGCAAAACTCACCAAAGCATCTAACCAGCATATTCTGTTTATTCCTGCTTTAGTAGAGCGGTTACAATTTGGCTGCCTTGATCATTTAAAGTATGAAGTCATGGCTCTACTCTGACTATAAACATGGCACCACAAAGTTCAACATGGATTGTGTCTCAATGATTACTAGATAAAATATGCTCTGTTTACATGTAAATAAGCATTTTCTTTCCAACTATCAGCCCTGCAAACTCACTCTAGCATCTGATAATTAAGCTGGGGTCTTTCTTCCCTGCCAGCCCCAATAGTAAAGGTTCCTTTGATTAAATGCTGCCCTCAGTAACTCAGTTCCAGCCCATTGTTCCAGTTACAATTATTAGCTTTACATTGACTTACACAGGTGTTACTCTGAGGGTACTGTTTGGCCCACAGAATATCTATTACTGCTAATGGTAGAGAAGCTTGAATTTTAAATCCCAGGTTCAAGCTTTCAGGTAGTTTGAAAAAAATCTTGTAATCTGTAGATGAAGCAAATAAACATGCACCCAGCAGTGCCAATTTTAGTCACATTTCAGTTTACAGCCGGACTTTAATGTGATCAGCTTAAAACAGTGGGGCCAGATGTGATCTTATTTACACCAGTCTTAGGCTCCAATCATGCAAGTGTATACATGCTTAGGTTTACATACAAATAGTCCCACTGAACTCTAACGGACTTCTCCCATGTGCAAAGTTAAGTATGTGTCTAAGGCCTGGATGCACAAAAGGAGTTAGGCATTGTGACGCTGAACAGCACAGCACCTATATTTTAGGCATGTAGAAAATCACAGGAACACACTGCAATCCAGAAAGTCTGAGTTAGGTTCTTAGACTGTGATTCACAAAATCCAGCATGGTAGACAGGGAGCCATCTAAGCTAGCCAGTGGGACATGCTGATCAGAAAGGTATGCACTAAGTCCCGCCTCTCTCACAGAGATAGGTGCCTAAATCCAGACTGCAGGAAGGCCTTTCTCTGCTAGTGATTCGGAGCTGGGGAACCCTCTTTGGAGTGAGGCACTTGTTCCTGTTTTTGTAAGAAGCTGGAGCGCAGAGGAGAGAGCACCTTCATCGGGCTATGAGATATTCTGATGTGTGACACCCTCAGTCTCTCCTATTGAGCCTATTCCAATGTGGATAAACAATTAAAGCGTCATTGAGGTGGAGGTGGAGCCGAGTGAGCGAGAGAGTGAGAATGACTTTTTAGCCTGGTGGTCAGAGCATTCACTCGCGATGTGAGAGACCCTGGATCCAGTCCCTTGCTCCACTGACTCTAATCATTTATTCAGAGTGGAACAGCTTCAACAGGAGAGACTGAGGGAGCCCTACATCAGGGTATCCTATAGCCCAGTGGTTAGAACACTCACCCGAGAGGTGGCAAATCCCTTTTCCCCCTGGAGTGTCCCACATCCTAGGACAGGGATCAGCAACCTTTGGCACGCGGCCCATCAGGGAAAGCCCCTGGCAGGCTGGGCCAGTTTGTTTACCTACCGCGTCCACAGGTTCAGCCAATTGCAGCGGAAAGGGCAGCCAGCACATCCCTTGGCCTGCACCGCTTCTCACAGCCCTCATTGGCCTGGTGTGGCAAACCATAGCCAGTGGGAGCTGCGATCGACCAAACCTGCGGACACGGCAGGTAAACAAACCGGCCTGGCCCACCAGAGGCTTTCCCTGATGGGCCACGTGCCAAAGGTTGCCAATCCCTGTCCTAGATGAATACCCTAATTACTGGTCTAAAAGCTAGAGAGTGAGGTCCCAGCTGTTTGTGTGATCTCACTTGAGGGGCCTGATCCCAGATTAATCCCTGCACATGACTTATCCAGGCAATGCTTATCTTTCCTTGCTTAGTGAATCATTCTGAGACAGGCACAGGACAGCTAGAGGGAGGCTGCAGTGCAAATGCCCAAAGACAGAAAGACAGATGACTCATTAACTTTTACTGGAGCAACATGGGTGCCAAGGGAGTTCAGTGGGAGCTTTGTGAATCACAGTGGAGCCTAAAACTGGATTTTAGGTGGCTAAACCCAGACTTAGGTGCGTAAGTCTGGGGTTTAGCCAACTAAATACTTTTGTGAATCTAGGCCCAGATTTTTACAGGATCAGGACCCTGTATCGTAAACTTCTGTGAGCAGGATTTTTCCTTCATGTGGGTTCTTTCATGTGGGTTTGTGGTCTATAAAACAACCTGAACTCTACTATAGTATAAATATTTAATAACAATACTAAATCATTCACTGCACAGTGAAGTTACTCCACTGGTGTAAATGAGAATACAGCCCAAAGAGCTAGTTTTTTCCACTTTTGTATGTTGGTGTTTTTCTTTATTCAGGCCTGTTATGACCAAAAAAGATGACATTTATGGTTCTTAGTGACACAGTGTAACTGTAGTCGTTGCTGGCAGTTTTATTTTGATTGGTTTTTAGTATGGACATAACTCTACACCCCATTTGAACAAAAGAAAGCTATTGTGTTGATGCTGCAAACACATACTACTGTGACAATACTTGAAGTGAGGGGAGTTCTCATAATAGTGCTATTCTTGTATGCCCTCTGAGGTAGCTAGGGATCCTAGGCACTCTGGTAATACAAGTAATAAATGGTAAATACTAGTTCTGTGGTAAAAAATGTTGGTAGGATCAGGCAGTGTGGCAAGACAATATTCATAGTACTCAACAGAGGAAGGGAAAGCCGGCAACTTGAAAAAGCACAGTTTTACACTGCACTCATTAAGCCACAACTTAACTACCATGTTTTTTGTTGTTTTCAATAGAATCCAGGAACTACTTCCTTTGGAATGTCAGCATTTAACCTGAGCAATGCCATCATGGGGAGTGGCATCTTAGGGCTGTCATATGCCATGGCCAACACAGGAATTATACTTTTTGTGTAAGTATTCAAAAAGTGGCTCAGAAAAGTAGGGAGAATATAATTAATGAGCTAGCGTCAGTGATTCTGTGATTAGAAAAAAATGCTTAAGTGAAGAACAACATTTTATAGATAATGAGATTTTTAAGGTCTCCAGTAATGAAAACTGTTTAACAGTATTGCAAGACTCCGTCTAATGATGATAAACGATCCTAATGTCAGTTGTGTTTTGTATTAAATTCATTGCTGGGAATTTATACTGTCTAGTCAAAAACCAAATTGGAAGGACAGTGTACTTCTTTCTCCTAAAATAACAACAGCATTCCCACTATTTCAGTACAGGCAATTCCACACAAGCAGTAAAGTATACATTTATTTATATGTTTATAATTATAACTTTGTAGAGACAGAAGAAGAATGCTTTGTGCCCATATAACTCTAGCCCTGAAACAAAGTGGGGGCTTAATGCAAATATGGTTACAGATTTACCAATATTTAATGTCAGCCACTCTCTCTAAAGTTGGTCTGTACCACTGAAGACAGAAATGGCATGTTGCTGACATACAGTATGTACACAGCATATGCTTTGATAGACACCAACAGGCATCTATGTGCAGACATCCCTGGCTACCCCTATCAGATTGAGAGACAACATTTAAAAGTTGTCCCACTTTAGTAAGTGGCTTTAGTTTTATAATCTGGTTGTTTATGTGGGCCTTAATGCTAATCCTCCTTTGTTTAGTAGAAAGCGTAGAATGCAGTGTGGGTGATTGCTTTACATTACCGGAAAAAATTAAACCTTCAGACCAGCTTGCAGAGTTTTCTCTGTGAGATTCCTCTTGACTTTTGAAAGTTGTGTAACAAAAACTGCAGCAGGCTCTGAAACTGTATACTTAGGTCCCAAGAGAGAATGGCATCTCCTATTTTTGAATGCAGAGTTTTTGCCTGAAATTAAATATAAGGGTAGATGCTACCACTTTGACAGCTAACTACCTGACAGCACCTACAAATCAGGTAGTTAAATGTCTTAGTGAGAGCAGAAATGGAAACTGGTTTTAAAAGGGAGTGCTCTAGAGCCAAGAAACTTTGAAAGGCTTTTTAAAAAACTTTTTAGAGTTCAAAACTCTTCTTCTTTAGGGTGTTCAGTAATAACCAACCTGGCTATGAAGTATCTCTATTCCATTGTATATTAGCCCTGGCTAAAAAAATTCTACTATATCTTCTAAATCCTAACTGATAGGGTTCCACACATTCAAAACTATGGCTAACAAATCTTAAATTTAACATAAACACTATCATGAGCCAGTCACGTTAGCTTTGGCAGAAATAAAAATTGTCACCCTTAGACTGGGATAATGTTTAAATAGTGCCATCTAATAAAAAATAAACCTAAACCCCTTTCTTCACCCAGCAGCTCACTTTCTGTCCTATCATAGTTTCATACTTTTGGGATGAGAACATCCTCCCTTCTTGTGTGGCAGAGTCTCATTTAAAAGCAGACTAGTTTGTGGAGGATATCATTACTTCGGTGTCAGGCATCTACTTGCTATACATGATCCTTTACTTATAGATTGTGACTTAAGCTTTCAAAAGGATTGCAAAATTCCATTTGCCAAATGAAAACTACTGTACTAATCCTAATTCAGGTTATATTTACTGTCACTAATGTATTGTTCAGAGATGGCCTGAATGCTCCCTTTCAGTGAGATTTTCCACAGGAGGGGAGAAATGTTCCTAAAGTTCAGAAGGTATAACCCTGTAGTGGCCTCCCTGCTTTCTCCCCACACAGGGGAATGGTTTGCAGCAGCATGGAGGGGAAAGGGGATGTGACCTTGAAATTCCACAGCTCTACAAAATCCACAAGAAATTCAGGTCCCAACCCCACATGGATCTACATGGTGGACCAGCACCTTTACACTGACCCCAGTCTCTCTTTCCTCTTGTACTATAGCTAATTCAGGAGCCTTGCTATCATTCAATTCCTTACGTACCTTTCTGCGTGGGGTAGAAGGCCATGGATTGCTGGCTTCATGCTGCAATAATCAGCATTAACTCCCGTGTGGATTTTACACCCAAATCTTCTAGTTAATAGGAGAGTAGCTACATAGAGTACCCCAGAATATCTCCCCCAAAATAAGTACAACTCAGTCATGCAGTGTTTATGGGAGCTTTTCACAGGCTGAAGGCAAGGGGGTGAGCAGTATGCTACCCAGAATATAGTGACTCATAGACTTTAAGGCCAGAAGGGACCATCATGATCATCTAGTCTGACCTCCTGCACATTACAGGCTACAGAACCTCACCCACCCACTCCTGTAATAAACCCATAATCTTGGCCGAGTGACTGAAGTTCTCAAATGATCATTTCAAGAGAATCCACCATTTACACTAGTTTAAACCTGCAAGTGACCAGTGCCTCATGCTGCAGAAGAAGATGAAAAACCCCAGGATCTCTTTCAATCAGACCCAGGGGGAAATTCCTTCCAGATCCCAAATATGGCAATCGGTTAAACCCTGAGCATGTGGGCAAGACCCATTAGGATGACACCTGGGAAAGAATTCTCTGTAGTAACCCAGAGCCCTTCACATCTAGTATCCCATCACCAGCTGTTGGAGATATTTGCTGGTAGATATTTGCCCTGAAAAAGTTACATAAAGCATTAGTTTCTTGCATCAGCAGTTCTCAAATTACCAGCCACTGAAATCATGAAAAATTGAAATAGTATGTGGAGGAAGCTTGAGGGTAGTCAGAATTATATGAATTCAAGAATCAGTATCTCACAGTCTGTCAGCCAGGGTTAGAAGCTAGTGCTGTATGCTTTCAGAAAGAAAGATTTCCAGTGTCATACAGTGGTCTTTGCTATCTCTGATCATTACATGAGATCTCTCTATATATCTATAGTTTCAAATATGAGCTCCAAAGCTCAGGCTCCATGGTTCATAAGCAGCCAAATACTCTGATTTTCAAACATAGGGGGTAGCCAACAGCTCCCATTGAAGTTGTTACGGTTTTTCAGATGGTTCAGAGGTGCTGAGTAAGGAGACAGGGTTAAGTTACATGTCAGTAAATGGGTGGGAGTCTAAGGCCTTGGATGCTGGAAGGTCTGCTTATGCGGAGCCCAGTTAACTTCACGGGAGCTCTGTGTGGGTGCAGGAATCTGCCTTCGCGGGACAATGCAGAATCAGAGCCTTAGTGAGTCTAAGGAAGTCTATAGAGGCAAGCTAAGATGGTGTAACATGCATGTTCAGGTCGCCAGAGGGTGTATAAATAAATTACTGCCTAAGCTTACCTCTGTCTTATGGCCAATGACTCCAGTACTCAAACTGATCTGGGGACAATGTACCTGTTAAACTGATGGAGAGCAACTCAATATCTGTTCTGTTAAGTCAATTTATTATCTCTATTGTCAGCTTCAAGATTCTAATTTCTGTTATTCCTTACAGAATCCTACTCCTCAGTATAGCAATATTATCACTCTATTCAGTTCACCTTTTACTGAAGACCTCAAAAGAAGGAGGTATGAGGACACTGTTGGTTAACTGAATGTTCATGTTGCATGCACATATTTCTCCTTTAAATGTGTTTAACAATGTGCATTTTTACGGCCCACCGTGTTTTCTTTTTGCATCTAGGCTCCCTAATATATGAAAAACTAGGTGAAAAGGCATTTGGATGGCCTGGAAAATATGGTGCTTTTCTTTCGATTATAATGCAGAATATTGGTGGTAAGGACAAAATGTTCTTATAAACAAATATTTTAAAGCTTAATATTTTTCTCCATAATGAAAATAAACACTGGTCTCCCTTGGTAGGACATGTCCTCAGACTGATGTGGATGCCATCATGGATTGAGCACAGTGGAGTATATGGTTTCCAGTGATATGCATAGGAAAAAAAGGCAGACACATTAGTTTTCACAGTAACAGAAAAAAATAGGAGAAAGGTGCTCAGCAATTGATTTTCCAGCTCAGTTATCTCTTGTCGCCACATTTTATTTTGGGCCTGATCCTGTGAGATGTTGAGCATCCTCAGCTCCCACTTCCTAAGAGCTTGATCCTGCAACCATCATTCACACAAGTAGACTTTACTCACATGAGACATCCCATTACATGTATAACAGTCCCAAGTTATTTCCCATGTGAGTAAAAGTTGCAGGATTGGCCTTAGCTCACTGGAAATGAAATGTAAATGTGTATGGTCTCAGTGTTTTAAAACTTTGTACTGTTTGGAAACCTCTATAATCTGGCTGCCAATTGCAATCAGCCATCCAGAGCAAAAGAATCTTGTCAATCGTGTAGCAATTTAATAATTATACTAAAATAGTAGCCATTCAAAACAGAGAGAATTGCACAATTAGTCCTTCTCTTCTGATTGGCTACTATGACTCTTCAAAGACCCATCTATGAGTGCATAACAAACATGCGTGTCTCAGCTTCTGTCCTTCCTTACTGAAGCCCAGATATCAAATACAGTTTAACTAGACAAGGGATTATACTTCGTTGATGAGAGAGGAATGTAACACAGGGAAAACAAAGGTTAAGTAGCTAGACAGTTTGGGAAGAGGGGAGTCAGAAGTTGAGGCAGCCAAGTTTATTATTAGTAATAGATGGAGAGTTCTGAGGAAAATAGGCCATCAGAGCAGCAGGATTTACAATAGCAAATAAAGAGATGAGGTAAGAATGTATATTTCAGAATAACAGCAACTCGAGTGCACTGTTAATTCAATAATAACTATATCACATTCTAAGGCTGAAAGCTACGTTTAGTTCAGAATATGGCTCTTACCTTATTAATAGGTAGCACTGTCAAGTTATCATCTGTGTATTCGCATTGCCAGTTATGGTAGGTAAATGGTGATTTGAGCACCAAAATACAGAACTGTCTAGGTACCATAACTTAGACACCCAATTCTGAAAACTTGGACTCTGTAGTTCATTTCATCTGCATGTTCACAGAGTTAAGCAGGTTTGACTAAAATCAATGTATATATTGAATTTTCAAAATAATATATAGTTTGTTGTTTCTCTTATTTTTTTAAAGAATGTTAATAGTAATGACCCTGCATTGGGATTATATTATTCTACTTTACTTAGCTGATATGTTTGTTTTTTCAGCAATGTCAAGCTACCTCTTTATTATTAAATATGAACTTCCTGAAGTAATCCGAGCATTTCTGCATCTTGAAGAGAATTCTGGGTATGTCTGTTTTGCACAACCTATGACTTCAATCAAAATATTCTAGTTAACCTCGGCAGAAATGATTAATATTGGTTTGATTTGTTTTTCCTCCTCTTTAGAGAATGGTACCTGAATGGTAACTACCTCATTATACTTGTGTCAGTTGGAATTATTCTTCCACTATCCCTTCTAAAAAATTTAGGTAAAACTATTTCCTTACTTAAAATATATTATTTTGTTTCTTATCTTGATTAGTCATCTGAATTTATATGTGGTTTAACTGCATGCTTATTTTTTTATTTTTTCTTTGAAGGTTACCTTGGTTATACGAGTGGATTTTCACTTACCTGCATGGTTTTCTTTCTCACTGTGGTATGTGACTATATGAAATATATCAGTAGCTATAACCAAAAGCAGGAAATACAGAATCTGTAAATAATTAAGAAATGTTAGATGTCTTCTCTGTACTTAGTTATTATTACTAGCGTTTAGAGGCCGGCCTGGTCAAAACCCTATAGCGCTAGGCACTGTATATGACAGTCGCTATCCCAAAGAGCTTACAGTCTAAAAAGCAAAACATAACAGGAGGATGAGACAAAAATCAAGGTGGAGGCAGAGTAACAAAACTAATAGGATATGCTCAATTCCTAGCCAAGCAGGGGCAGTAATCACAACTTGCCACCTTAAAACATTAAGTTTTCAGCCACTAATGTTTTCAGTCAAGGGTGTAAATAGAAGCCACCTTTTCAAATCTATAGACTTGTGTTGACATTTTCTATTCTTATTCTAGGTAATCTACAAGAAATCTCAAATATCTTGCCCTCTCCCTGTCCTGGAAAATAGTGTTGGAAACTGGACCTACAACAACTCAGTTCCAATGCACTTAGTGATGTTACCAAATGAGTCTGTTAATTCTAGAGTGAATTTCATGATGGACAATACAGCTGGGCACACCACGGGTTTTGAGGAGGCAAAAGACTCCCTACGCACAAGTGGAGTGGAATATGAAGCCCATAGTGATAGTGATGACACGTGCCAACCCAAATATTTTGTGTTTAACTCACAGGTAAGGGAGATTCCACAGAATCTGTCTATAGCCATTAATTCCACAACTAAACCGCTGCCAAACACGATAAATTCAGATGATTCAGTAGTGAATACTCATATTAAACACCTTTGTTTTTCAGACTGCCTATACAATACCCATCCTGGCATTTGCATTCGTATGCCACCCTGAGGTGCTACCAATATACAGTGAACTTAAAGAGTAAGGCTCGTAACTTTACTTTTAAAAACAATTGTCACACACTTCCATAGTTAACCCAGTAGCAATTATCAGATCATGAAAAGCAGATATTGATGATAAAACATACATCAGGATTACTGACCTGAGGTTTACCTTTGTCAGTACTTACCTTAAGGACCATAAATCTTGGTATTCTTCTTCGAGTGATTGCTCATATCCATTCCAGGTAGGTATGTGCGCGCCGCGTGCACAGCCGTCGGAGAAACTTTTACCCTAGCAACACTCAGCGGGTCAGCTGGGCGCCCCCTGGAGTGGCACCACCATGGCGCCGCATAAATACGCCAGCCGACCCGGCCACCCTTCAGTTCCTTCTTACCGCCCGTGTCGGTCGTTGGAACAGTGGAGTGCAGTTTACCTGACCTCCGCATTTTCCCTAGCTAATCGTTCTTGTTTTACATAGTTAATTAGTTTATTGACAGTTTAAAGTTATAGTTGTTAGTGTATTTGTTAGTAATAGTTTTCGCGGGGTCTGGGGCTCTTCCCCTACCCCGCGCCCGGTACCGTAGCCATGCCTGGCTCGCCGGGCTTTAAGCAGTGTTTGCCCTGCAATAGGCCCATGCCGACAGGGGATCCCCACGACTCCTGTCTTAGGTGCCTCGGGGAATCGCACTTATCTTCTAAGTGCCCCATTTGCAAGGCATTTAAGCCCCGCACGAAGAAGGAGCAGGACGCTAGACTCAGGCAGCTCCTTATGGAAGCGGCATTAGCACCCTCGCCGGCACCGAGTACAAGCCAGCAAGTGAGTGACGCCGCCCCCTCGGCACCGAGCACGGTCAGCACCCGCGAAGGCTCCTCGGCACCGGGCGCCGACGCCGAAGGAAACCCCACGCCGCTCCCTCTCTCCGAGGTCGAAGTCGGCTAAGCCTCGGACGGGCTCCTCTACGCCCGCACCGCAGGCAGAGACTGCAACCAAGGCAGACCGCCCGGCACCGGCCCCGGTTGCGGCGCCGCCTAAACCGGCCCCGTTGACTCCAGCCCCACGAGGGCCGTCGAGTCCGGCGGCCTGGAAGCTCCCCGGCACCGGCCGTGGTCGAGCTAACCTTGCCTTCGACGCCGGAGACTTTTTCAGCGGCAAGAGACCTCATTGCCCTGACGGACCCGGCACTGCCCGTGCCCTCGGCACCGCCGGTCCGTGCGACTCTCTCCAGAGGCAAGCCGCTCTTACCACAGCCGCCCTCTGTCACAGCTCCGGATGGCCGCCGCTCGAGGTCCCGCTCCCGTCGCCGCTCCACATCTCGGCGTCGCTCCCGCTCGGCGCACGCTCGCTCCGCGGCACCGCTCGCTCACTCGCGGCACCGCTCGCCGTCGCACCGCGGCACCGCTCACCACGACGCCGGTCCTCTCGCTCCCCGTCCCGCTATTCGCGGCACCGGTCGAGCTCCCGGCACCGCTACAGGGACCGTCGTTCACGGAGCCGATCTCGCCATAAGGGCTCGAGGTCCCGGTCGACCTCCCGGCACAGAGCTGGTCGCAGGTCCCGGTCGGGCTCGCGGTACCGATACCCGTACGGCACCGGTCCCCAAGACCCAGAGCTGCTCGATCTATTGGCACTTCGGTGCCCACGTTTGCGGCTCCTCCGTGGCCGGCCGGTCAGGAGTCGGCCTCCTCGCAGGCCGGTAGTTACTATAGCCGGGACCGAGATACTGACATGGCGCGGGACTGTTTCAAGATGCACGTCCCCCGGATGCAGGACAGCAGCAATGGCCCTTCTGGACACCCTGGGCATACCATCAAGCCCAGGGTGCTCCCCTGGTCCCGGCCCCTACACTTGTTTCGGAACGCAGGGCGCCGGAAGCCACCATATCCCGCCCTCCTCCGGCAGAGTCAGAGGACCATGTCATCCATCCTCCAGACTCCCCGGAGCATCTCGAGCAGGAACGGCCACAGGAGCACAGTGCCATTCAGGACCCACTCGTTCCCGGGATATCCTCCTCCTCTTCCCCGGATGAGGCCGTGGCAGGGTCCTCTTCTTCGGGGCCGCCGCCGCCAATAGATCTGAGAGCCCACCAGGACCTTCTTCGCCGGGTAGCTCTCAACATAAACCTCCCGGTAGAGGAAGTGCCGGAGGTGGACGACCCGGTGGTCAGCATCCTGGCCGCTGACACCCCGACGCGTGTGGCCCTGCCATTTATCAGGACCATCCAGGCTGCTACTGATACCCTGTGGCAGACTCCAGCCTCGATTCCGCCAACGGCTAAAGGGGTGGAGAGGAGGTACATGGTACCCTCCCGGGGGTACGAACACTTGTACGTCCACCCCCCCCTCCTTTTAGTCGTACAATCTGTCAATGACAGGGAGCGCCACGGCAACGCCAACAGGCGCCTGCCCGAAATCCAAAGAGGCTAGACGGATGGACCTGCTAGGCCGTAAGGTGTACTCGGCAGGTGCCTTACAGCTCCGAGTGGCCAACCAGCAGGCTCTGTTGAGCCGCTACAACTTTAACACCTGGACGGAGGTTGGCCGCTTTACTGAGTTGCTGCCCCGGACTCGCGCCAGGAGTTCGCAGCTTTTTGTGGAGGAAGGCAAAAAGGTTGGCAGGACCTCCCTCCAAGCTTCCCTTGACGCGGCCGATTCGGCTGCCAGGACTGTAGCCTCAGGTATCACAATGAGGCGAATCTCCTGGCTCCAGGCCTCCAACCTGCCACCGGAACTGCAGTACACCCTACAAGACTTACCCTTTGAGGGCCGGGGTTTGTTCTCGGACAAAACGGACCCTCGGCTGCAAAGCCTAAAAGACAACAGGGTGATCATGAGGTCCCTCGGGATGCACACGCCCGTGACCCAACGTAGGCCCTTTAGGCCCCAAACCCCGCCGCCCGTACTTTCCGCCTCGAAACCGGCAGGACTTCAACAGAAGGCGAGGCGGGGTGGGCGAAGGCGCCAGTCTGGCCCCCACGCGGGGCAGTCTCAAGGTCCCTCTAAGGCCCCACCCCGGCCCAAGGGCAATTTTTGAAGGTACGCCCGGGGACGGTCTACCAGACTCAGTTCAGGATCCTTTTCCCCCTTTTCCAACCGCCTCTCCTACTTCCTTCCGGCGTGGTCACATCTTACTTCCGACCAGTGGGTGCTACGCACGGTGAAGCAAGGATACCACCTCCAGTTTGCTTCATCCCCGCCTTCCCACCCCCCTTCCCGGTCCCTCTTCAGGGACCCCTCTCACGAGCAAATCCTCTGGCACGAGGTGCAATCTCTCCTCACTGCAGGAGCCATAGAGGAAGTTCCGCTACCCGAGAGGGGGAAGGGATTTTACTCCGCTATTTCCTCATCCCCAAGTCCAAGGGAGGTCTCCGACCTATTCTCGACTTGCGGGGACTCAACAAGTGGCTACGCAAGTTGAAGTTCCGCATGGTCTCCCTGGGAACTATTATCCCGTCCTTGGATCCTGGAGACTGGTACGCCGCCCTCGACATGAAGGACGCGTACTTCCACATAGCGATCTTCCCCCCGCACAGGAAGTACCTTCGGTTCACAATCAACCAACACCACTTTCAATTCGCTGTCCTCCCCTTTGGCCTGTCTACGGCCCCAAGGGTCTTTACAAAATGCATGGCAGTCGTCGCCGCCCACCTTCGCAGGCAACAGATACATGTCTACCCGTATCTGGACGACTGGCTCATCAAAGGCGCCTCGCAAGCCCAAGTCGTCATCACGTTTCCGTGATCACGGACCTCTTCGGCCGCTTGGGCCTCCTCCTCAATGCGGAGAAGTCCACTCTCATTCCAACACAGAGACTGGACTTCATAGGAGCGACCCTGGACTCCTCCCTCGCCAGAGCCTACTTACCGCAAGCCCGCTTCCTGGCGATCACTTCACTCATACGGCGCTTGCAAGCCGCTCATCTAACCTCAGCTCGCACCTGCCTCGCTCTTCTGGGACATATGGCTGCATGCACTTATGTCACCAAGTACGCCAGGCTCCGCATGCGGCCCTTTCAGACGTGGCTCCACTCGGTCTTCCGCCCGCGCAGGGACTCCATGGACGTGCTGCTCACGATCCCTCCAGGTCCCCTACGCTCCCTCGACTGGTGGTTGGACCCGTCTCTGGTTTTGTGCGGGGATGCCATTTCATCCGCAGCAACCGTCACTAACCCTTACGACGGACGCGTCATCCCTCGCTCGGCTGGGGAGCCCATCTAGGTCGCTTGCAGACCCAGGGCCGTTGGTCAGCCGACGAGCTCAACCTCCATATCAACGTCCGAGAGCTGAGAGCTGTTCGTCTAGCCTGCCAGACATTCCAACAGCACCTTCGTGGCCGTTGTGTCTCCGTCTTTACGGACAACACAACGGCCATGTACTACATCAACAAGCAGGGAGGGACCCGCTCGTCTCCCCTGTGTCTGGAGGCTATTCAACTGTGGGACTTCTGCATAGCCCTCCAGGTGGACCTGGTGGCATCCTTCCTCCCAGGAGTCCGGAACACCCTGGCGGATCGGCTGAGCAGGTCCTTCCTCTGCCACGAGTGGTCGATCCGGCCGGACATCATTTACTCCGTCTTCCAGAGGTGGGGGTTTCCCCTCGTAGACCTCTTCGCCTCCCACTCGAACAGGAAGTGCCAGGAGTTCTGCTCATTCCAGGGCCTCTCCCCCGGATCGCTGACGGACGCGTTCCTCCTGCCCTGGAACCACCGCCTGCTTTATGCCTTCCCTCCGTTTTCCTTGGTGCACAGGGTCCTGCTCAAGCTCCGCAGGGACAGTGCGCATCTTATCTTGATCGCGCCTGCGTGGCCCAGGCAACCCTGGTACACCACGCTCCTGGATCTGTCGGTAGCCGCTCCGATTCCCCTCCCCTGTGTCCCAGACCTGATCACACAGGACCACGGGAGACTTCGTCACCCAGACCTGCGATCCCTCCACCTCACGGCGTGGCTCCTGCATGGCTGAACGCTGACGAGTTGCGCTGTTCCAATTCGGTGCAGCGCATCCTCCTTAGTAGCAGGAAGCCTTCCACCCGCCGGACGTATGTGGCCAAATGGACGCGCTTCACGGCCTGGTGCGCATCGCACGATGCTTCTCCCTTACAGGCGTCAATCCCGACAATCCTTGACTACCTCTGGCACCTTAAGCAGGAGGCCTGGCGACTTCCTCCCTTAAGTGTGCACCTGGCAGCGATATCCACCTTCCATCCGGGAGAGGGTGGTTACTCGGTGTTTTCTCACCAGTAGTCTCTCGCTTCATGAAGGGCCTGGAGCGTACTTATCCCCCCGCTCGTCACCCAGCCCCCTCCTGGGACCTGAACTTGGTCCTAAACAGACTTATGTTACCGCCCTTTGAGCCGCTTGCGACTTGTTCGCTTCTCTACCTTTCGTGGAAGACGGTGTTCTTGGTGGCGATCACCTCAGCACGCAGGGTCTCGGAGATCAGAGCCCTCACTGTGGACCCTCCGTACACTGTCTTCCATAAAGACAAGGTACAACTGCGACCTCATCCGGCATTCCTCCCTAAGGTGGTGTCTGCCTTCCATACTAGCCAGGACATCTTTCTCCGGTTTTCTTCCCGAAGCCTCATGCTTCTCGGCGGGAACAGCAGCTACACACCTTGGATGTGCGCAGAGCGCTAGCTTTCTATGTGGAAAGGACCAAGCCCTTCCGGAAGTCTCCGCAGCTCTTTGTGGCCGTTGCGGAGCGGATGAAAGGTCTACCAGTCTCCTCCCAGAGGATTTCCTCTTGGGTCACGGCCTGTATTCGCACGTGCTACGCGCTAGCTCATGTTCCCCTCGGACGCCTTACAGCGCATTCCACCAGGGCGCAAGCTTCCTCAGCGGCCTTCCTGGCGCACGTGCCCATCCAAGAGATTTGCCGTGCTGCGACCTGGTCATCGGTCCATACTTTCGCCTCACACTATGCGTTGGTACAACAGTCTCGAGACGACGCAGCCTTTGGAGTGGCGGACTCCAGGCTGCCACGTCTCACTCCGACCCCTCCGCCTAGGTAAGGCTTGGGAATCACCTACCTGGAATGGATATGAGCAATCACTCGAAGAAGAAAACAAGGTTACTCACCTTTGTAACTGTTGTTCTTCGAGATGTGTTGCTCATATCCATTCCACACCCACCCTCCTTCCCCACTGTCGGAGTAGCCGGCAAGAAGGAACTGAAGGGTAGCCGGGTCGGCTGGCGTATTTATGCGGCGCCATAGTGGCGCCACTCCAGGGGGCGCCCAGCGGACCCATTGAGTGTTGCTAGGGTAAAAGTTTCTCCGACGGCTGTGCACCCGGCGCGCACACACCTACCTGGAATGGATATGAGCAACACATCTCGAAGAACAACAGTTACAAAGGTGAGTAACCTTGTTTTCCTTGAAATGAAGTGAAATTTTACGAAATATCGATCACCAGAAATATTTGGAAACATTTCTATTATGGTAATGAATTCAAGTGTTGCAGAACATCAAAAACATCTTCATGAGTGAGGGTCCAGTCCTGCATCTGTATCTGTCAGTGCTCACATTTACATCTCTCAGCATCCCATTGACTTTAGGTGAGTGCAAATATCTTCCCTGCAGGATCTGGCTGCAGGAATAAGGACTGTATCATGTAGCAAAGATCTTCTCATACGGTCTGATTGAATTCTCATTAGTCAGTAATTATTTCTTCCAAATTTATGCTACAGCCAATCAGATGCAGTAATTTATCACACATGTTCATGCTAGCCAGTTTACATTACTCCATATCTTAGCATTGTTGAGTTTTGAGGAAGTAAACATTGATGCTTAATGCCCATTTCCAGCCAATCCTAATTCAGGACTTTCTTGTAAAAATATTTAACGATGTGCATTTTAAAGAAGAATTGACTTTACCTATTCTTCTGTTGGTCCTTGATCCTCAGTGAAGCTCTGCATTGACACAAGCGTGCGTTCATGCAAAGCTGATGGTAGGCTTGGGGCCTAGAGTTAGGAACAATGCTTTTATATTTTAGCACCTACATTTTTACTTAAAAAGCCTCAGCCTGAAGTTGATGTTATATAAATACGTAGTTATAATACATTTACATTTTAACACTATCAAGTTAGCAATTGAATATAAAACCTTAATATATACAAAATGTTCTGAGCTGTTCTGTACAGTGTGATACTGGGCTTTGAAACTCACTTGAGTTTGTTATAACATTGATTTAGGTTTGAATTCACTAACTAGTGACAATGTTAGCAGAATACAGCTTGGACTGTTACTTCACTAGAAGGTACGTACAATATAAACTTTATAAACTATTTACACTGTTATTCTTCCCTTCTTACCCAGCCGGTCACGAAAGAGGATGCAGAATGTTTCAAACATCTCCATTGCTGGAATGCTGATCATGTATCTGCTTGCTGCTCTCTTTGGTTATCTTACCTTCTACGGTAAGTCAGTGAATCAAAGCCATATTCTCTGTAGAAGTCTCTCTCTTCTTTTAGAGGTTATCAGTACCTGCTGGTAAGAATGAACAAGATGCTGTAGATGTCACACTTTCCATATGGCCAAAGGAAGCCAAGCTGGCGATACTCTAATGCTCAGCAGGTTTTCAAAATACAATGGAGCACTTCTGTCTCTAGCTCTTACACCACTGCTACACCACTGTTGCAGCTTCACCTTTCCTGAGAACACATGCAATACATGCTAGTGTACAAAAGGCCATAGGGAGGGACTACCTGGTATAACTTAATCTGTAGACGGAGTAGACCATATGTTATTGCTGCTGCTGCACTCAGCTTAAACTTGCACTGCTTTTTACTTTATTAGTTCCTCCCTTATGTCATGGAAGCATATGGCACGGAACAGTTAGTGCTGCACATTACTGAATGTGGAATATTTTCAAAACACAAGCGTCCACTGTACCTTTTAGAGAAGCAGTTTAGTCCAGTGGCTAGAGTGCCAGACTGAAAGCCAGGAGTTCTACACCCTTTGGGGAAGTCAGTTTGCCTCTCTGTACCTCAGTTTCCCCATCTGAGGTTTATATAGCACATTTTGTAAAGTAATGTGAGATCCTTGAATGAGACGCATTATATAAATGCTGAATGTTATTACCACCAATATTTCTACCACAGAGGGACTGATGTTGAGCAAAACTGCATTTTTGTGTCTAATCAGTAGCATGTGTCTGACCACAACTGCAGGGACACACCCTCTTTCATCTTGCTAAGTTATAAAATCTTAGTTTTGAAAATATAGATTGTGCCTGTATGAGCTTAGCTTGTTTTAATTTTCTTTTGTAGGAGAAGTTGAAGATGAATTACTTCATACATACACCAAAGTGTACACCTTCGACACCCCTCTTCTGCTGGTTCGCCTGGCAGTGCTTGTAGCGGTCACCTTGACTGTGCCCATAGTCCTTTTCCCTGTAAGTAAATACAGCTTCTGAAGATTAAATCTGAGCAGCCTATACACATGGACTGTAATTATCTATTTTTACATTAATTTTGTCATACTTTAACATTTAAGAGAACTAAGCCCCAGGATTTTGTGACATTTTCTGTTTTCTCATTTATATTTCACCCGAGACAAACAGCTGCACTTTTGGGCAACTTGGAGTACTGAACATTTAAAAACTGAAGCATATCAGAGCCAAAGGATTATTGCCAAGTATATCTGTGGTCTCCTGTGTATTGTATTTAACAAGATTAGCAAAATTAGGCTGGCATGTTAGTGATCCTGAGCACCTTCTTGGGACAAATATTCGTAATAAAAAAATAACAATATAAAGTGAGCACTGTACACATTGTATTCTGTGTTGTAATTGAAATCAGTATATTTGAAAATGTAAAAAAGTCCAAAAATATTTATAATAAACTTAAATTAGTATTCTATAATTGTTTAACAGTGTGATTAAAACTGTGATTAATCACAATTAATTTTTTTTTAGTTAATTGCTCGAGTTAACCGCGTTTAATTGACGCGGTTTTAATAAAAACCTACTTTTTATGCTCATATTTGAAGTAGTGCGTGTACTAGCTTCTGGGACGCCATACAGAACCAAATCCAACACTGTTATTGATCGAGCTCCGACTGTCTGCATCACATGCTCTAGCAGCTCCTGTGCAGCTGACTGATCCTCTCAGCAGTTCTGGGCTTCTCAGAGTACTGCTGCATGATAGCCTTTGCATTACAGCAAGGTTACATTTTGAATCATAAGTCCTGAATGTGTATTGTTTACAGACATACTGATGTGTATTTAAAAGCAATGATAACTGCTCAGGTAATATAATATATGCCCTTAGAAATATCTTTGAGAGGTTACGGTGTGACCCCAGCATAAAATACACACAAAGTGATCAGCTCGGCTAGCTTGGACTGAGTCTTGAAGCTGTGGTGTAAATATCACTTTTGTTTTCACAGTTAAATTATTAACCACGGTGATCATTTTGCAGTTGAAAATAGGCTAAAAGGCAACACCGTTTTGATTACCGCTTAAAAAAAAAACACATCTGCCAGATTTTTATCAAATAAAGTTTTAGCAATTAGATTCCATGGTCATAAAGTGCTCCATTAAGGTAACTCCAAAGAAGCAGTGTCAGATATTGTAAAGCCAGTGTACTGAATGATTCTATATGGGCAATCAGCCTAGCCAGCTCAGCATTATTGAAGTATTACTTCAGATGAACAGTGTAGAATGAATCATGAAATTTATACCAACAATTAGTTTTTCTCTACATTTTTAATTTTGAGAACAATATTTGTAATTTTAATTATTTGAAGTATTTGGCATTTTTATTCTTTTACAAAAAAGTATACTTCACATATCAGAGTTTTTAAATTTACTTTTGTATGGCATTAATCATCAATGAAAGTTATATACAGGTTTAATTTGAAGTGGAACCACATAGCCAGATATAACATACTGGAAATGTCACATAACGGACAGAGTATGGAGTAGAGAGAAAGAAACTAGTGCTTTAGCTGGTATAAATCAGCATGAGGGCCTGGCCTAGAATTTTTAAAGCTGTTCAATATTAAATTTAAAATCTATTATTTTAAAGCCACTTATCTCTTCACAACACTTAGACCTGAAACTCTAAAATGCAGATCTCTCAGTATTTTTTTAAAATGTAAAGACTCCAAGTTTGACACAAAATCATACTCCTACTAAATTACTCACCTAGTTCAGAATCAGCCATTATTTTAAAAGATGGGAATGATTTGGAGCATATGTTTTTTAAAAGTATATGAACATGTACTGTTCTACTCCCACCCTGAGGATCTCTTCACCGCTTTGCAATATTGCAATGTAACACTATCTGCTGTTGCCAAATGGATTTGCTGTTGACCTTTTACCTACTTATCTCTGCTTGTACAAAAGCAAAGAAACTATGTTCAAATCCGTGATGAAGTCACAATGAGCAAAGAGACTCTGTTCTCTATAGTCTTATAAATACAGTTTTGACTGTTATAATCCTCATATCTGCTTAATTTTTATTTTGTTATATATTTTAAAATGGAAATAAATTACAGCTTGATCTTCCTACCACTGAAGTAAGTGGTAAAGCTCCCACAGAATTCAGTGGAATCAGGTTCAGGTCTTAAATAACTCATCTGATTATATTTCATACATACATACATACATACATACATTTTTCCTCTGCTGGTTAGTATTTGTTATGGGATTCTTTGTATTTTCCTGATACCAGCACCTTTTAGTGGAAGAGACTTTTTTTCTCCCTAATTTTTACACCCTATTTCCTTGTCTTCTACCTGGTAAATATTTGAGCTTCTGTAATAAACTGTGAACCCAAGCCTCAAACTACATCCATATCGTAAAAGAGATTGCATTAAGGGAAGAAAATGAATTTAAAATATATTTTTTTGTTTAAAATTTCCCACTGGAAAACTAGCACAGATCTTAAAAGAGCAACGAGTTGCAAAATCCACTATCTTCTGCTTTTCTTTTTCCTGTTACAGATCCGCTCATCAGTCATCGCACTGTTGTTTCCCAAAAGGCCATTCAGTTGGATAAGGCATTTCCTGATCGCAGCAGTAATTCTTGCATTTACTAACACACTTGTAATTTTTGTGCCTGCTATTAAAGACATCTTTGGATTCATTGGTAAGTTTCATGAATATTTTCAGTTAATTATGTTAATCTGTATCAAAACAAAATGCCTTACTTTCATATATAGGAAGTGAATTTTGTCTCATTTACAATGCAGTATCTTCAGTGCACTTATTCCTGATTTTGCACTGGAAGGGTTAAAAGAAAAAAAAGAGCCTGATAATGACTCATCCAAACTAAATGGTACCAGACTTTAGTTGGCAGCCTGTATAAGTCACAGAGAACAAAAAATGTCAAGAAGTTTCATTTCAAATTTTGAGAGTTAAGAAACTCCACCATCTATAGAACTGGTCGAGATGTATTGAATTTCCAAATTTGGATTAAAAAAAAAGAATTAGGAAAAAGATTTCTCTCCCTGACCCCCCAACACACACACACTTGTTTTCTGTCAAAGTGTTGGTTGAGGAGTCAGGAGATCCAAATTCTCCTGGAGGAAGTCTCCCCTGCATTTATAGCACTGGTCTTCTTTTCATTGTTTGTTTTTTACCCACTCCTGGTCTATAAAGAAGGTCTATGTCACTCAGCAGAATTGCCAATATAGTTTATGTCTCTTTTTTATTATATTATTGGTTAGAAAACTTTCTACTCTGAATGAATCTTACTATGCAATGACAATAAATATGAATAATTGTATAGTAAGTTAAACCACAGTGGATAGAACCTTGCCAGGGATTAAAAGAACAGCTTTCCTGTCCAGAGTTTGGGAACTGTTACTCACTGAAATAATCTGAACTGAACTATCTGATGGAATTCATAGCACAAGCCCACAGTTAATTGTAATCTTTTTAAACGAGTTTGACTTTTTGTAATTTTCAAAGGCAGAAATATGTAGACTTAGGGAAATACCACAAAACTGCTCTTTTGTTGATAATTTATTAGGATAAAGAGAATGTCTTTTAGTTGTTCTAAAAAACAAAGGGGGAAAACATGACAGTCCAAAGTGACTGGCATCTCTCTGATATGCAGCTCATTTTTGAAGTCAGATAGTTATGGGAAAAAAGCAGATGATGCCTCTCAAAGAGATAACAACACTGCTATACCCTATCCTTTGCTCCCAAAGGGGATACTTTTTTCAGTCTGAAAGGTGAACATGTAAAAAAGTTATGACTAACTGAAAACATGATGTTATAATGAAAACCCTTGCACAACCTGAACTATAGCTGAGCCTGTAACTAACACTCCAGGTATACTTTCTTTTTCTGTAAAATGCTGCACATATTAACCAGAACTCAATTATGGTTTCTGCTCCAGGTGCATCGGCTGCCACAATGTTGATTTTCATTCTTCCTGCTGCCTTCTATCTACGGCTTGTCAAGAAAGAACCCTTGAGGTCTGCCCAGAAGGTTGGGGTGAGTAAAGTAGGGGGAATTACAAGAGGAGTTTTTTTTGTTTGTTTTATTTTGTTACAATTAGCTCGTTTCACATTGATTGTTGCAATCATGAGCCCAAATTGGCTTCATTAGAATTAATAACCAGTACCAGGTCTGTGGGATTTTGCCCTATATTGTGAGCTGCAACTCTAGCTCTTACACAAGGGATGAAGCTGACCAGTAGATGGTTCTAAAGTCCCTCAAAAGAGCAGTGGAATCCTACCATCCTTGACTAGCATTCAGGACATTAGTGCTCTTGAGAAATGCCAGGCTTGTTTACACAGGGAGGTTAAACCAGATTAAGAAAAATTAATCTGGTTTGAAAATGCTTGTGTACACAAGACACACTTAATTGTAGGTAGGCTTGGAAGGATTAGATCAGAGATGGCCAACCTGAGCCTGAGAAGGAGCCAGAATTTACCAATGTAAATTGCCAAAGAGCCACAGTAATACAACAGCAGCCCCCACATCAGCTCCCCACCCTCCAGCCACCAGAGCCTCCTGCCCACCAGCAGCCCCACCAATCAGCACCTCCCGCTCACTCCCCATACATCCCGCCCACTTCAGTCATTTGTTTTGTGTGTGCAGGGGAAGGGGGAAGTGGTGGCATGGGGGCTGAGCAGTGAGGTGAGCAGTGAGCACTCCCTGGCACATTGGACAGTTAGTGTCTTTAGCTCCAGCCCCAGAGTCAGCATCTATGCAAGGAGCCGCATAGTAATCTCTGAAGCGCCGCATGTGGCTGTGGAGCCACAGGTTGGCCTCCCCTGGATTAGATTCTTAATTGGTAAATGCCAATGAACATCAATTTCACCATACACACACACAAACCACTATACAAAAAATTTCCATCAATAATAACTGAAATTTACAGATAGGCAAAGTCAGAAAAATGTCACGTAAGAACTTATTGGCATTTGATTTAAAGATATTTGCTCTGTATATTTTGACAATTTGTGTTTTAATGGTTATAAAGCTTTAACTTTTTGAATCGCAACATCTACCATCATTAAGTAACTATTGTCTGACACCCTGCCATTGTGTGATTCCCCCATAGTTTCCCACAACTGTGAAAATGTAAATGAACTAAAATCAAATAATGCTTAAAAATAAACTGATATAATCCATCAAAATTATATTTAAAAAAACTGAATTCTGCCATGCCTAATTATAAAACACTAAATCCGCATTTATTGCAAACTGTGGAGTTCTCCTTCAAAGTGAACTGAGTTCAATGCAAATTAAATTAGTTCAGTCCATTGTTCACGTGCACGCAATGCTGCTATCTCACACTGCTTTGTGGGCAACTATTACTGAGCTGTCTTTTTACCTGTGTGTCCCCACCTGCTCTGGTGTCAAGTTAATTGGATGTCCTCCTCCCCACCTCCATTTAAAAACTGGATTGGGGTCAGAATTTGCCTATTTAATGCTGGATGATAGTACATCAGCACTGCTGCGATATTACTTCAGAAGCCCTGCCACATGTCTCAAACAGCCACTTGGAGCTGTGCTGAGCTGTTTGCCATCTGGAGAGAAGCATTGCCACAGCCACCAGAATAGAGATCTTTTTATGGAGATTTCTAAGCATATGTCCACAAGGAGTCATTACTGGGGATGCTGACCAGTGCAGGATAAAGAGAAAACAGCTCTGGAGAATGTACAAAATATATTAATAAAAGATGAAATCCTATTGAAGTCAAGGGCAAAATTCCCATTGACTTCAATAGGGCTGAGATTTCACCCTTAGGGTATGCCTACACTGCAGGAAAAAGAAAAGATGTAGTCTTAACCTGGGTTAAAATGGCAGTGAAGACATAGCAACTTTCAGCTCAGGTTAGCAACTCCAGGCTTCTCTATTGGCTTTACCTTGAGCTGCAAATCCAAGTTAAAAGCCAAGTTGTCTTGTCATCACTGCTATTTTAATCCGAGTTAAGAACACTTTTTTTTTTTGCAGTGTTTGCATACCCTGTATTATTTTAACAATAGAGGGCTCACGTATTGCTCCTAATCTGGGCATAGTGCTTCTATTCATATTTTTGAGAGTCTAATGTACAAGCTGAAGGCAAGGTGTAGCCTACAATGTCACCCACATTGCAATGCGAATACCTGCAACATGGTTAGTGAAGAAGCAATATTTGGCTGCTGGAATCCTGGCTGGGCTGGGGTAGTACTAGCCATTATAAATGAAATTATTTTAGTTTGGCTTTAGATAAGCATCATAAAATTAGAACAGAACAAGATTTATCACTGCAGCATCTCCTCCAGAGCGGCGAATAATCAAGCACGCAAACTTGACTAGATTGTAAGTTGTATATGCATGAGTCTGTCTCTGACCTTTTCTGCTAGAAGAAATGATCAGTGTAGGCATAAGGAGGACTGGTAGGACAGTACATGGGACCCTGTACCAATGCTACTTGTGTTAAAACTGCATCTATCTGTTCATAGCATAGTGGAAGTTACCTTTGTAAACTGCTACAGGCACCTGTTTGAGAAACATTAAATGGACAATCATTTTGTGATGGGCTAAATGGCAATGTGTGGCTGCATTAACATTTGTTTTAAACCACATGTAAAAGGCATTTATTCATTTCAAACAGTCCCTAATTAACATCTAGACATAGCACACAACTGCCACATACTTTAGAACAAGTGACTGTCTCTCACAGAAGTAGTGAGCAGTGGACTAGGAGGGAGATTACACATCATAGTTAACAGGGATATTGTAACACTAATTAATAGAGGAATTTAAGATCCTGCTTGAGGTAGGTTAGTAAACATACAGGAGACATGGCATATATATCCTCAGCAGGTATCCATATCATGCTAGGCTCTAGCCAGTGATATCAATGTCTTCTTTTCCCATGGAGAGGGGAGGGATAGCTCAGTGGCTTGAGCATTGCCCTGCTATACCCAGCATTGTGAGTTTAATCCCTGAGGGGGGCCATTTGGGGAACTGGGGTAAAAATCTGAGGATTGGCCCTGCCTTGAGCAGGGGGTTGGACTAGACAACCTCCTGAGGTCCCTTCCAACCCTAATATTCTATGAACACCAACATCTGTAATTTCTTTAAACAAGTATCTTTTGGGAAAGTATAGCTTGAAAATTAATCAGAAAAGATTTTGATAATATATACAGAAATATAATTATTTGAAATATTTAACATGGAAAAAGTTTCATCTATACATATTAAATAGATAAAAAGAATAAACATTTCAATAACTACATTACTACGTAAAATATATTTTTGCAGATTTTTGGAGCAAAGTTGTGTCTATTCACTGCTGTTTCACTTGGTGTCTGCAACATTCAGAATTTATCATCCTTCACTTAGATTGAATACAATGTTAATTTTTGTGGCAGGAGTTGGAATGTCCTAAGATTATGCTCATTAAAGGTCCCAATTCAGAATCTGAGAATGTAAGTCCCATTGAAGTCACTGGGACTTAAACCACATAATTAAATTTAATCACGTACGTAGTGCTGTCCTGAATAGGGACGGACTGAAGCACATTCATATGTGCTTTCCTGAATCAAGGCATAAGGGCTTAATACTAGAAGCTGTTCTTGCTATCCGACCATGTGTGGCCATTTTTAAAGGTAGAACAAAACCAGAAGATACATAAATCATATTAGTGTTCATACTAATGAAGCAAGAAAATACTAGCAAGTAGTTATTTAGGGCCCATTCTGCAAAGCCTTGCTCACATATGGTGACATTCACCCCTGTGCGGAGGCACTTAAATTGTGAACTGGCTTCATGCTGGCCCTCTGTACAGGAGTAACTTTCACCCAGATAGGTTCACTGAGGTCTGGTCTACACTGGGAGGGGGAGAGGGAATCGATCTAAGATACGCAACTCAGCTACGAGAATAGCGTAGCTGAAGTCAACGTATCTTAGATCGACTTAGAATCACTTACTTCGCATCCTCGCAGCATGGGATCAATGGCCGTCACTCCCCCGTCAACTTTGCTTCCATCTCTCGCTGAGCTGGAGTTCAGCAGTTGACGGGAGAGCAATCGGGGATCGATTTATCACATCTACACTACAAATGATAAATCGATCCCCGATAGATCGATCACTACCCGCCAATCTGGAGGATAGTACCTTGAGGAACTATCAAAGATTGCTCATGCAAGTAGAACTTCATAGGTTCAGGCCCCTAGTAGGGGACAGATATAGAATGTGATTTCAGTAGAATTATTCTGTGACTTAATATATTTTCCATATAAATATGATTTTTTCCCCCAATTGCAGGCTCTGATATTTCTCATAGTTGGCATAATCTTTATGGTCGGAAGCATGACTCTAATTGCATTGGACTGGATTTACCACTCTTCAAGTTCCAAACATCACTAACCTGTGCAGCCGTGAAAGTACATTTCAGACAGGAAATGCTTGGATACCATGCTCCAAAAGACTCTTGACACCTAGATGGGAGTGTTATTCCTAGCTAATAATTGCAAGATTCCAAAGACTGTGACTAGTAATGCCACTAGAACCCTATGGAATACTAAATCATCCTTCTTTCAAGGGATAGTTATTTATACTTTAAACACCTGTGCTGAACATTTCTAGGCGGGTTATACTAAAATATGTGTTGTGAATTTTTTCCCAAAAGCACAATAAGGGTAATTGTGCATATAGTCTTCAAAAATTGATTTTTTCCCCTATTATTTTGATAACTACAGTTCCTAGATTACTGGAAAACAAAGCAGTTTTCAAAAAATCAGCTAGTGCCTTTTTATAACTGAAATACATGGATATAGCTTAAAAGCAGGGCAGAAGGTAAGAGAAAGGCCTGGAACTACCTAGGTGGTCTGAAATCTAAGTATCACTGTTCTTTCAAGTCAGGAAGATGACAACTTTGACCAAGCAGTCAACAAAGCTGAATGTTAAATTTGTTGTTACCTGTACTGTCAGTCATCAGGTGTGTTACAGCTGTTAAAACCTCATTCAAAATAAAGCAAGAAAACATGCCAACATGGGCCCCAGTCCTACAATCAGATCTGAGTGAGCAGACTCTTGCACGGATGAGACTGCCCTATAAGGCAGGGTTCCACCTGCATAGATCCAGTTGCAGGGCTGGGGTCTGTATTTAAATAAGACTTCTACATAGCTATTGTTGTGTTATTGTATATATCTGTGCTGGGAGCTGCAGGTGGTTCTGGTGTGGGGTTTGGGTTTTTTTGTAAACAGGTGTGAATTTGGGTCACTGAACAAGTTGTATTCTGTCAATAAACTTGTCTTCCATTATAACTCAGAGATTTAAGGAGACCACAAGGCATGTGAAAGCACACCACCCAGTATTGTTTGATACATTTTTATTTGATGTGTTCAGTGCAGGAAACTGTGATTTACTATATATATATTTATGTATATATTCTTTTTCTCTACCTGTCAGAATGTTAATGTATGGTACATTATTTTTGATTTTTTTATATGTGTAGGTCTTTGTTTTTATAGCCACAAACTTTATACTATTTTGAAGAAAACAGATTGGGTTGTTGGGTCTGTAAAAAGTTCATTTTTATGTATCGGTGCTTGACAGATACCAGTGAAAGCCCAAGCTGTTACCTGTGTAACAAGACACTCTAATGTTGACTTCAGTTTCATAAAAAAATTGCAAGAATTCAGGCCCCTGTTCTAAGAATTGTCAATATATGCTATACAATTCTGTATTTTTGCCCTAGATTACAAAACTAGGTAGTTTCTACTGTTAATATATTTTAGCTTGCATATGTATGCATTAGCATTAAGTCAACATATACAATTAAGCTATATAATTCAATACAAAGGAAAAGGTATTAATTCAAGAGCAAGTTTATCATTCCAGGCAAAACAAAGAGAAGTTACATATTACATACATGGGTAGTTAGTTAGCATTCACTAGCTTAGGGGCTCTGGCTGTTTACTTAATGACGTCTGGGGTAAGTTCTGATCTAATTCAGACCACACGATCTCTCCATTCTTACCAGTGCAAATCAAGTCAGTGGAATCAGATTAGATCGACACAAAATGTGACTGAGTGGAGAATCAGGCCCACTGATTTCAGTGGGATTACATAAGTTAGGGTACAATTCAGCCAATTGTTTAAATTTGAAAATTAAAAACTATGGTGTATTCAGCCGTGTATTAATTAGTAAAGCCATGCAGAGTTATGGTTTGTCTAACTAACGTATTTAGTTTATTCTAGAATTGACTGTGTCTGTGTGTGCACACACACAGAGCTATTAATGTCTCAAAGAAATGGTCCCAATTGAGTTATATCTTTTTGTGTACTATTTTATTCTTATATAAAAGTACTGTAACCTTGGTATTCTGGAGCACATTTCTATGTATGTATTCATTATTAAGAAAAACATGCAATATTATTTTGGTTAGGATCTTTAAGGGGATTAATACAAACAAGGGAGTGCATTGCACTGATACAGACCATCTTTAACATCAGTGTCTGATGCTATAATCCTTTCACACATACAAAATTCCCATTGACATCAGTGAAAATTATGCATGTAGAAGGACTGCAGCATTGAATTATAATTGTGTTTTGGTTTTGGAGGGACTGCTCATCGAGGACTTGGAAATGCATTCAGATATTTGGTAATCATTTAATCTAACTCTCCTGAAATAGAACTGCAGTAAAGATACAACTAGAAAAACTATAGGGAAATAGTGCAATCTGCCGCCTTTTCTCTGCATGACAGTATTTGGTTTCACATGAAAAATGAGTGGTTAACTTGAACCTGCCATAACTGTGTTCAGAAACAGTTTTCAAATTCATTATAAAATGTCAAACATTAAAGCTACAGCATATTTCCCACTATATGCAGAGTTAGCTGCCACACATATTGCGGGATAAGCATAGCATTATATACTAATTTATTTATCATCTCTTGGGGATGGCTGAAGTTGAATTTTCTTGTTCATTTTGTAATATTTAGGCCTTGGGAGGATTTTTATGACAAAAATGTATACTGATGCATAATAAATTAACTTTTCAAAAAGACTGCTGATTTTTTTTAAGTTGGTATGATCTGATTTGTTTGTTTTTTTAAATGAGGCAAAGAGCAAAGATAGAAGCAGCACTCTCTAGTGGTTAAAGCAGCAGCCTGGAGGTCAGGAAACTTGGGGTCTATTCCTAATTCTTCCACTGTGCTGCTAGGTGACCTTGGAAAATCAATTAACTTCGCTATTTATCAGTTTCCTCCATATGTAAAATAAGGATAATACTTAGCAACTGTTGATAAGTGCTTTGAGATATTTGGATGAAAGGCACCATATAAGTGTACAGTATTATTTTATCAAAATCACAGGCCATGCTTTTCAAAAAAGACTAGTGATTTTGACTAATGATTTTGGGTGTCCAACTGAGACGCCTAAAAGTGGCCTGATTTTGGGAAGCTTAACACTTTCTGAAAATGAGACTTCTTTCAGGTGTCTCACTTTGGGCACCCCAAATCACTAATCATTTTTTAAAATCTTGGGCATATATTTAACTGAATCTTTGTGCTGCTAATAGTATACAAAAAATATTTATGACTTTATTGGCCTTTGGGATGCACATACAAGGTTGATCATTTATTTACTTTTTCTGCTTAGTTAACCCAATGGATTGTGTGACTGAACATCCAATGCAGTAGCATAACCATGCCGCCTACCATGACTTGTCCTCTTGTGGAACATTTGGAGACTGAAACTAAACAATTTTTCCTTGAACTACCAGCTCAAGCTGTTATCCAATAATAAATAATAATTAAAATACCCTTCTCACATTAAAAGCCTCTATTCTTCTTCTTTTATATCAGGCTTTGGGAAAATTCTGCCTTCTACTCTTGTTTGCAGCATTCTGGCTGCTACTGCCCTTTCCTTCCTCTGCATCCCCCATAGAGAATATTACTGCCTTGCCTACTGGATCACTGTGTCATTATACTTCAATATCAGGCTGCGGGTATGTGTCACTCAGCTAGAGATGTTGTCTACCTTCACCACTAAGCCACCTCAGGGAAATTGCTCTGACTGCTGATTTTGCTTCTTGCACATGCTTTATTTATCTATCTCTCTTAAGTGCTCACTGCGCTCAGAAATAAAAGTCAGACTCTGATTATCCAGATGGAATCAGGAATGCTGAACTTACTCAACTAGACAGATGGTCTCATGTGATTAATAACACTGGGTGATATTGCTTCTTTTTGAATAGAATGAAGCTTACGGATCATCTAAATTCAGAGAATCAAGGCTTGAATACAACTTTTTAAAAGTTAATGGGCTATTCATATTAAATAAAGATTACTCTAGTGGATAGAAATCGGCTAGGTTTGCCTCCATACCTACAGTATTTCCAGCATGCATTACAAACTCTGGTGGTCAGATGGATTTGCACATAGGGGCATCACTAAAACTTTAAAAATTCAGCCCTCTCTTGGGAGATTTATATCTCCACATATATTACAAACCAAAAAGGCAGCAAACAGTGCCACCTCCTTCATAAAATAACTTCTTCACAATCCCCACTTTTGCATCTGTTCATAGATCTGTGCAGTTTCTACACTGCAAAGAGAAGTTAGCACCTAGAAGAGGTTGTGTGGCTATATGCATGTATATTACATGCGTTGTGTGTTCGATTAAGATAGAGTCATCCAGGATACTTACTGGGATATCCCAAATACAGTAGCTATTTGGAGTGGATAGCATATGGTAATTTTCTGTTTAAAAACTTTTAAATTCGAGCTGGAGTTTTAAAATGTCATTTGCTGCTAGCCTTTCTTTTTGACCACGCATGTTTGTCTGAGGAAGAACATAGCCCAAAATATGTTTCTCCATACAAACTGTTGGAACAGAAGCACCAGATCTTCAGACTCAACCATGACAAATGGCTTTTAACACAGTGCTAGCAAGGAATAGCAGACACATATCCCTGCTTCCCCAACTTCCTGTAGCTGTGCTGCAGTACGTGCTGTAGAGTAAGTTCTCCAATTTAAGCTGTATATGAACAACGCTGGGGCAAATCAATTTGGGGATGAGCAAAAGATTGCTCTTCTCCTAACAATGGCAGGCACAGAGGCCCTCAATGTCCTCAAAGCATTCCATGCAGATGGTGGTGGGGACAGAGAGTAAAGTTTTGCAGAAATAATGAAAGTTTGAGGAATACTGTGTTGTTCCTAGGGGAAAAAATGTTTTTTATGAGAGCTGTTCAGGGTGAAGGGGAAAGGCTAATAGAATATCAGAACCATTCAGTCATGTATAGGGCCCTACCAAATTCACAGGGTTCACTTTAGTCGATTTTACAGCCAGAGGGTCTTAAAACGGGCCAATATCACGATTTCAGATGTTTACATGTTTCATGTTTACATCTGAAATTTCACGGTGTTGTAACCGTGAGGATTCTAATCTAAAAAGGGGATTGTGGGGGTGGGATCTCAAAGCTGTTGTAGGGGGTTGCAGGATTGCCATACTCACTTCTGTGCTGCCTACAGGAGTTACCTGCAGCTGGAGGAGGCTACCACAGGTGGAGGAGGGTCCGATCTCCGAAGTGCTTCTGGGAGCATCCCAAACAGTGGCTCCTAGCTTCTAGTCAGGGCCAGTGGTGGATTAATGCATGGGGTCTGTGTCCAGGGGCCCTGGACAATTTGAAAAATGGGTGCCCCAGCCCTGGCAGGAGCCATGGGGGAGCGGGGCGAGCAGCAGCCCAGAGCTGCAGCAGGAGCTATAGGCAGCAGAAGCAGCCCCAGCCCAGGTGTCCTATAAGCTGATCTACCTGGGCATTCAGCTAGACATACTAATGGATATATCTTAACTCCCTCAGGATAAGCCTTGAGAGCTACTGGGCTTGATTAGCAGCTGTGTAAAGGCCAAGAAAGTTACATTTAATGAGCTGCAATCTATTATACGTCATCTTAGCTTTGCTTGTCGGGTGGTAGCACTTGGATGGGCATTTTGCACCCTGCTTTCAGAGGCCACCACAGGAATATCTAGGCCTCACCATTGTATAAAAGTTACTAAAGAAATGAAAAAGGAATTGGGGGTTTGGGAACAATCTGAGCCATTTCAGTGGGATTTCCTTGTGGAGGGAGTAATGGACACTTGAATGGACACACTAGTTCACAGACAAAGGCAAAAATCTTATGAACATAAGAACAGCCATACCGGGTCAGACTAAAGGCCCATCTAGCCCAGTATCCTGTCTACCGACAGTGGCCAATGCCAGGTGCCCCAGAGGCAATGATCAAGTGATCTCTCTCCTGCCATCCATCTCCATCCTCTGACAAACAGAGGCTAGAGACACCATTCCTTACCCATCCTGGCTAATAGCCATTAATAGACTTAACACATCGCAATGAATTTATCCAGTTTCTTTTAAATGCTGTTATAGTCCTAGCTTAACAACCTCTCAGGTAAGGAGTTCCACAAGTTGATTGTGCACTTCATCGAGAAGAACTTCCTTGTATTTGTTTTAACCTGCTGCGTAATTAAGTTTCATTGGTGACCACCTAGTTCTTTGTATTATGGAAAATAGTAAAATAACTTTTCTTATCCAACTCTCCACATTATTCCATGATTTTATTACCATCTAAGTCACATAATCCCCCTCTCGTCTCCTCTTTTCCAAGCTGAGAGGCCTAGCCTCTTAATCGCTCCATAATGGGACCATCCAAACCCTAAAATCATTTTAGTTGCCTTTTCTGAACCTTTTTCTAGTCCTAGTATCTTTTTTGAGACTGAGGAGACTCACATCTGTACACAGTATTCGAGGATCTGGGCGTACCAGGGATTTATACTAAGGGCAATATATATTCTCAGTCTATTCCCTCTATCCTCGTTTTTAATGGATCCTAACATCCTGTTCCGCTTTTTGACTGCCTCTGCACAACTTACGTGGAACATCTTCAGAGAACTATCCACAATAAGTCCAAGATCTTTTTCCCTGATTGTAGCCCCATCATATGTATAGCATGTGGGTTATAGTTTCCAATATGCATTACTTTGCATTTATCCAACATCTCGAATTCATGTGCCATTTGTTGCCAAGTTACTTATTTTGGTGAATCTTTTTGAGAAGTTCTTCACAAGTCTGCTTGCTCCGTTAACTGTCCTTGAGCAGTTTTAGTAGCATACTGCAAACTTTGCCAACTCACTATATTACACCCTTTACTCGGATCATTTATGAATAGATTGGTCCATAAAAAAAACAAGGACTGACAGCCTTGGGGAACACCAACTAGTTACGCCGCCTTCCATATCTGAGATTTACCAATTAATTCCTACTCTTGTTTCCTGTCTTATTAACACCAGTTCTCAATCATAAGGACCTTCCCTTTTAGCCATCCATACAACTCATTTACGAAGAGCCTTGTGAGGGATCTTGTCAAGGCCCTTCGAAGCAATCTAAGTACAACTACATCCACTGGATTCCCCTTACGGCAATGTTTGTTTGACCCTCAAAGAAACGTAATAAGATTAGAAGACAAATACGATTTCCCTTAAGAATACCTATGCTGACTATTGCCAAGTTTATGTTTTTCTATGTGTCTGACAATGTTATTCTTAACTATTGTTTCGACAGAAATTGGCCCCGTACTAGACGTGGATCTTACCGGTCTGTAATTGCCGGGATCACTCTAGAGCCTTGTTTAAATATTGGCGGTACATTAGCTAACTTCCTAGTTCGTTGGGTAAGAAGCACGGATGGTAAAGGACAGGTTACAAACCTTAGTTAATAGTTCCTCAACTTCACATTTGAGTTCTTTCAGAACTCTTGGGTGAATGCCATCTGGTCCCGGTTACTTGTTAATGTTAAGTTTATCAATTAATTCCAAAATCTCCTCTAGTGACACTTCAATCTGTGACAGTTCCTCAGATTTGTCACCTACAAAAGCCGGCTTAGGTTTGGGAATCTCCCTAACATCCTCAGCCATGAAGATTGAAGCAAAGAATCCATTTAGTTTCTCCGCAATGACTTTATCATCTTTACGTGCTCCTTTTGTATCTTGATCATCAAGGGGCCCCGCTGGTTGTTTAGCAGGCTTCCTGCTTCTGATGTACTTAAAAAATATTTTGTTATTACCTTTGGAGTTTTTGGCTAGTCGTTCTTCAAATTCCTCTTTGGCTTTTCTTATACATTCTTGCACTTTATTTGGCAGTGTTTATGCTCCTTTCTATTTGCCTCACTAGGATTTGACTTCCACTTTTTAAAAGACATCTTTATATATGAAGAAATCAAAAGCATCTGCTCTAGATACATGACAACTTGGCCAGCACAAGTGAAATGAAAGCAGACTTACAAGGCAAAAACAATTCACAAACTGAACCTGTCATTGACTATGAGACTGAAGCGTTTGTCACAGACAAGGACTTGTCTCCTAGAGGTTTGCAATAAAGCAGTTTGGGAATACCCTAAAAGACTGATGGAGACACATTTAAAGTTGTGTTAAAGCAACCTGGAGAGCTGGTAATTCAGTTATTTTATTCTATTTGTTAATTAATGTTTGCTGTTATTTTAATTTAATAGCATTTTAATTCAGTAAAGGGATCTTAAACAGGAAAGATATGCTATAGAGTAAGTCCTCCAGGAAGCATAGAGATGCCACATTTCCTGTATACGCTTTATGCACTCTTTGGTTTCCTGTGACACTTCCTGCTTGAAGCAGGAAAAAAAAGAAGCCCAGGATAGGGCAGTGGGAGGGTGTAGCTACACAGAATAATAGGAAGTTTTGTTACCTCATTTCTATAGGCATTTCCTATTCGTAATAAAGGTTTTACCTTGACACCAGTCTGCTTGTCAAAAAAAATCAAAACAACAACAACCCACAGTGGACTCACCTAGTGCAAACATTCATTCTCCTCATCTTTAAATCACCCCTAATCCTCCACACACAGCACAGAGCTCCACATCTCTGCTACTGGTACTATACACAACTGCAAACTACTCACAGTTATTTGGGCCTCTTGCTGGCATGTAGAGTATCCATGGATTTGGGCCATAAATAGTTATACACATAAGAAAAATAAGTAGCCCACTGTGATTTGCCACTTACCTAAGGCAAATATTGAGTTTCAATTCAATGAAGAGAAAACAAGTGTGATTAAAGCCATATGAAAAATCCTCTCCCTTTCAAGTCTTCTGGCATCATCATCTTTCAAATTCCTCCCTCACACTTCATGCAAAAATTTTTCCCAGCTTGTTCTCATCACCAGTGACCACATACACTCCCTCACCTGAAGTTCTGTCCTGTGGTCTGTCCTGGCTTGGTGCTTCTTATGGTGTAAATTATTTGGAGCAAAGAAAGTCTTACTTTAGAAATTGTAAGTTCTGCAGCGCAGAAGATTGATAATGGAAGTTAAAGTTATCAGGGAAAAATCCATGTCTGGTAGGATTAAGGACGAGGAGTTTAAGTATATTAGGAACCAAAGAAATCTTAGCAATGGTATAGGCCCGTTAGTAGATGGAGATGGTAAAAATGTTAATACTTATGCATGAAAGGCAGAAGTGTTCAATAAATATTTCTGTTCCTATTTGGAAGGAAGTAGGATGATGTACTCATAGCATATGAAGATGATGAAGTACTTTCCAGTCCTCTAATAACCAAGGAGGTTGTTAAATAACATCTACTAGGATAAACATTTTAAAATCAGCAGACCCAGATTTCTTGCACCAAAGAGTCCTAAAAGAGCTGACTGAGGATATCTGTCTCACTGATCATAGAATCATAGAACCATAGAGTTAGAAGGGACAGCAAAGGTCATCTAGTCTAACCCCCTGTCAAGATGTTGGATTTGTTGTGTCTAAACCATCCAAAACAGATAACTATCCAGCCTCTTTCTCAAAATGCCCAGTGAGGGAGCTTCATGACTTCCCTAAAAAAGTTTGTTCCGTTGTCCTACTGTTCTCACAGTTTGGAAGTTTTCCTTTGATTTAATCTAAATCTGCTATGCTGTAGTTTGAACCCATTGCCTCTTGTCCTGCCTGTGTGGCAAGAGACAACAATTTTTCTCCAACTTTTTTATGGCAGCCTTTCAAGTATTTGAAGACCACTGTCATGCTCCTCCCCCCTTAACCTCCTTCTTTCTAAATTAAACATACTCAGGTCCTTCAGCCTTTGCTCACGTGACTTGCATTCCATCCCTTTGATCATCTTTGTCGCTTGCCTCTGAATCCTGTCCAGTTTCTCTACATCCTTTGTATCAGGGGTGACCAAAATTGGACACATTACTCCAGCTGAGGCCTAACCAGTGCCAAATAGAGTGGTACTATCACTTCCCAGGATGTGCATTTTATGCCTTTGTTAATGCAGCACAAAATTGCATTTGCAACAGCATCTCATTGTTGACTTATATTGTGGTTGTGACCCAGCACAACTCCAAGATCCTTCTCAGCAGTGCCGCTGCCAAGCCAGTTATCTATTCCCCATTCTGTATTTGTGCATTTGGCTTTTCTTCCCTAAATGTAGCAACTTATATTTGTCTTTGTTGAATTTCATTTTGTTGTCTATAGCCCAGTTCTCCAATTTATCAAGATCCCTTGCAATTTTAGCTCTATCCTCTATCTCCAGCTTTGTGTCATCTGAAAATCTGATCAATATGCTCTTTAGTCCTATATCCAGGTCATTAATAAAGATGTTCAATAACACAGGACCCCGAACAGATCCGTGTGGAACCCCACTTAAGACCTCCTTCCAATCTGATATCATTGCATTAATAGTTACTTTTTGTTTGTGGTTCTTTAACCAATTATGTATGCACTTAATGATAGTTCTACTAAGCCAACATTTCTCCAGCTTACTTATCAGAATGTCACGTGGTACTGTGTCAAAAACCTTGCTAAAGTCCAGGTATATTATGTCCACCCCATTCCCACTATTAACCAAACCAATTACCTTGACAAAGAAGGAAATCAAGCTGATTTGGCATGATTTGTTCTTAGTAAATCCATGCTGCTTGGTAGTGATCACCCCTTCAGCCTCCAGGTATTTGCAAATTGAATGTTTTATACATTGCTCTAGTAGCTTTCCAGGTATCGAGGTCAGGCTGACTGGGCTAAGTTCCCTGGCTCCTCCTTTACCCCCTTTTTAAAGATGGGCACTACGTTAGCCCTTCTCTAGTCTTCAGGGACCTCTCCTGTCATCCATGAGTTTGCAATTATTATTGCCAGTAGCTCCAAGATTTCTTCAACTAATTCCTTAAGCACTCCGGGATGAATGGCATCAGACCTCACTGACTTAAATTCATTCAAATTAGTCAGAAGACCTCTGATGTGTTCTTTACTTATCCTAATCTGTCCCTTTTATTGTCTATGATAACTTTGTTAGTTGTCCTGTCACGTTATTTTTTGTGTGAAGACTGAAGCAAAGTAGGCATTGAGCGGCTCTGCCTTTCTATCATCTTCTGTTACCAGCTCACCTTCTCCATTGAGCAGCGGACCCACAGCATTCCTGATCTTTCTTAAGATGCTAAGTTTCAATAAATCTTGGAATACTGAGGACATTCTAGAAGACGGCAAGAGTCCAAATGTTCTAAAAGGGCAAGCAGGTAACTAGAGGGAGGTCAGCCTGACATCAATTCCCTGCAAAATATTGGTAAAGCTGATCTAGGATTCAATTGATTAAGAATTAAAAAAATATAATTAATGCCAGTCAATGGGGTTTTATGGAAAATAGGTCTTGTCTAACAAACGCAATTTAATTATTTGATGAGATTACTAATTTGGTTGATAAAGGTAACTGCATAGATGTAATGTACTTCAACATTTGTAAGGCTTTTGACTTAGTACAGCACAACATTCTGATTAAAAATTAGCACTATATATGTAATATATGCTCTACTGATGTTGAATTAAGAACTGGCTAACTGACAGATCTCAAGAAGTAGTTGTCAATGAGAAATCATCATCAAATGAAGGTACTGCTAGTGGGGTTCCACAGGGATCAGTACTAGGCCCAGTACTACTCAATAATTTAATTAGTGATCTGGAAATAAATATAAAATCATTACTGATAAAATTGTGGATCACAAAAATTGGCAGAATGGTAAATAATGAGCAGGACATGACAGTCATACAGAGTGAACTGGATTGCTTGATAAGTTGGGCCCTATAGCATGATGGCTATTTACTGCCTCCTGCATGCTCCCTCGTGACTAAGGTTTCCTCAGTGGCCATCCTGCCTCTTTCTCCCCTTCATCTGGGCCTCTTCAACAACTCTCAGGCTCCTTCTAAGATCAATCCTTTAATTCAATCAGTTTTCCTCAGGCTGGCAACAGTTTGTCACAAAAACAGAACTCAAAATCAAAAACATACAGAGTTTTTCCTTTTATCTTCACTTCTTTAACTTACAGGCTTTATCTGGGTAGGGCTCTGCAGGAGCCAAACTTAATCCCCATAGCTACTCCTTCTGCCACTGAACTTCCTGCCTCTGGCAGTCTCAGCTCCTCTCTCAACAACCCCCTTCCCTGAAACTTCCTGCAGCCTTTTTTATTGGAATCCCTGATTCCTCTCAGGCGATGAAACATCTAGTAATCAAGCTTGGCTTAACCCCAAGCAGGCTCCTCTGTTACAGGCCCATTCAAACAATATGTGTTTTAATACAGCCAACTACTAAGTCAGACATCTAGGAAGAAGGAATGCAGGAATACAGAATAGGGGACTGCATCCTGGAGAACAGTGGCTCTGAAAAAACAGTGACATCCTGGAGAACAGTGACTCACTCATTGGTGAGATGAATACTGAATACATTTTTTAAAGGATGTTGAAAAATTAGAGAGGGTGAAAAAAGAGCCACAAAATTATTCCAGGTCTGGAGAATATGCCTTTCAGAGAGAGAGAGAGAAAGAGAGAGAGAGAGAGCTGTTCAGTTTATCAAATAGAAGATTGAGAGGTGATTGGATTGCACTATACAAGTACCTTCATCGGGAGAAAATACTGGATAGTAAAAGGCTTTGTGCAATAAATCTCATGGTTCTAGTTTTCTTTGTGTTGATTTTCAACCCTACTAATTATGCCTAGGCTTAGAGAACATTTGTTTTGGCTTGCACACCTCTATGGGTTATAGCAAGTAGATGTCATCTGTAAAGTTAAGGTCTTCTAACTTGTATGATTCTTGGTTGTGCTGTGGTCTCTCTCTTCACCCAATCCATTACCAGTAAAAAGATCATGGGTGACATATGACATCCTGATGCCAATAGTAGCCTCGAATGTCTTAGTCAGCTCACTGTTATGTATTACTTAGCATGTCATTTTCAAAGAAGCTCTGAAAGATGTTCACAAATTTCTGAGAGATTCCACAGTGGTGTAGCAACTTCCATAAAACTGTTGTATCCACTGTATCAAAGGCTTTTTGAAAAATCTGTAAAATTCATGGAAAGTAGTGACTGCCATTCAATCAACAGTTTTATGCTGATATGTAGTATTACTCTTTGATCTGTACATGATTTCTCCTGTAAATACCTTACTTGGGATAGACAGCATCCAGTTTTTGCACTGACTGAGGTCTCCTTTATTTCTCAGCTTTATTATGACATTTTTCTACTCATTTAGTATTATTTCTTCGTCCCATTTATTTTGATATCAGAATGTCTACTGTGTTCTTCAAGTCTGCCTTAAGAATCTCCATTGGGATGTTATCCAGGCCTGGTGCCTTTCCATTTTTTAACCAATTGACTGCCCATTCTACTTCTACTCTGGCAATAGGACCTATTTTCAGATCCAGATTTTTTTCCTCTCTCTGGGGGATTGGCTACTGGCTCACCATTCAGTAGTTGACTAAAATACTGCCTCCATCTATTTAATGTTTCAGATGTCTTCCTTGTTAAGTTGCCCTCGTTGTCTTGAACCGATTGGTTGATATTGTTTTTCCCCCTGACAACTGTCTAATCATGTTGTACAGTATCTTCATGTCATTCTGTGCTGCCGCAGTTTGTGTATCTACAGCCATTTCGTCTATTAAATCTTATTGCATTCCTAGCACTTCTTTTGGCTTCTTTGTTCTTTATAGTATATTCCTCCTGGAGCTGCTTTATCTGTGTTCTTGCTTGATTTAGTTTCAGTTAATTTTGCATCTCTACTTTCTGCCACGTATTCTCAGATCATCGTTTGTTGTAGTGTTTCTTCCTGAATCCCATCACTTCACAAGTTTCATTTTCCTGTTTCTATTTGCCTTCTACTGTTCCATCATCTTCAAACACCTAGTATCTATTTGCTAAAGCAATTCTGGACTTTTATTGCATTGTCATCTGTTTTAGCTTGCAGATGTTATAACATGGGCATCTCTGTGGTTCAGATTTCTTTTCTGTTCTTATTCTTATTCTCAATTTAGCTACCACTAATATGTGGTCTGTTCCCACATATGCCTCATTTCTGCTACGTACATCTAAAGTTCTTCTCCATTTGTGCTGAACTGTAGTGTGACCAATTTGGTACCCTCTTCTGTGATCTGGTGACCTCCACATTATCTTATGAATAGTATTGTGAGGGAAGATAGTTCCTTCAATGACCAGGTAGTTCGTTCCACAAAAATCAGCAAACATTTCTCTGTGCCTTGTTTCCCCATAATTACTTCCCTGCCAGTGTTGCTGCTCCCTACTTTAGCATTCATATCTCCAATTACTTGGAGGACACCACCAATAACACTTTCTGGGGCTGACATAGAAGTGGTCTGATATTTCACACATTTTGGCAGCATTGTAAGTATGACAGGTGGAACAGACAAAGACATTAAAGTCAGAATAGCAAAAACCAAGCGTGCCTTCATAACTCTAAGAGAAACTGAAATTTTGCCCTTCAAATGAAACTTCAACTATCTAACACAATTGTAAAATTGATCTTACTATATGGTGCTGAAACTTAGAAATTTATTAAGATGTCAATAAACTCCACATTTTCATAAACAGCTGCCTTAGACAATTCCGCAATATCAGATAGCCAGGAAAAACAAACAACAAATAACTCTGAAGGAGGGTGAAACAGGACATTATGGAACAAAAATGGAGATGGTTAGGATATACATGGAGGAAGGACCTGAACAACATAAAGCAGGCATTGGACTGGAACCCCTAGGGCAAGAGGCAATGAGGTATAACATGGAAATACACAACAGAAGCAGAAGTAAAAACCATCAAAATGGCATGGGAAGAAGCGAAGACTGCAGCGAGTGACTGTCAAAGATGGAAGGCAATGGTGAAGGATCTATGATCTGCATGGAATAAAGAGGCATAAATCAGAACAAAGGACTCTTTAATCTAGCAGAGAAATGGCATAACAAGAACCAATGGCTGGAAGCTGAAGCCAGACAATTTCAAATAAGAAATAAGGTACACATTTTTAACAGTAAGTCATTAACCACTGAAACAAAATATTAAAGGAAGTGGTAGATTCTTCCTCCCTCGATGTCTTCAAATCACGACTGGATGCCTTTCTGGATGATATGTATTAGCCAAACACACGTTTTTGAGCTCAGTACAGGGGTAACTGGGTGAAATATAATAGCCTGTGATATGCAGGAAGTCAGAGTAGATGATTTAAGTTCCCTTTTGCCCTTACACTCCCGGTGGAATTCTGCACCACTGAGCAGGCGCGGAATTCATGACTGGCACAGAATTTTTCCCTTGCAGAAAATACATTCTGCCTGAGAAGTGCTGCAGTTCTGCCTTTTACCCACCAGAGGCTGCTGTGACACCAGAATAGCCAACAGCCATCTGCATTCATCACAGCACCTTACCCGCAGAGCCAGGTCTCTCACCAAAGGCTCTTAAACAAAATACACTCTCATGAGATAAGAGGGAGGGACCTCTTACGGATCAATAACTGGTTAAAAGATAGGAAAGAAAGGATATGAATAAATAGTCGGTCTTCAGAATGGAGGGAGATAAATAGTGATGTTCCCCAGGCTTCTGTACTGGGATCAGTCCTATTCAACATATTCATATATTATCTGGAAGAAGGGGTAAGCAGTGAGGTGGCAAAATTTGCAGATGATACAAAAGTACTCAAGATATTTAAGTCCAAAGCAGACTGCGAAGAGCTACAATTGGATCTCACAAAACTGAGTAACTGGGCAACAAAATGGCAGATGAAATTCAGTGTTGATAAATGCAAAGTAATGCATATTGGAAAACATAATCCCAGCTATACATATAAAATGATGGGGTCTAGATTAGCTGTTACGACTCAAGAAAGAGATCTTTGAAACATGGATAGTTCTCTGAAAACATCCACTCAGTGTGCCGCAGCAGTCAACAAAGCTAACAGAATGTTGGGAGTCATTAAGAAAGGGATGGATAATAAGACAGAAACTATCATATTGCCTCTGTATAAATCCATGGTACGTCCATGTCTTGACTACTGTGCCCAAATCTGGTCACCCCGTCTAAAAAAGGGTATTTTAGAATTGGAAAAGGTTCAGAAAAGGGCAAAAAAAAATGATAAGGGGTATGGAACAGCTTCCATGTAAGGAGAGATTAATAAGATTGGGATTTTTCACTTGGAAAAGAGACATCTAAGGGGGAATATGATAGAGGTCTATAAAATCATGACTGGTGTGGAGAAAGTAAATAAGTTACTCCTTCTCATAACACAGAAACTAGGGGTCATCAAAATGAAATTAATAAGTAGCAGGTTTAAAACAAACAAAAGGAAGCATTTCTTCACATAATGTACAGTCAACCTGAGGAACTCTTTGCCAGAGGATGTTGTGAAGGCCAAGACTATAAAAGGGTTCAAAAAAGAATTAGATTAATTCATGGACGATAGGTCCATCAATGGCTATTAGCCGGGATGGGCAGGGATGGTGTCCCTAGCCTCTCTTTGCCAAAAGCTGGGAATGGGCAACAGGAGATGGATCACTTGATGATTAACTGTTCTGTTCATTCCCTCTGGGGCACCTGACATTGGCCACTGTCAGAAGATAGGATACTGGGCTAGATGGACCTTTCATCTGATCCAGTATGGCCATTCTTATGTTCCTGTTAAAAATAGTATTGTAATTCTCCCAATAGTATGTAGTACTGCTCTCTCTCGGATGGAATCAGAACTAGATAACTGTATGTTCTAGGTCCTGTACTACTAACAGTTATGTAAGCATGTCCTTTAACTCAGGTATTAGGGGCTTGGACTTTAGACCAGCAAGATTTGGGTTAACGCCACACTATCACCATAAAGTTTGAGCATCCAAGGTGTGCAGCATAGTGATAACCATGAAGTCCTGAGCCACTGATTAATAACAAAAGCTAGACATATATCTTTCTGTGACAAAAAATAAACAATGACAAGCTAATAACCTGCTTGCTAAAACACTGAAGTCCAATCATGTATACAAAACCCTTCATTTAGCATTTAATTTCTGATGCAATACCAGCTTCCTACATCCTCAGATGAGGACCCACCAAGGGTGACCAGATGTCCTGATTTTATAGGGACAGTCTCAATATTTGGGGCTTTTTTTTTAATATGGGCTCCTATTACCCTCTACACCCTGTCTTGATTTTTCACACTTGCTATCTGGTCACGCTAGACCCACCAATTATGTGCATACCAGATAATTGATTTTAGAATAGTAAGAACAGTTTAACAGAGTTTGTGGTTGCTTGACAATTTTCTTCAATTGTGGAAAAAACAAATAATTAAAACAAGAAGAGAAGAGTTTCCTATAACAGATGGGCTAATTAAATTGGATTGTTTGCACCCACGTAGAATATTATTTTAAGTTTCTTCTTTACTTTCAGTTTTCATTCTAAGGATTTATGAATAATGAAAAAAATTAATTCAATAGCGAGTATGAAATGACACTAGACATCGTACTCTATCATTAGAAGGGCCCCAAAGGGGTATTAATATTCTCCTCTGGCACCATGAATCCCCATGTGGAATTAATTTTGTCATCTCAAACTAGTGCCAACTGAAACAGCCAAGTTTTGCCTGGTTTGGAGTCAAAACCAAATGAAGCTGAACGTGAAACTATAAATCAGCACAGGTTCATTGTAAACTCAGCTGTGGTTCACCATAAAGGTTGTTAAAATTTCAGGTTTGTAATGAAGTTTTCCCTGATTTCAGATTTCGTTACAACATGATTAATTTGCACAGCTTAATGAAGATCTCCTTTAATGTTTCAACTAGTCATATATTCACTGCTTTACAAGTTAGTCCCTAAAATTGCTCAAAAACATGTATCACCTAACCAAAACCAAAAATGAAAGTGATGTGTGACCAAAGCAAAATATTCATAATACCTTCAAAATGGCATTTTATAAAACTTCCTCTTTCAAGCACTCTGGCACTACTCCTACAAGAAGAGCTCAATAGCACAGCCTCATTGCCAGCATGTCTGAACATTCCCACTCCTGTTTCTGTTGTATATTTCCACTCTTATCATGGTGATGTGTTATCATCGTCTGCTTACTGGGAGATGCAATGAAGTGCAATGTAAATTAAATCTCGAAACAATGACTTCCTCTTTCTGTGAGACAAGACCTGTAGTTACTTTTTCCTCCACCCCTAAAGGCTTAAAATAATTTTCTACAAATCAGTTCAATAAGACAGACACTACAGGACTGTGAAATAGGGAGGACATTTTGTAAAATATATAGTGATTTTGGGGGACCTTTTTCAGTTCATGCAAAAGTCTGTATTTCAGAATTAAATATGTGGGAACCAAGACTTCCAATTGTTTTGCTTTTCAGGTTGTGTGTGCTGTGGTACAATATTAGTAACAAGCTTGCTTTCACCTAAGTAATGGAAATTGAAACTATTCTGTCAGCTCCTCCTGGCCTTTCTTTGCCCATGGTTATTACCTAACATTCTAATCTGAGGTCCATCCCATTTACCATAGTCATCTAATCAGCATTTCAAAGCATGTCTATAATAGAGGTCTCCAGAAAACCCATAATTAAAAAGGCCATTTTTACCTCTGCTTCCGCATGAAAAATCCAAATGAGTAACATGTTCTTTTGTATATTTGCTTTATTAGAACTATTAATACATAGAGCTACACTGTTGTACTTGTGCTGGTGAATAGTTACTCACATGAATAATCCCAGTTAAATCAATGGGATTACTTGCAAAACTAAATACTCACCAATGTGAGTAAGGATTCTACAATCTGACCCTTAGTTTAGAGACAAGAACTGAAAATTCTTTACACCCATTATTTAATAACAGTCCTCTTTCAACTAGACGGCTTAGAGGTCAGAATGAGTAAAGCTGGGCAAATACTGAAAGTATTTAAACATTTGTTCAAAAAAACACCAAAAATATGTTCTGGTGATATTCATGATGCCTTTTCTCTGCTTTACAAAAGTTTGCAAAAGTGCAATTGTTTGTTCACAAGAATTCTATCCACCCCACACAAGCCCTGAGTGAGTGAATATGAGCCATAAGGGACTAATTAACTGTATATGTTGCACCTGGTGGGAAGCCAGGGCTGGATAAAGCCTAACTATAGATGAAGACCAGCTGAGGGAGAAGCTGGGATAGGATTATAAACCCAGAAGAATCTGCAGAAATAAGGTCTGTTGCCACTTGCTCAAGGGAAAGGACAGGGACAAGGAGGTGATCCAGAGGGATAATGAGCCCTGGGGTCGTGCACACGACTGGGCATCTTACAAGAGGATTAGAGGGGTAAAAGAGCCATGGGGAGTAGAGGAAGTTCTGAGGACAACTCTAGAGATTGGTAAGCAGATAGAGAGGTGGGGTAGGAAGGAGCTCAAGGAAACAGCAACAAAGCCTTCTCAGTCTCAGACCCAGGTTGCTAGTCATAGGGTCCCTGAGCTGGAACCTGGAGTAGTGGGTGGGCCCAGGTTCCCCTACCAGCCAATGGGACATGCCACGGAACCTGAATATGTGGAATGGAAGGCCATCTGGGATAGTGTCCAGACAGCTTGTCCAGTGGGACTTTGTTACTCTGGAAGGAAAGGACTATAAAGTGACCTGGCCAGAGGGCTAAATCATGAAGCGGGAGAACTATAAGTTATAGAAAGAGGGGCTGCAATGTGAGCAACGAACAGAAAGGTGTGCCAGATGGGGTGAGAGTTAACTCCCAGACCCATCCACAAGGAGGCATACAGAGTGAAGGGAACCTGTCTCCACTTGGGAATGCTGATGTGGAGATGTATTTACTAGAGTTACCACTATTTGTTTGGAAATGCACATGCTCCTTGATGGATAGTATGCAAAAAAACAGACTGTCCCTGTTCCAAAATAGTATCATATAGTAACTAGATCTGATCAGGAATTTTTTGACAAAATGACTTTTCATCAGAAGATGCCAATTTGTCAAAACTGAAACTTTTTGTAGGAACTGAAATGGCTGACAAACTTTCATGGGGAAGGCTTCTCCGGTCCACGATGGAATTCATGATCAAGATAAGAGAGATTGGCCCAACCAGGGGCGGCTCCAGGCCCCAGCACGTCAAGCGTGTGCTTGGGGCGGCATGCCACTGGGGGCGCTCTGCCAGTCGCCAGGAGGGCTGCAGGCAGCCAGCCTTCGGCGACATGCCTGCGGAGGGTTCACTGGTCCCACAGCTCCGGTGGACCTCCCGTAGACGTGCCTGAGAAGGGTCCGCTGGTCCCGCGGCTTTGGTGGACCTCCCGCAGGTCCACCAGAGCTGCAGGACCGGCGACCGGCAGAGCGCCCCCCACAGCATGCTGCCGTGCTTGGGGTGGCGAAATGTCTAGAGCCGCCCCTGGGCCCAACCCCCAAATTAGGGTTGCCTGAAGTTTCTAGTAATTAAAGATTATGCCATGTGACGAAACCTTCAGGAATACGTCCAACCAAAACTAGCAACCCTATCCAGAATACCCAATAGCCCTCTGGTTAGAATGCTCACCTGGGAAAAGAGAGGTGCAGAGTCTAGACTCTGGTCTACCTGATTCAGAGCACGGACTTGACCCTGCATCTCCCAGGTCAGTGCCCTGACCATCTGGCTATCCTGGGGTTGGTCTTTCTCAGTCGCTTCTGTTGGAGCTGTTCCATTTTGTATAAATATTCATTGGGCCAGAGAGACTGGAGTAGGGTGCAATACTTTTCCAATTTTTTTTGGAAGGTCTTAAGTTTGTCATGATGTGGAATGATAAAAGTTCTTGAAATCTCACATTTTTGCAGGCCAGGAAAACCATGTTCTCACCCACCTCCATTTCTAGTAGTGACAATACAGAAAATATGGTACCTCTTAATGTCATGCACAGTTAAACACAGGCCAGAATTTTAGCATAACTTAGACATGTTTTAAAGCCTTAGGCCTAACAGCAGATGCTGTTTGTGTTTTACACAGGTTGAGTAACTACAACAGCTAGCAAGCTAGGCTTAACCAAAACTTCTTGCTAAGTTGTGAGGTAGCTTACTCGTTTACCTTTTTCTTCTATTTTACATTCAACCATGGTGAATTGTATTACTGATCTGTGACAAAGGTGTGTATATATATCAAGGTATTTGTTTTATATTAAGAAGCTGATATATTTAAGGGCATAGGTTGAGAAGCCAATGTGAATAGTTTTTAAGCTGAACCCACCAAAATGTATTGGGTCATAAGGCTTAATCAACTGTATAATACGGCAGCTGCATATAAATATATTTATAAACATATAAAGTGATCCTACTAACTTTATCACTGAGATATAGGGAATAATAAATAATAATAATAATAATAATAATAATAATAAAAAGACAAAAACACCCTATCATCTATGGGTGAACACTTTTCACAAAGCGATCTCGCTATATCTGACCTCTCAGTACTCATCCTCAAAGAAAACCTACACAGCTCTTTCACAAGCTGAACCTGGGTGCTTAAATTCATAACTTTGCTAGAGACACTAAAAATCATGGTCTTAATACAGGCACTGGATTTACGGCCTTTATGGTCTTACAATCTGTAACTCACTAACCCGCCTTCTTGTCCTATGACTAAAGGAGTGTTAACAGGCCACTTTTCCTTTCATGTATCAGAGGGGTAGCTTCAGTTCATCTGCAAATTTGACACCATCAGCTCTGGACTAAACAAAGACTGTGAATGGCTTGCCAATTACAGAACCAGTTTCTCCTCCCTTGGTTTTCACACCTCTACTGCTAGAACAGGGCCCCATCCTCCCTGATTGAACTAACCTCGTTATCTCTAGCTTGCTTGCTAGCATATATATACCTACCCCTGGAAATTTCCACTAGATGGGTCTGACGAAGTGGGTATTCACCCATGAAAGCTCACGCTCCAAAACGTCTGTTAGTCTATAAGGTGCCATAGGATTCTCTGCTGCTTTTCCTTTCATGGTTCCTTAGAATATGTGCTAACTACTTATGTTAAACTTTCTGTTCAATCTTGTATTTAGCTGTGACACTCTTAGTATGTTTTCCAGATCTGAGGAAGAGCTCTGTGTAGTTCAAAAGTTTATCTCACCAACAGAAGTTGGTACAATAAAATATTACCTCACCCACCTTGTCTCTCTAATATCCTGGGACCAACACGGCTATAACAAAACTCCTTTAAATCACATACAGTTCAGATATACCCAAAATTCAGCTACAGCCTAAACTATGCCAGGCAGCTTTCTGATCAGAGAAAATCAGACAAAAATGAGAAGTTTTAACATTTCATGAAATGTTGCCCCCTTATTAGAAAGTACTTGGAACAGAAAGTTACATTTACCCTTCGTTTATATCCATCGATTTCATCCTCATTAGAGATTGCACAGGTGTAATTAAGAGAAGAATTTAGACCACTGAACTTACTTCTAAAAACCACATAGTTCAAAGATGTTTTCTTTGCACCCTTATTCTTTGCAACTGTGGAAATGGGCCAAGCCGCACCCTGCTATTCTGTAAAATCCAGATTGGCTGTAGATGCGGTGAGGAGTGCCACTCCAAAGCAAGGACACAGAATGAACTGGCATGCGGGGAGGAGGTTGAGCCAATGAGCAAAGGTGGGGATGATCTCGGGAAGATTTGAAGAGAGAACAAAGAAAGAGCCAGAGCAGCAGCAGCCCTGAGCTGGAGGGACAGAGACAGTGTCTGAACTAGAAGTTGCTTGGTGGAAGAACCAGCTGGTGTATTGGTGCTTGCAAAAGGGGACTCTTTCAAATGCATAGCCATAAGATGACAGGACAGCTGAGACTGACCACACAGACAGACCTGCCAGTTTGAGCACACAGCAGCAGCAGAGTGCAGGGCAGAGAGTCTGTGTGTGTCTATCTAGGACAGTGGTGGGCAACCTGTGATTCACAGGCCGCATGTGGCCCATCTGGGTAATCCGCGGGCGGGCCACGAGACAGTTTGTTTACATTGACCATCCGCAGGCATGGCTGCCCGCAGCTCCCAGTGACCATGGTTTGCCGTTCCTGGCCAATGGGAGCTGTGGGAACCGGCAGCCAGCACGTCCCTGTGGCCCATGCCGCATCTGAAGGAAGGAGGCAGAAGGAGACTCCACCGACTGGAAGGCATAAGATGCACTGTCTAGGAATGGAGGTTCCATGACCTCCATTCCCAAGAGAAGGAGGTGGTTGGTGGTGGTCGGGGACTCCCTCCTCAGGGGGACTGAGTCATCTATCTGCTGTCCCAATCAGGAAAACCGAGAAGTGTGCTGCTTGCCAGGAGCTAGGATTCATGATGTGACAGAAAGACTGCCAAGACTCATCAAGCCCTTGGATCACTACCCCTTCCTGCTTCTCCACATGGGCATCAATGATATTGCCAAGAATGACTTTGAGCAGATCACTGCAGACTACATGACTCTGGGAAGAAGGATAAAGGAGTCTGATGCACAAGTGGTGTTCTCGTCTATCCTCCCTGTGGAAGGAAAAGGCCCAGGTAGAGACCATCAAATTGTGGAAGTCAATGAATGGCTACACAGATGGTGTCAAAGAGAAGGCTTTGGATTCTTTGACCATGGGATGGTGTTCCAAGAAGGAGGAGTGCTAGGCAGAGATGGGCTCCACCGAACAAAGAGAGGGAAGAGAATCTTCACAAGCAGGCTGGCTAACCTAGTGAGGAGGGCTTTAAACTAGATTCACCAGGGGAAGGAGACCAAAGCCCTGAGGTAAGTGGGGAAATGGGATATCAGGAGGAAGAATAAGCAGGAGAATGCAAGAGGAGAGGACTCCTGCCTCATACTGAGAAAGCAGGATGATCAACGAGTTATCTTAAGTGCCTATACACAAATGCAAGAAGCCTGGGAAACAAGCAGGGAGAACTGGAAGTTCTGGTACAGTCAAGGAATTATGATGTGATTGGAATATCAGAGATTTGGTGGGATAACTCACATGACTGGAGTACTGTTATGGATGGATATAAACTGTTGAGGAAGGACAGGCAGGGCAGAAAAGGTGGAGGAGTTGCACTGTATGTAAGAGAGCAGTATGACTGCTCAGAGCTCCGGTATGAAACTGCAGAAAAACCTGAGAGTCTCTGGATTAAATTTAGAAGTATGAGCAACAAAGCTGATGTTGTGTTGGGAATCTGCTCTAGACCACCAGACCAGGGGGATGAGGTAGACGAGGCTTTCTTCAGGTAACTAACAGAAGTTACTAGATCACAGGCCCTGGTTCTCAGAGGGGACTTCAATCACCCCAATATCTGCTGGGAGAGCAATATAGCAGTGCACAGACAATCCAGGGAGTTTTTGGAAAGCGTAGTGGACAATTTCCTGATGCAAGTACTGTAGGAACTGCTATACTAAGAAAATAAAAAACAGCAGGATTTTATTGAAGGGTATAAGGCAATATGCCACATTTATTGTGAATGCAGAAAGAATCATAGTAAGCAGTCAGTTATATCTATAACATTCCATTCAATTCCACATTCATTTATACATTCATTCATACACACACACAGGTTCTGCAAAGTTATTATCATAGTTACCAGCCTTAGAGTTGCTCATGCCAAGCCACTGGCCAGGTGGCCTGGACACAAGAAGGGAGCAAGGCCTTATCAAATACACATCTGATGCTCATGGAAGTTGGTTTGCAGAATCAGATCCAAAGTCCTCAATCTTCAGGGTCTGTTCTTATAGGGATCCATCCTCATGTGTTTGCCTCATCATGCTGTTCTCATGTTTGAAGTGATAATCAATGACTGGTCTCATGTTTTAAGTGATAGTCAATCACGCAGATAGCACAGGAATGACAGTATGTTGTTATCTTGTTCTTCGATTCTTCCGCCCTCCTGTCTTTGAGGCAAGTATGCCCTCAGGGTTATCAGGGTATCTTGTCCGCTGTTTTCTTCAGCCATACGGTCTTATTTTAAGGCTGGTACCACAACCTTTAATCTTTCATTCCTCATTCAATCATACAGACAATAACACTCAAAAGCAAACGTATATCCTGTCACACTGCATTTTATCAGCTACCCATCCTTTAACATAACCATTCTAAAATCAGTGGAACATGGCAGACTTCAATAAGTCTATTCATCCCACTTGTTACATCTAAAAGGAAACAAACAAGATAAGCATGCAGGAGTGTGTGTGGGCAGAGGTGGGGGGGAAGGTTCACAAATCTTATTCTGCAATTCAGAAAAACAAGGTTGTACCAGTCATACTTTTAGAACAAACTCTTTTGTCTCTGGAAGTTTTTCTACAATTAGCACAGACTTTGCAAACTGGCAGGCCTGTTTCAATTACACAAACTCAGCAGGTTGAGAGAGCAGGCTGAGAGACATATTTCTTTGCCTAATGGTCAGGCCAAATCCGGGGTTTGTTCTGGAATCATTCTTTCTTACATTTTCCACAACATAAATGTATTAATTATTACTTTTAATCCAACATAATCAACTAGAGGCAGAGCTCTTCTCAACCTGCTGCTCACAAACATGGAAGAATTAGTAGGGGAAGCAAAAGTGGATGGGAACCTGGGAGGTAGTGACCATGAGATGGTCAAGTTCAGGATCCTGACACAAGGAAGAAAGGAGAGCAGCAGAATATGGACTCTGGACTTCAGAAAAGCAGACTTTGACTCCCCTAGGGAACTGATGGGCAGGATCCCCTGGGAGGCTAATATGAGGGGGCAAGGAGTCCAGGAGAGTTGGCTACATTTTAAAGACACCTTATTGAGGGCACAGGAACAAACCATCCTGTATTGTGCAGAAAGAATAGGAAATATGGCAGGCGACCAGCTTAGCTTAACAGTGAAATCTTCAGTGGGCTTAAACGCAAAAAGGAAGCTTACAAGAAATGGAAATTTGGACAGAAGACTAGGGAGGAGTATAAAAATATTGCTCGAGCATGCAGGGGTGTAATCAGGAAGGCCAA